>NW_015653168.1:1158060-1158354 GCF_001515625.1 Sinocyclocheilus rhinocerous | reverse complement strand
CTGTAATTTTTATGGTAGGTTTATTTTAACGGATGGAGACAGAATACCAACCAAAAAATCCAGAAAAAACACATTATATAAAGGTTAGAAATTGATTTGCATTTCAGTGAGTGAAATAAGTATTTGATCTCCAAGCAAAACATGACTTAGTACTTGGTGCAGGAACCTTTGTTGGCAAGCACAGAAGTAAGGCGTTTTTTGTAGTTGGTCACCAGGTTTGCAAACATCTCAGGAGGGATTTTGATCAACTCCTCTTTACAGATTCTCTCTAAATCCTTAAGGTTTCTTGGCTGT
>NW_015653168.1:1150965-1158025 GCF_001515625.1 Sinocyclocheilus rhinocerous | reverse complement strand
ACAGACCCTTCATTTGTTTGTAAGTGGGCAAACTTACAAAATCAGTAGGGGATCAAATAAATATTTTCCCCACTGTGTATGTATGTATATATATATATATAAGATGAAAAACTAATATTATATATATTACTGCCCTTATATATATATTTTATATTACTATATAATATTAGAGATGCTAATTAGAAATCCTTGGCAACTAACTAAATAAGTTGACGTACTAAAATGAATAAAAATGAAAACTGATATAATAATAAATGTAAAAATTAAAGCTAAATAGAAATATAAAACAAAAACTAATGAAAATGACAAAAGAATATAACAAATTACTAAAACCTAAACTAACATTTAAATATGAAATATATACTAAACAAACAAACAAAAATAAACAAAAAAATAAACATTCAAAATATTAATAAATACTACAATAGTAAATTATACTTAAATTATACTGTTTTAAATTTTGTACATGATTTAATTGTGGTAATACATTCTAAATTAATTAGAAATTTCAAAATATTAATAAATACATGAATATTATCATCAATTAAATCATATACTATTGAATGATTAATTAATATAATTTTTTAATAGTATTTTATAAATGATTGTAGAAACTTGTGTGCAATAACAATTTTACGCTTGTAGCAGATATCTAATTGGTTATCCCTTAAACACATACCTCGGGTCTTTAGTGGTCCGGGACATCATCCACTCTCATCTATTCATTATCAACAAATGCTGAATGTCCCTGAATGTAAGTGATGATGGTGGTGAAGCAGTTGCCCAAAACGCCCTTTCAAGTTCCAACAGAAAACAAAATATGCATTATTTTATTACTTTGTAATTGTTATTAAATTACCATTACTGTTTTATACTATTGTGGGAGTTTAGAGATTCATCCGAGTTAGATATACATCTCGCTAAAGACAGAATATTTTATAATAATTGGTTAAACATTCATGAATTTAAGGGTTAAATTGATTGTGTTACAATTCACTTACATTCACTAAGGTCTCCCCTGCAGTGTCATATAGTAAGAAGTATAACAGTGAAAAGTCAGAAGTCGCCTTGCATCTTTGGTTTAGCTTAGCACGAACATGTATGAACAAGAACATACACACACATACAAACCCTCATCCGTTCCATCTTCACACACTCACACCTGCCCCATCTGAAAAAGCTGGTTTGGCATAGCAACCCCATGTCCTCTGAGCACCTGCAGTCTCTCCAACAAGGTCATTGGCAGCATAGATGAGGCCTGTCTGTGGTTTGCCAGCCGCAGGACAAATGAGAGGAAAGTGTTTCTTGTTCCAATTCAGCTCTCCAGCAGAGGTGACAATGGCTAAAGCAGCATGCCAATCCTGTCTTTGCAAAGGAACGCAATCACACAAATGTTTTAAATCTTTGGCCACATTTGGAGCTTTCCTTCAAGTCTGTTTCAAATGGGATTGCCGGAGGATCTGTGGTTTTTGGTCTATGAGAAGCTCATTTGATTAAAGACCTCTAAACAATTGTTTGCGGCAAAAAAGGATGGTAAAACAAACGCAGTGCAATGCAGAATTAGATGTACTAGATGACGGCACAGTAAGTGCATTTCACTAATGTAATTTGTGCAAGTGTTGCCAGTCATTAGCAACTGCAAATAAAAGTTTGCATTAGCCATCATATTTGTAAGTGGCAGCATTTGATTGCCGAGCACAGTAATTGCAAACAGGTGCACCAGCTAATTACAAATAAAAAACAAAAACTCTTCCTGCAAGCAACCGCTTATATTAGAATCTTAATATTACCATAACCACACTTTGAGAGATCATTACACTTGTACTTTTTGTGGTTTAAGTGGATCAGCATGAGTGATGTTGACCTAATTAGAATAGAGTTTTTGTGTGCATGCTAGTTTATGCTGTTTTCATATAGTCTATGGCTATGAACTAATTGATCTTTCCCCATAGGTTTTTTTTTTTTTTTTTTTCAAATAGATAGTATTTAATGTATACTGTGCAGTAGCAGTAGGCTAGTATTCTATTCTGAACATACTGTATAGCCTCTGGTTCAGTCCTGCCAATCATCATCAATGTGCTTTTATTTGAAGGCAGGATGCTGTTTATTATTCCTGGAGGTTTGTGAGTTAAGAATGATCCTCTTAGAATTTCGCTGAATTTTGGCAGGAGGAATATTTTAAGGAATTATATGCTGATCCTCTTGAACACTCCAGAAGGCACTTATGCATGAAAACGAAGGAACAGAGCTGATGACCAAATCAGAAGAGCCCCTTCTGAGAATGAAACAACTTTGTAGTGTTTCTACATATGGATGCAATCCAGAATGATCTAAATGCACTACTGTGTCTAACCAGCCCATGCGAGTGATTTTGTGTGATTAACATTGAAACCACAATGCAATGACAGTAGTTTGTGGTCTGGCCATGATATAAATACCATATCATCATCTTTGCCAACTGTCAGTTTTTATTCTTTTAAACATGCATGATATCATACAATCATTCTCAGATTTATTTTTGCCTAAGAACAGTACTTTAGTTACAATATTAGGGTTCTGATGGCATTATTAGTGTTGGCACTCATACTGAAACTGAAATTTGCCAAGTAGTAGAAATATTGGTTATTTATGTAATTAGATATAAAAATGCATTGTCTGCTGAACAAACAAACAAACTTTCATATTCCCAGTGACAATTTATTTTCCCTTATACTGTAAGTTAAATGCTATTGATGACTTGACATTTCATTTTTACAACAAACTCCAGACAAGACTGCCAATATTGAAATAAAAAGGCAGATTACAAATCACAAAGGCCAAGTAACTAATTTTATAAAACAGAGTTAAGTATTCAGTGTAAAGCCACTGTGGCTTTATTATCAGAGAAGATTAGTTTCTTTAGAAACTTCGCAATTGCCAGCTCACTTCCTCAAAAGCAGCTCAAAAATCAAACCCCTGAACGTTTTTGGTCAGCAGTTCAGGTTAAACTTCAGGGCTGCCATCCTAACTACAACTATTACCACTAAAAAAGATGAAAAAGGACATACAAGATTTACTCAAAAGTGTTCTGAGGGCAGAAGGACATAATACAAGTTCTATTAAGCTAAATTACACTTTTGCTTAGAGCAAGTAAAACTCCAATTTACTGGAGAAACTATGAAAAAGAGGTCAGAGGTACTTAGCTGAAGATATTGCTGTTAACTAAAATGAATTTTTCCAGATCATGGACAAAAAGCCATTCTAGCTAATGTAGTCCATTTCTCAGAGGCCTGGCCACACCCAGCCAATAGTCCTTTCTCTTGTGTCCCGGTATGTCCATAACCGCTGATTGATTGATCCCTTCAGGCAGGCCGACCAAAGCAAATAAAGATCCTCAGCTTCACGGCTTAGAAAAACTGAAGTATAGAGTTGCACAGCTTTGAGCTTTAGAGTGATTGTATATGGAATAATAGCTAGAGGTGATATCTTGATAAACCGATAAACCATGTATGACAGTATATTCTCTTATGTAACGTATAAAATGATTGTAAAAGAATAACATTTAACATTACTTTTATCTTCAGAATGAAGCATAATATACATTCCTGACATTTCTGATTTGACTCACCAAGTTGTGAACATACTTTAATGTTTTTGTTCAAACAAATTCTTTGTAGCTTTAATCTCACTTTTTATTTTTTTCATATGTGACTTGTTTCCATACTTTTCTCTGGATTTATTTTTTATTTTTTAAATCAGACTAGACTTAAGGATAGGGATAACTATGTATTCAAAAGAGTGGTATCACAGGTATGGCTCTAATGTACTGACAAAAGTGGATGAATTGCAATGTTTCCATTATGATACAGTGGATATGTTTACTTATGATGGTATTTTACTTTTGAACAGATTTGCTGGGTCAACTGATACAAACGTCTTACCTAATTAATCTACAAATAGTTGTGCAGCATGAATGGTCTTGCCCCTGCAGGTTTGAAATATTAGAATGGGAAAGAGGTATTGGGGTTTGGGTGGGTGAAGGGTTAGGAGAGTCTATGGGGGATTACTTTTTGTTTCATAGAAGACTCTGTTAGCAGCTATCATTCATCAAAGTTCAGTGATCTTAAAGAAGACTCGGAAACCTTGTACAACAAGATCATTGTACGCAAGTAAAGACTTAAATATTTAAAAAAGTTCCTATGTTCTGCTGTAAATACTGCTATATGCATTTTATTTAAATAAAATACTTAAAAAAATGTTTAAATTAAATAAAATGAAATAAAAATTAAATACCATTTATTTATTTGGAAGTTATTTATATTTTATGTATCGAACATTACAAAAGTTAATGAGTTCTGAAAATACTGCTATATTTGTTAAATTAAAATGTAAATAATAATAATAATAATAATAAAAATAATTAAAAATGTAAAAATTGAAAAGATTTCTCTATTAAGAAAGTATTTATTATTTCTAAGAGTTACTCTCCTATCTGATTGTTATTATATTAAACGAGCTGTTGCCATCATCATAAAAACTCTAAAGCAATTTAGCTAAACTAGATTAGAGAAATATGTAGATTAAATATAGATATAACTATAACTAAAGATATTCACTATTGTTCAAAAGTTTGGGGTTACAAATTTTTAAATTCTTAAATTTTAAAACTTTTATTCATTGATCAAAATTGATAAAAAGTTACACTAAAGACTTGTTACAAGTAAATGCTTTAACTTTTAAATAAAACGTAATATTCATCAAAGAATCCTAAAAAAGTGTATATTAAACATAGAGTATAATAAACATTGATAATAATGTTTCTTGAGCACCAAGCATATTAGAATGATTTCTGAAGGATCATGTGACAATGAAGACTGGAGTAATAGCTGCTGAAAATGTATCCTTGCCATCATAGGAATAAATAACTTTTTAAAATATATTAAAATAGAAAACAGTTGTAAAAATATTTTACAATATTACTGTTTTTACTGTATTTTATCAAATAAATAACCCCAATTTTTTGCATGGTTTGTAATTATACTGTTGGATTGTCTTGCTTTCTGAAGTGAATTCCTATGTGTTTTGAATGTTAAAACAAATATAAATGTGTATCTGTAAATAAGATGACTAATCTCACATAATTGGTTTTTCATGTGCTGTTCATTTCTATGCAAGCTCATAGCCAAAAGCAAACCCAATAGGCCAAATACCAAGAGTATCAGCTCTTCTTCTTTTACGTGGAGAGTGAAATTTCCCTAACTTATCTGAATTTATCTTATATGTAAATTATCTCTCATCTTGAAAGCATTAGTGTTATATTAAGTACATGTTGGAGCATCAAAACTGACGCGGGGCACTTTCCATTTGCCTGATAACTAACATTGCAATGTAACAAACTGGTTTGACAAGTATTCCATTAAACAACTGGAGCCTCAGTCAGTCTCTTATTAGCTGAAGATATTGGGGTTGCTGATCGTTTCCACCCAGTCAGGCAGGACATTTGACATTTCCAGAAATGCAGTTTTGCAGTCTGACCTGACTCTGTTTGGGTTATACACCCCAGCGCACACCCCTTTCATAAGGGTCCCTCTTTCAGTAAGAGGGTCTTAGATGAATTTCACATTGGCCTTTATAAAGGGCAGATTCTCAATAGCAGAGTGATGGTCACCAAAAGAAGACGGTACATGAAATATATATTTTGAGGCACTCTCTTTCTTTAAGATTTCAGAAATGAATTTATTCCATATATGTGAAGACAACATTTTGGGGCGATGACTTGTACATTTCAGAATTATTTTTTGTACTATAAATATGAGGTGTATACTGGACCAGATTACAGAGAAAGTCACTAGTATCCATACAATATTGACATCAGAAACCCAAAATCGCATATACAAAAAATAATTAAAAAAAGAAATAAAGGTGTTTCCCATCTCCTTGCCATGACCTCCTCAGCTGCCATAAGCAATCACAAAGCTACACTGAATTTCGATGAAGCTATTTTCTTTCTTTATCATTGTATTTCTGAAGGATCATGTGACACTGAAGACTGGAGTAAAGGCTGCTGAAAATTCAGCTTTTCATTACAGAAAGAAATTACATTTTAAAATGTATTAAAATAGAAAACATCAAATTTAAATTGTAACAATATTTTACTATTTTTTACTCAGTTTTTTTATATTATCGATCAAATAAATGAAGACTTTATGAACATAAGGGACTTTACTTCTTTCAAAAACATTTAAAAAATCTTACCAACCTCAAACTTTTGAACGGTAGTTCAGCTATTTTCTGATGGCACAATGCTGGTGGATCTGATCACCGCTTATATCCATGACAAGCATCTGGGAAGAAAAACAAGAAAACATGGGGATTTTCTGCAAATTATAGGTTAGCGTACATTACAGTATTTTACATCAATACCCAGTCAGTCTGCATCTGCAGTTTAATGAATCTGGATGTTTATTTGAGGTGGTAAGCTGAGCAAAAAGTGCAACATTTATTGTTTTGGATTTCAGCAACATACAGTACAGACACAATTCCAGGAGGCATTATGATGTGCGTAGCAGAATTTATTCACACACAAAAACACAACCCTGCATGTGTGTGGAATATTAATTTAGGAGGTGCACTAACTTGCACAATCCCATAGGACTAACCAGGACCAAAAAGTTTCCTTCCTGACAGAAACATACAAATAATATTTTGTCACAGGATTGTGAGCAGGGCTGTTTTATTCCATTGTTGTTAGAGTCAGTCATTTAGTCCACTGACAGAATAAGTGTCACAGATTCACCACCCACATCAGCCACACCAGCCTACACCCGTTCACAATCACCTGAGTACTAATTACGAACACCTGATGTCACTTACCTGAGCACTATATCTGTTCACTCACCTCAGTATCTCATTGACTGGTCTCAAGTTTGTATACCTTACCTCATGCCTCTCCACACCACTCTGGATTGCCGTGGCTCTGTTTCTCCCGCCATCTTGCTGGATCTTCCTAAAGAGGATTAAGATAAGGACTGTTACTCTTCAGTTTCTAGAGCTAAAGTTATGTTTCAGTTTTAATACTTAC
>NW_015653168.1:1139796-1150440 GCF_001515625.1 Sinocyclocheilus rhinocerous | reverse complement strand
TCTCCCGCCATCTTGCTGGATCTTCCTAAAGAGGATTAAGATAAGGACTGTTACTCTTCAGTTTCTAGAGCTAAAGTTATGTTTCAGTTTTAATACTTAAATTTTGAAGCTCTCGTTCAGTTTGTGTAAATAAAGAAGCTCTGAATCGTTCTTTCTGTGTATGCCTCTCTATCCAGCCATGACAGAAGACCAGTCCTTCAAAACAGAAGTGAAAATCAACGGCTTGTAGCTCGCTATGGAGGCACAGAGACCACTCACCGCAGATCCCTTCACCGAATTGGTTCAAGCACTCTGCGATGTCCCGATCAGCCTCTGCATGCCCCATGGCCAAACCCGCGACCTACTCCGGTGAGGCGGCCGCCTGCAGCGGTTTTCTACTCCAGTGTTCACTCTACTTCGAATTACAACCCCATCAGTTTGTGAATGATCAAACGAAGGTCGCATTCATCATGTCACTACTGTCTGGAAGGGCACTGCAATGGGCCGAAGCTCTCTGGACTTTGCGCAGTTCCCTAGTGCACTCCTATGATGCCTTCATTGATCATCGTCTCCGTGCACAATGAGCTCTTTCGACTACGGCAAGAGAATATGCCCATCCATGACTATACAGTAATATTCCGTACCCTCGCGGCAAGCAGCAGATGGAATGGACTGGCCCTTCTATCAGCGTTCCTACGTGGACTAAATCCTTCAATCAGACAGCAAATGTCCATCTATGAAGACATCGTAGGACTAGAGAGCTTTCTGCAAAAAGCGCTGCACATCTCCCAACATCTAACCGCTTGTCACATCGAGGATTCCTCCTCTGTTGCTGCCTCACCGAGTAATGCCCCTCCAGCACCTGAGCCGATGCAAACTAACTGTTATCGTCTATCAACCACGGAATGGGCTCGCCGAATCACCCAAGGGCTCTGTCTGTACTGTGGGTCCCAGGAGCACCTTCTGCCCTCCTGCCCTATTCGCCCCACACGCTCAGCGGTGAGTACGGTCCATATTCATCCTGATGTCTCAAGTCTGCCTCACATTGATGCCCTTCTAATGTACATGAACCACTCTTTTCCAGTCAAGGTCTTGGTGGATTCGGGAGCTTCAGGAAATGTAATCTCCTCCATCAGTCTCACTCAAATCAAGCTCCCTCGACACCGTAATTCCACCATCTACCAAATCTCCAATATACAAGGAAAACCGCTGAGCTAGGGGTTGGTGCGCCATTGCACCCCGGAAGTCACTCTTCGCATTGGAAACTTCCATGCTGAACGGATTTCGTTCCTGGTGCTGGAGGAGGCTAAAGTAGATATCGTCCTGGGGCGTCCCTGGCTGGCTAAACATCATCCAGACATCCACTGGAACTCCAGGGAAATACTTCGGTGGAGTGAATCCTGTTTCAGGACATGTTTAGCAGATCTCCCTCTTCCAGACCGAGCTAAGCTCTCCATACTGCTCTGCTCTACCACTATAGAGAGCCCAGTTTCACAAAGCTCAGTCCACATTCCAGCCACCTACAGGGCATTCCAGGACGTGTTCAGCAAGGTCGTGGCAATCCATCTTCCACCTCATCGGCCATGGGACTGTGCGATCGACCTGTTGCCTGGGGCCAAATTACCTAAGGGACATGTCTATCCCTTATCGATCCCGGCGCGCGCTGCTATGGAAGAGTACATCAAGGAGGCATTACATCAGGGGTTCATCCATCCTTCCACTTCTCCTGCAGCATCCAGTTTCTTCTTTGTGGCGAAGAAGGATGGGGGGCCTACGTCCTTGTATCGACTATCGAGCACTCAACTCCCAAACGATCAAATTTTCCTATCCACTCCCTCTGGTGCCAACTTCGTTGGAGGAGCTCTGTGGTGCCCGGATCTTCACGAAACTCTATCTACGCAGTGCCTACAATCGAATCCGCATTCGAAGAGGAGATGAATGGAAAACTGCATTCATAACACCATCCGGGCACTACGAATACCTGGTTATGCCGTATGGCCTTTCAAACTCCCCATCCATCATCCAGAACTTCATGAATGAAATCTTCCATGATATGCTCGATCAATTCGTAATCCTCTACATCGACGACATTCTCATTTACTCACCCAATCTTGAGGAACACCAACAGCATGTCTCCCAGGTACTCCAACGTCTCCGCGAGCATTACCTCTACCTCAAGCAGGAAAAGGTGTGTTCCATCTAACCACAATTAAATTCCTGGGCTACATAATCACACCAGAGGGAGTCCAAATGGACCAAAACAAGGTGGAAGCAGTGAAGAATTGGCCACAACCCACCATGGTCAAAGAGCTGCAGAGATTCCTGGGATTTGCAAACTTCTATCGGCGCTTCATAGCCCATTATAGTCAACGGTCGGCTCCACTTACCTCTCTCCTCCGTCAGAAGCCAAATCCCCTCTCCTGGACGCCTGAAGCCACACAGGCCTTTCTGCAGCTCAAATCCTCTTTCTGCACTGCTCCAGCCCTAACCCATCCAGATCCGAACCATCAGTTCGTGGTGGAAGTGGATGCTTCTACTCTAGAAGTAGGTGCAGTATTATCCCAATGGAAGGGTGAGCCCCCACCGTACTCCATCCATGCACTTACTTCTCCAAGAAGATGTCCCCGGCGGAGCAAAATTGACATCGGGAACCGCGAGTTACTGGCCATCAAACTTGCGCTGGAAGAGTGGCGGCACTGGTTGAAGGTCCTCGCCGTCGGTCACGGGCGCCAGGAGATGCCCGTGGGGGAGGGGATACTGTCACAGATTCACCAGCCACACCAACCACCTACACCCGTTCACAATCACCTGAGTACTAATTATGAACACCTGATGTCACTTACCTGAGCACTATATCTGTTCACTCACCTCAGTATTGTCACAGATTCACCAGCCACATCAGCCACCTACACCCGTTCACAATCCCCTGAGTACTAATTATGAACACCTGATGTCACTTACCTGAGCACTATATCTGTTCACTCACCTCAGTATCTCATTGACTGGTCTCAAGGTTGTATACCTTACCTCATGCCTCTCCACACCACTCTGGATCTCCGTGGCTCTGTTTCTCCCGCCGTCTTGCTGGATCTTCCTAAAGAGAATTAAGATAAGGACTATTACTCTTCCGTTTCTAGAGCTAAAGTTATGTTCCAGTTTTAATACTTGCCTTTTGAAGCTCTCCTTTAGTTTGTTTAAATAAAGAAGCTCTGAATCGTTCTTCCTGTGTATGCCTCTCTATCCAGCCATGACAATAAGAGCATTGTGTGATCCATAATAGCCAAAGTTAAAAGCTTGACAGGCAGCTTTACTATAGTGATATTTTTAAATAAAGTATAAATAATGTATTAAAACCCAGTCCATCATTCAAGACCCCCATTGTGGCTGCAAGCAGTTGTTAAGCTTTTTAGCAGTGCTTCGTTGTCAAAGCAGTAAACACTAGACTCCCTAAACCATCCCATTCACAACCTCCGCAACTGATTCTAGTGCACTTGTTAATGCATTTCATGTTTATCAGCACTGTTCATTTTACAAAGTCACGCAAATCTCATACTGTTATACATGAGCATATATTTACTACTATATATGTACACTAATGTTCAAAGGTTTGAGGTTAGTAAAAAATGTTTTAATGGTAATGAAAGGAGTTTCTTATGGTATATATGCCATTGGCTTTTTAAAACTAAAGGTTTTGACTGTCTTTTTGTGAATACAACTAACTAATGAAAGCCTTAGACTAACTAAAGGCTGTAATATATGCAGTCCTGCACTCTGTACACACTAAGCGTTGATATGTTGGGTCACAAATTGTTGTAGCAGCAATAAATGGTTCTCTTCAATGAACAAATGCTCTTGATTAGTTTCTGACTTATTTTCAGGAAAAATAGGCAGTCATGTCTGGACAAACTGTTTCCATGGTAACAAAAACAAATCCGAACTTTTGATTGGACAAGTCCGTGGTTAGAGCCTACGTGTGCCTAGCAACTAATGAACTTTTGTTTAGTTAGCACAAACAAAACACAACCGTCACCTGCTGACAGAATAAATGTGCTACACAGAGGTGTGGCCAAAGCTGGGCTGTTATTTGCACTGCAAGTGTGGGTTATGAAGAGAAAGGTACAGGTAAAATGTCAAAATTTGAATAGCTGGCTAAAATACACCTGAATTGAAACACAGAGTGCTATCACTATGCTTTTACTAGAAAAAAGAAAACCAATGCCATATTACATATATAAATTTACATGTATAAAATATTTCCCTATTTTGTAATTAGCTGATGCAATGCCTAACATTTGTACCTACTTTTACAGCAATTATTAATCTTGATTTACAAATCATTTTTAACTTTTTAAGAAATACATTTAACAGAAATATGTGTATTTTAAAATTTTAAGTTGCATACATCAACATTAGTTAGTGTATTATGAAGAACATGACTTAATGATTCATAAATTAATATTAATCACAGACTATGAAAAGTGATACCTAATGCATTAAGTAATCTTTATGAATTGAACCTTACTGTGAAATGTAATGGACTAAAGCTGTCATATCACCACAGCAGATTCTGAAATTAGACCTGTTCTGTGTTTTCCTCAGAAATGAGTCGAGCACTGGAGTGCAAAACAGTGTAGTGTGTGCGGTGGAGAGGTCCTGAAGTCATCTATTTATTAACAGGGTCGACTGGAGGAAATCCTCAGGGGCACAAGGCTCACTTTCAGCAGAAGGGGAGAAACACTTAACACTGAAATAGACATCCACGCTTGGCATACATCCCGAAGGGTGTGTGCTCCTGGGTGGGTTGGGTAACTGCTGTGTGCGTCCATATGGCAGAAAGCAGGAGTTAACAGTAGGAACCTTTTCAAGTTTACAAGGTACTTTGCTTAATTCATTATATTGGGTTAATTTTGATTAAATGGAAATTATTGAACAGAGGTTCATGATGAATCCTCTGGTCTTCTGTCATTATAGATGGAAAATGTTTTATAAAACTAGGAGAATTTTTTGGCACTTGCAATATGAACAAATACAAAACTCTCTCTCTCTCTCTCTCTCTCTCTCTCACTCACACACACACACACACAAACTTAGACATGAGAAAAAGGTTAATTTGTCATAAAAACTGTCACACGTGATCTTTGTGGAAAAAATAACCGCAATGGCAAATGAATGGGAAATACCTACAAATTCTACAAATCTGCCACAATATAGTCTGTGATAATATATAAATATATATCCAAATGCAAAACCTAATAAAAGTGAGTATTTATGTCTGAAAATACCCTTATAAGCGACTAGGGAATACACAGCCCTGTCTATATATTTATACAGTACACAGGGCTATAAAGTGTGTAAATCATGGTATTACTTATGCTTTTCTTTATTTCTACCACTAGATGGTATCAATCTGCCTTTTCATGCATTGGATTTTAAATACATTTGCTTTATTTTTAACTGAAACACTGTATTTATTAAAATGATATAAATTATTTTTCTAATATTTGTATTAATTTATATATAAGTAAATGTTGCTTAATTTAGAGGTGAACATCATTAAATGCCCTCAAAATACAAAATAATATAGAATAAATATAATGTAAGCTAAATATACTGTAGTACAAATCGTCTCGGTTACGTACGTAACCCTCGTTCCCTGATGGAGGGAACGGAGACGTTATGTCATGATCAACATTATGGGGGATTCACTTGGGAGCCCCAATCATCTCTGTCTTTAAGAGAAAACGCCACTGAAATTTGGCTAGTGGATTTTGCATACCTGAGCCACTCCCCGTGCATACGGGTATAAATAGGCGACAGGTGCATCCACTCTTCAGGTTTTACGCTGAGAACTTGTCCCTGGCCGCCAGCGATGGTTCGAGGTTGTGGCAAGGGGACATAATGTCTCCATTCCCTCCATCAGGGAACGAGGGTTACGTACGTAACCGAGACGTTCCCTATCTGTCGGTCACTACGAGTTATGTCGTGATCGACATTATGGGGCCCTGGAAAGCGCCACAACCTGAACCCCGTCACAACCCCATGGCGTAGCCAATGTTGGCAAGCGGCCGCGTGTCAGACAAACGCTACGTAAAGGTCATAACCTTCCCACCACCCCAGCGCAAATTCGCTGACCTTGGTACCCTCAGGGACCACAGGTAAATACATCGCTGCTGGAGATAGCCAAGCCGCTGTTCCTTTCCCCACAGAAATTTCTTAACAGAAGGGATTTCGACCTTCAATGAAAGATTTCTCGACGCTCCCATCTCCCAGGCTGGACTGTTCGGCGACACCGTCGAACTGCTGTGCCCAGCAGTTCTCGACAGTACAGAAGCAGACCGAGGCCATCCAACACATCTTGCCCCGGCGTGATGCACCATCTGCCACCAGTCTGCTCATCGCCGTGGACGCCCTCCTGCGTCCTCCAGAGCCGCTCCGCCCCGTGCTGAAACTAATTTCCGATTTGTTGTTTACAGCTTAGGCAGAAGCGATGGGGAAGCGAGCCTTCCAGAGAAGAGTGCTGCGGAGGCCACACCCTACCCGTAGGGAGGTAACATGTGGCGATTCTCATATGGACTGACCCAGGCCTGGTGCAGTACTACATATGGAATGGGTCTCTGAGGCAGGTCCTACCTGAGAGTAAGGATGGAACAACTGCCAGCAGAGACTGACAGAACACTCTGTCAAAGGGAAGACACAGGTTTACTGAGAGGGAAACCTTACCGTGGAAGAATACACATATGGGATTGCCCGCAGGGAATCAAGCCATATGAACACCTAGCCCAGTACAGGGGCTGACCGGAGACCCGGGCAAGCTAACACCGATACTGGGCCTGGCGTCAGACTGCTCCGTCGAGTCTAACTGCCGGGGGTGCTGGAGGATACTCCGCCAGGGTTCGCCGTCCGGGGAACTTACTGGAGGAGGAGAAAGGCGATCGCATTCCTGGGTGAGGGGGAATGGCACAGCAATCGTGACACCGGCCAGCTCTTTCCGCTGTTACCCAACACACGGGAAGAAATTGGCTCAACTCGGAGACTGTAGAATCTCGCGACGGTGTTCGGTGTCGCCCAGCTCGCAGCTCTACAGATGTCTGCCAGAAAGGTGGAGGGTGACAGCCTACGCTCCAACCTTTCTTGCAGGAAAGAAAGCACTACTCCAATCGTGCATCTTCGGGGGTCTTCTCGGCGAGAAGAACACCAGTTCGCGAACAGACTCCATTTCAGAGCATAGGCTTGCCTCATAGAGGGAGCTCTACCCTGAGTGATCGTGTTAACCACCGCAGGTGACAGATCAGCTAAGTCTGCCGCGTCCCGTCCAGGATCCACACATGGAGGTTCCAACGGTCTGGACGCGGGTGCCAATGGTGCCGAGTCCCTGAGAGAGCAGGTCCTGTCTCAGGGGAATGCGCCAGGGAGGGGCTGTCGCGAGGATCATGAGTTCCAGAAACCAGGTCCTGGTGGGCCAGAAAGGCGCAACCAGCAAGACCTGCTCCTCGTCCTCCCTGACCTCACACAGTGTCTGTGCAAGAAGGCTCACTGGTGGAAACGCATACTTGCGAAGAGCCCGAGGCCAGCTGTGTGCCAGTGCGTCCGTGCCGAGGGGGACCTCGGTCAGGGAATAGTACAACTGGCAGTGGGAGGACTCGCAGGAAGCAAACAGGGTCTACCTGAGCTTGCCCAAATCGACTCCAGATCAGCCGGATCGTCTCGGAATGGAGTTGCCATTCTCCAAGGAACGTGAGCTGTCGTGAGAGAGCGTCGGCTGCACGATTGAGCTCCCCCGGAATGTGGACGGCGCACAGCGACTTGAACCGTGTCTGACTCCAGAGGAGGAGATGGCGGGCGAGCTGTGACATGCGATGTGATCGTAGACCTCCCTGCCCATTGCATGTAGCACCCCAGACCGTACTGGAGGCATCCGTCGTGACAACGACATGCCGGGACACTTGTCCTAAGGGCACCCCGTCCCGTAGAAAAGCAAAGTCCGACCAGGGGCTGAATAGGCGGCGTTGGTGTTATGGTGACACGACGTGTACCGCGGCGCCATGCCCACCTCTGGACTCGGGAGTGTAGCCAGTGCTGAAGTGGTCTCATATGGAGAAATCCGAGCGGCGTGACTGCGGCTGCGGATGCCATATGCCCCAGCAGCATTTGAAAGTGTTTCAGTGGTACCACCGTCCTGCCTCTGAAGGCACTCAGGCAGTCCAGCACTGACTGGGCACGATCGTTGGTGAGTCGCGCCATCATACTCACCGAGTCTAACTCCACACCGAGAAAAGAGATTCTCTGCACAGGGGAGAGCTTGCTCTTTTCCCAGTTGACCCGAAACCCCAACTGGCTGAGGTGCCGGAGCACCAGGTCCCAACCCCTGCTTCATCTCGGCTGGAGGGACCGGCTCGATTGCATGGAGGACAGCAATCTCCTCGCGCAAGACAGGTGCGTCTCAGACTGCCACCGAAGTCTCGAGAACGCCGCTGAACCTGGGAGGTCGCCTGGCGAACTGAATCGCATAGCCAAGTCAGATTGTGCGAATGAGCCAACAGGACAGGTTGGGCAGTGCAAGCCACGCCTCCAAACTCCGTACGAGTGGCACCAAAGGAACAATCGACGCACCTGCGATGGTGCAGTGGAGGGGAGTCAGAAGGCATCGCGTTCTGTCTGATCACAGCAGAACTCCCTGAGTCCCCAGAGGGACTGGCCCCAGGGATTCCCCTTGAGCCAGCGGCGGAACAGAAACAAACAAAAACTGAAGATTCTCCACCCGGCCCTCCTCCGGGGAAGGGAGCGGCGCCGTCTCCGCCTCCGCCATCTCCTGTGAAAGAGCAGCTTCCCACATGTCCGGGTTGCCCGTGTCAGGGCCGCTTCATCGACTTCTTAGATGACTTAGCGGCCGGCTGGGACACAGGGGGTGCCACACTCCTGCGAGAGGCTCAACACGCTGGCCTTGATGTTGTTTCAGCAAGGGGGCGGAGCGGCTCTGGAGGACGCAGGAGGGCGCCCACGGCGACGAGCAGACAGGTGCTTGGTCCCCGGCGGAGCGGTGGCAGATGGTGCATCACGCCGGGGCAAGATGTGTTGGATGGCCTCGGTCTGCTTCTGTACTGTCGAGAACTGCTGGGCACAGCCCTCGACGGCGTCGCCAAACAGTCCAGCCTGGGAGATGGGAGCGTCGAGAAAGCACACTTTGTCGACATCGCTCGTCTCAGCAAGGCTGAGCCCTAGATGGCGCTCTTGGGCCACAAGTGTGGACATCGCCTTCCCGAGGGGGACCCAGCTCCTGCATCAACCTCGAGTTGGTACTACCCTTGTGCATTTAAATGCCCTGGCTTGGTGTACTCGCAGGATAGCCATGGCATGCAGGGCAGAGGCGGCTTGGCCCGCAACACTGTAAGCTTCGGCCGTGAGAGCGGCCGTCAGCTTACCGCCTTGGACGGGAGACGAGGACAGTTCCTCCAAGTGGCGGCGTTTTGCGGGCACGAGTGCACCACAACCGTACTCTCTGCCTGGGGAATGTCAACGTACCCCCTAGCCGCCCCGCCATCGAGGGTAGTGAGGATGGAGGCAGACAAGTGGCTTCTGGCCGAAAAAAGGGGCCGTCCACGACTTCATCAGAACTTCATGCACCTCCGTGAAGAAAGGAACCAGGGCAGGGCGTGGTCGCGAGCCACGACCAGTGCCGAGGAACCAATCATCCGGCCGCGAGATCTCGGGACCGGGAGGTGTGCACGCCTCCAGCCCGATGCTCGCGGCGGCCCGGGAAAGCACGGCCGTCAACTCTGGGTCCAATTCGGCAGCGGCGGCAACACCCGAGGGGGGCCACCCCGCCGAATCTTCATCCTCAGAGGACGATTGCCCATCCCCCGATGCTGCTATCGACATCTGATCCTCCATCGGCGCGCCGAATGAAACGCTGGGCACGCCGTGAGACGGCACAGCAGAATAACCAGGGAGCCGCACAGAACAGCTGCTGCGGGAGGAGTGAGAGGTCCGTGGGGACTGGCCCGGCGGAAAGGCTCTCACTGTAACCCTCAGATCGCCCAGAGCACTAACCGATGGTTGCTCGCGGCAGAGAAGCCAGCGCGGTTAGTGACAGAGGGAGCCCCTCCCATCCCTGTGAGGAGAGAGAGGTGCGATCGCAGCGCTGCCATGGTCACACGCTCACAGTGAACGCATGAACCATCCACGAACGCAGCTTCAGCGTGCTGAATGCCCAGATACTGAAGACAACGATTGTGGCTGTCGACGGAAGATAGGAAACGACCGCAACCAAGAGGACACGGCCAGAACGGCGTCTTTAAAAAGACACGAACCGACCGTGATTTGCTCTTTTAGGGAATCTGCTCTTTTAGTCGAAGTGCCCAGGGGAATCGCTGCAGACAGGGACACCACTGTTCGCACCGTGACGCCAACCAGAACAGCTTCCAGACAGATGATGAATGGCTTTGTGGAGATCAACACGTTCATCCACTCTGCTCCGAAGCAAAAATCTGAAGAGTGGATGCACCTGTCGCCTATTTATACCCGTGTGCACGGGGAGTGGCTCAGGTAAGCAAAATCCACTAGCCAAATTGGCGTTTTCTCTTAAAGTCAGAGATGATTGGGGCTCCCAAGTGAATCCCCCATAATGTCAATCACGACATAACTCGTAGTGACCGACAGGATAGGGAA
>NW_015653168.1:1110996-1139786 GCF_001515625.1 Sinocyclocheilus rhinocerous | reverse complement strand
CACCTTCCCCAGCTCCACCTGTATAGATCTGCTATGGGGTGATCATGTATGCTATGGCGGTAATTCACGTTGTATGTGCAGCAGCAATACTCCTTACATGCTCACAGCAGTATGTTGTGGATGTACTGGCAGTAGCAAGTCTCTGTACTTGCTCTGCTGCAGCAGCAGCAGCGTAGCAGATCTATTCCGCCAAGAACAAATACATTAACATTGTCATATATATTACCATGCAAAGCACTCCGAGAGTTGTCATGACAGAAATATAGTACATTCATTTCTTAACAAAAAAAAAAAAAAAAGGTTATTGTTCGAGGATCACAAGCGTAACCCTAACTGAGGAATACCTTAGGGTTAAATGGCTAATAGTTTACAGAGCAATAGCTAATAAAGAGCAAGGTTTCCTTTCACTCATTACCTTTACCAAACTAAACCGTTTTTCCATGTGCACTGTAGTTACATCCTAAGATATTCTTCTATTTCATAAGCTCTGAGGAAAACTATCAAACAAAGGCACATGATTAAGAGGCTAAATTTTACAGAGCTAATAGCTAATACAGAGCTTACAAAGATGCTAGCTGAGGAGGTTTATTTTCACACATAGATTCTAAACAGGTTTGTGTGTGTGTAAACATTACATATTTTTCTTATCTCACATTAATGTTTAGTCTGAATGACACTGTAATTGGATCTCAATGGGATATCGATTTCAGCATGCAAGCAACTTGGCTTAATTTGTATACTGGGAAAATCAAGTCTAAACGGTTCACACACTCTTACCAAATTTAGCATTGTACTCAAAGGCCTTATTCCAGAATTCAATAAAAAATTGTGTGCTTTAAGTACAGCACATCCAGTCAAAAGCACATAAGAATTCAATCAGATTGACTCACTAACAAAGTGGCCTTGAAAATGAAACAACAACCTGACTTTCCTTATTAAATCTGTCTGTCCATGAACTACTTCACTAACATTTGAAAACATACATCAAACTCTGATTTTAACCCTTTTCAAAGTTTCTCTCAAACGGAGCATTCCCACATTCATACACACAAATATTACAAAATGAGTGTTAATATTTGGTCAATAAAGCACTAATTGTAGGAAATTTAAAAAAAATTACATTTAAAGTCATTAACATAAATCAATATACAACAGCACTGTAACGGTCTCATATTTAAAAGGTTCACTGGCTTATATTTCCCAATTCATCCTTAATCCTATTTTGATAAAAACTGTAATGAGATTAAATGATTTAATTATAGTACTAAAATACAGATACAAGTTCATTTTATTCAAATGTTTACTCACAGTATATTATTTACTGTGATAAACACACAGTAAACATTACTGAACATTCAGGAGAAAAGACTAACCAGATGTCTATGTAAATGTGGGCTAACTGAAAGAGCATGTAATAATGCAAACACTGATGATGTGATGTATGCCATTTCATCATGTTTTTATTGGCTTATGGTCACATTCAAATGTGGCCTGCAGAAAAGCATCACTGGAAGCTCGTTGCACATGTGCATGATGTTATCTACTTCTCATTTCATCCAAACTGAGCATTGTAATATAATAATATAATTTCGCAAAACTGTAGTCTTGTGTATAAGGAACAGAAACCAAGTTTAGGACAGAAAAATATATTATTTTCTAAACAATTGCAATGCATTTTGCACCACAGCGCCCCATCTGGAGACACTTGGTCCCACGGCTTCTAATTGTAGACACACCACTTATTAAATTCCATGCGTCTAGCATGAGCAAAAATGGTTCAGGCAATGAGAAAGAGCAAAATGTCATCCAGTGAGTCATTGGAATGGATGAAGTTCCTCTGGAAGTGACCTATTTTCTTGTATCAGCATTGATAGAAGCTGTTTCACATGGCTTGAAGAATGTACGCTGAGTTTCAAGTAAAATCTCCAATCTGATTTCCCATATGGGAGCTCACAATTACCGTGGTGGGACTGGACAACAGAGACCAACAATCCTACTGGCACATTGCACATGTCTCAGCTGCCAGCGTCAATGTGTAATGGTCAGAACAGCATATCCAGATATAGCTAAAAATGCACAAAACTGTAAAGATGTTCCCAAATGGCTTATTGAAATCTCTAATTTCCATTTCCTCTCCCTCTTATTTAGTTATTTTTTACCTCACTTTCTTTGAGAAAGAGGCGTAATTAGATATGGGGGGAGAAAAAAAAACTGTTGCCATGTGCTTATTGCTAAAAAAACAGCATCTATTAGCTTGCTCTTCTATCTCGACTTTGGGTCCACATTTATTATTACACTCTTTTGGATCCTATTACAGTTTCTGCTCCAGGGTAACCAAATAAATTATGTGAACAAGAGAAGCGGAGAGCGTCACACTTTCATTTAAGACCCCTTCCGCCGGTGTGACAAGGCCCATCGGTTTTAAGACCTATCTGGTGTCCAGCTCAGGCCCAGCAGCTTTAGCGAAGAGTTCAGGGTAGCTCGGTGACAAATGACATTTCATAAAGCTTTATATCAACCAGGCCTGCTGTCTGGGGATACTCTTGGTGTCCCTGGAGAGAAAGCCATTGTTTATCCTTCCTGTGCAACACAACCTAACCTCAGTTAATGCATCTATGTCTCAAAGGGGTGTTTGTGAGTCTCCCTCATTCATATAATCCAACAGAACATGAATTTTATAAGTTTAAATCGCATATCTCAGTTGTAATACTTACAATCCTGAAGCCTGTCAGTGTCTTGACAGTTGTATTGTAATTGGAAGAAAATTGCAGTTAAATCATAATGGTGAAGACATGGAGACAATGGTGAAGTGTCATTTTTGGACAAGCTGTTATTTATGCGCAGAAAATGTAACGTGTAGGTGGAAAGCCTCTCTGGTTTTCAGTCTGCAAATATTTAAGTGAGAGAGAGAAAGGGAGAAGTATATATCTGAATCTTTGCATATACAGTTATCTGCAAATACAATTGTCTCTCCATTGTAGACTCAAGCTATTATCACATGCAAATTATAAACGTGATTGAGCTAAAGATCATGAGTTACTAACAATAAACAATGAGACTTTTCAATTAAACGTTATAGCAGGAAAAGTGCTTGCAGATGCTTTTCAGCTCTGAGAATTTGATGTCTATCATATGCAACTGTAATCTTGCAACTTGCTAGAGTTGCAGTTTGGATTGAATTTAGTTTAAGTTCTTAACAGTTCATTCTGTGGACAGAGAACATAGCACCTAAAAGATGTTGATGTAAACCAGTTGTTAAATAATTCTAAATTCCTCTCTAAAATATATTTTAATGTGAGCTGACAGCACATAGAACAGGTATATAGACTAGCATTTAAATGTTTGAGGTCAGTGATATTTTTTAATGTTTTTGAACATCTCTTATGACCAAGGCTGCATTTATTTGATCAAATATAAAAACGGCAATATTCTGAAATATTATCACAGTTTAAAATAACGGTTTTAACAGTCTATTTTAATATATTTTAAAATCGAATTTGTTTCTGTGATTGCAACCTGATTTTTCAGCAGCCATTCTTTTTTCTTCTCAAGTCTTCAGTGTCACATGATCCTTCAGAAATCTGCTCAAAAAGAGTTGTGCTGCTTATTATTTTTGTGGAAGCTGTAAAAAAAAAACAAAAAAAAACACTAGTGGCCAATATTGATAAAACTAGGCTTGGACAAAAAAATTTTTGGCCCCAGAAAACTTTTCTCTTGCAGTGTATTAGTTTGCTGTTATGCTGTGTGGTGCTTTTTTTGAGTTTCAAAACAGATGTGTACACAGAATGCCTCACTAAGTGTCAAGTTGAGTTCAGAACAGACAAGTGAGCCGGGAGAAGTCTCAGTTGAATGTACCAAACTTTGCCTGCCATGCTTGACAGATTAACCGTTATGCTTCATCTAGACTTGCTGTGTCTTTCTACACAATGTTCTTTTTCAGTCTGATACAAGCTGCTCTCTTGACAGAAAGTGATGGCCACAGTTATTCCTCATAATTCGAAGAGGCCATATCATGGATTTAGCTAGAATTAAAAGCTTTTAAATTGCTACCTTGACACACTTTGAGGTACACAATGCACAGCTCCATTCAGCCCCAGTCCATTTAGACCATTTATTGAAACAAAGCTGCACGAATGGCTCAACTGAGAAGTCTTATTAACATTTAGAAAGATTTGTGAGAAATAAAGAGACGACTTTGACACAAATACCTCAGAAGAAATATTCAATGATTTGGAGGCCCACCAATTTCTTTTTCCAGAATACATAAAACAAAACATAAAGTGGCATTTCATTTTAACTTATACGCAATTGCGTACATGCAAATATATTTATTTATTTATTTTGGTAGCACTTTAGTATAGGGACCAATTCTCACTATTAACTAGTTGCTTACTAGCATGCCTATTATTAAAGCACATATTCTGCATGACCATATTCTACATCCCTAATCCTACCAATACCTAAACTTAACAACTACCTTACTAACTATTAATAAGCAGCAAATTATTAGTTTATTGAGGCAAAAATCATAGTTAATGGTTTGTTAATAGCAAGAGTTGGCCCTTAAAATAAAGTGTGACCCTTATTTTTAAGTTTTATGACTTGGTTTCATGTTTGCCATCTTTGAATTGCCCTGGATAGTTACAACTGAATCTATCCTTTGTTAAAGCCACGTTAAGTAGATGTTCATATGTTGTTTGGACATTTGCCCACCTAAAATTCAATAACAGCCTGTTGCTGAGACTCTTCAATAAGTCACTTTAAGTTAAGGATTAATGTTGATGTGAAATTTCAAGGGAACACATTACCCTTCAGTAATGATGTTTCAGTATGAGATTATTCTGCTTTTCCTTGTCGCAAACACAATGGTTACAACAGATTTAATCCTCAGTGTATTGTGAAACCGGTCAGGTATTATAAAATGGCACGTTTTATGAAATGACCTGATCTGAGCTCAATGCATTCAGCTGTTCTCACAGAATGATGGTGTGAGCGTGTATATGGAGATGTGCAGCTGTCTTGCATTGACAGCATTACCGGCACATTACTGCAGCCTCCCTCTGGCTAGATCAGGTGTCTGCTGCTCAGGATGTGGTGAGACAATTCATCCTCAGATTGATTCACTTCCTATTGAATTGCTCTCCAAACCTGAGGTGTAATTTAAGCTGTCCTTGTGAGTCATACTGCTTTGCTTCACTTGAAAAATGAGGTTATGTTTTCATGTTGTCTTTTTTCTCACCGTGCCTAACATAAGCTGAAAGCAGATATTATTTGTCTGCAGTGACAAAATATTCCTATGGAAGAAAGATCACATCAACAACAAACATCGAGGCACTGCATCCATGTAGAAACACCACCGTAATATCACACAGAATAAATCTGCCACTCTCTAATTATTTTCAAGTATATGCATGTTGGCCTTTTGTTCAAATCAGTATCATTTTCAGTGAATGAGAAAGCTAAGCTAATAAATGCACCTCCTTAAGGTCAGACATTGTCAGGCAGAGTGTGTGTGGTGTTAATTTGAGCTCAAGGCATTTAAACTAGAGGAAAGTCAAATGATGTGTCCTGCCTGTGAGCCGCTCTCTGTCGATGAACATCGCCCTGGGCTGCTGTTTTAACTCACGATGATTCTAGATTACCACTGGGAGATATATGCTTCAGGCTCTTAAAAACACACAAAGCTAAACAAAATCAATGCAGCATTGTGCAAAATAAGGCAACATTAATATTAAAGACCATCCGGGATGGGTTCTCTGTCACTGAGGAATAATTTTTTGCTGAAGTGGACAACTGCTGTCAAAAAAAACAAAAAAACACACACCATGTTCTCTGCTTGATGGCAAATATATTCATGCATTAATCAAAGGGAAATGGAAAGTGTTTGAGTGCCTAGCTCTTGCCATTTCTGTCTTTTCCTTTCAATAACATACTCACACACATTTTTTAAATTTACTATCTTCAAGAATCATACTCATTTGATTCAACTTCAAGTAACCTGCACTTGCATTTAAGCCTTGTAACTATATTCAAATTACAGCCTAATTGTTTTAGCCTAATTTATTTTATACAGCAATAGCTTCTGGGTTAGCTATTGTGCTTGCTTGGTTAAATAAATAGATCACCCTAAATTGAAAATTTGCTGAAAATGTACTCACCTTCAGGCCATTCAAGATGTAGATGAGTTTGTTACAGATTTAGAACAGATTTTGAGAAATTTTGCATGACCCATGGATCCTCTGTAGTGAATGGGTGCCGTCAGAATTAGAGTCCAAACAGCGGATAAAAACATCACAATAATTCACAAGTAATAAACACGACAAGCAATGTAATGCTAAATTTGTCCAAATCTGTTTTGATGAAACAGAAACTTATGTACTTCTTGGATGGCCTGAGTGAGAGTACATTCTCAACAAATTTTTAATTTTAGATAAACTATTCCTTGTATAGATACAAACACAATATTTGCCCTTTTACGAGACACATAAAGTTCAATATTCAAATTTTAATTACTTTTTTTTAATTTGCATAATCATTTAGAATTATTGTGAAATTTAAAAAAAATAAAAGTTCCACAATTATTATTTTTCTTCTTCTTGCTAAAGAAACCAGTGGGCCTCATTCATGAAACGAGTGACCACTTTACTCTGTAACAGTAAACCACACATTGAATGTGACAATTTTACGTAAGAAAACACTTAATCAAGATTTACACAGAAACTCGTTCTGCTCGTGTTTCATGAATGAAGCCCATCGATCAATTTGAAGTGTTTTCTGACTGTTCTGAACTGACAAACTGACAGAAACAGTACAGCTTATGTAAAGTTTTGTGATTAACCAATAGCAGTTCAACATACTGAGTATTTGAAGGCTGTCCTCACAGCTCTAGGCCAGCATTGCATCTTCATGCTTTTCATTTCACTTCTTTCTTTTTTTAAATTTCTTCCATTGCCATATCCTCTCACTTCCATGCCAAACTAACTTCCAAAATGCTACACAAAGAAAGAAAATGGTAACCCAGGTAACAACACCCTTCAAAGGCAATGCATGTTTAAAAAACGGCTCATCTCCATTCAGAGAGGACCGGGGGGCGTGAGCATGCGCTGCTCTTTGATCTCTCTGGGTTCTTTGCCTTTCATAACTGCTTTACAAGATGGAGGAGCCATGACACTCTCACTAATTTGACCTGAACATGCTGCACACTGTAACTTTACCGCAACATTTCTCAAAATGAATCATCACCATCCAAAATTCCAAGCACAATTATTCACATTTCATCACTTGATCACAGAATCAGCCAAACAAGCAGATCACTCAGTCACAAAAATCCTCATCTATCTATCTATCTATCTATCTATCTATCTATCTATCTGTCTATCTATCTATCTGCCTGTCTGTCTGTCTGTCTGTCTATCCCTACACACTCTGACTATTTCTACTATATATGGTCACACTTTAGTTTGGGGACCAATTCACACTGTTAACTAACTATTGACTAGTTGCCTCTTAATTTGCTCCTTGTGAATAGGTAGTAAGGTAGTTGTTAAGTTTAGGTATGGGGTGGATTAAGGGATCTAAAATATGATCATGCAGGATAAGGCATTAATATGTGATTTATAAGTATTAATAAACAGTCAATATGCTAGTAATATGAATTCCATTAAATAATATTAACAGAAACAACTTTTGATTTTAGTAATATATTAGTAAATGTTGAAAGTAACATTAAATAAGATTAATAGATGCAAATATAGTTTTTTTTTCAACTGCTTATACACAAAATCTTTACTTGTCACATAATTTCTGAAACCTGACATTCAAACACCAGAACCACACACCAAATCTGCAAAACCATACGCTAAATCTCGGCCTTTGACTCAGTTTTCAATTTCATAAAACACTTTTTGCAAAAAAAACAACACAATTCTCTATGCAACACACAAAAATCTAACAGGAATAATATTATGACAAAGGTGTTTTCAAATGTTTGCTTTTGAGATGTGTTTGTGATATTTTGAATGCAGTGCTTCATTTTGCAAGAGATGTGAGGCATTTTGCATTTTGTGTGTGCAATTCTTGGATTTGTGTGTAAAGTTTGGAAAAAAAAGAGGCAAGGATTTGAAAATGTGTGTAAGCAGTTGATAACAAGCTACTTTTCATTGTTAACTAATGTAGTTAACTAATGTTAACACATTTAAACTCAATGTAAAGTAAAGTATACAAGACTAAATTGTTTGTATATTGTAAAACATTATGTGTAAAACATTTCTGTTTTTTTTTTCTTTAGCAATTTGCAAGTATCCGAGTAAATTGGTAAAACTTTTAAGCATGAACACTGATGTGATTCACAAATTCCCCACTGTAAATTGAATTTCTTTATGCCATCTTAACTGCGCAGTGAATGTTCTCCTAAAATGAGCAAACAATTGAGAAAACTGGTGCAGGGGGTTTTAATTGCAGCTAAAGCACTTAATGGTAATTATGGCACAAGAAGTCAATCAGAGAAAAACAAACATGCCTCAAGGTTTGTTCAGAGGAGTATAATATGAATATGTGTATATGCATAATATACAGGTAATGCATAGTTAACTATTACTACTATATATGGTCACACTTCAGTTTGTTTTATGTTTTTGTCATTTATAGTAGTAATATTGTATTAGATATATAGTATAAATGTCATATTATTATGAAATATATAATATACATATTTTTACATATAAAAATTATACTATTTTCTAGGATAGATAGATTATGCATTAACCAACATTAACTACCAATAAGTATTATATTTGTACAATTTATTTATTTGCTTGCTTGATAACATTAGTTAATTAAAAAAAAATGTTCGTTGTTAGTTCATGTTAGCTCAGGTCCATTAAATAATATTAACAAGAAACAACTTTTGATTTTAGAAATATATTAGTAGATGTTGAAAGTAACTAAGTAAAATTAATAAATGAAAATAATTTAAAATATATATTTTTTTCATTGTTAACTAATGTAGTAAACTAATGCTAACAAATTTAATCTCAAGGTAAAGTGTATACAGTATAAGACTAAATTGTGTTTGTATATTGTAAAACATTCTGTAAAACATTTCTGTTTTTTTTTTCTTAAGCAATTTGCAAGTGTCCAATTAAAATGGTAAAACTTTTAAGCATGAACACTGATGTGATTCACAAATTCCCCACTGTAAATTGAATTTCTTTATGCCATCTTAACTGCGCAGTGAATGTTCTCCTAAAATGAGCAAACAATTGAGAAAACTGGTGCAGGGGGTTTTAATTGCAGCTAAAGCACTTAATGGTAATTATGGCACAAGAAGTCAATCAGAGAAAAACAAACATGCCTCAAGGTTTGTTCAGAGGAGGAACAGCAGGGCTTGCTGGGGTTGCAGGGGGCTCTGTGCCTCTAGAGATGCAGACTAATTAAACAGACTTTTGTGGTGATGGTTGGGAGGGAACGCTAAAGGTTGCAGGATAGCAGGGGGAGTTCTCTGCAAACATGAGCAGATTTTGTAGGGGATGGAAGGGGGAGAACGCTGCCTTCTGTGGCAACGGGAAACAGTGGATCATGCCCACGCTGGTGTGCACAATTTGCAGCAATTTCCTGCTGCTGTTTGTACAAAGCTTGAGGCTGTGTTTAAAGGGTTAGGATGGAAAAGCAATCCTGACTCCTGCCCGGGCACTCACTGTGTGCCCACACCAACACAACCTCCTCATTTCAACAGAGAATAACACTTAGCTATGTAGATGTCAGTTACTTCATAAAATAAACATTTTTTTTCTTTCTTTAGAGTAAACCTTTTTTTGGTAGCAAGAAAACAAACAATAAGAAAAATCAGAGAAAAATGTTGGCACGTAGGAGTCAGGACATCAACTTACGTCATAAACAAAGGAAAAAAAGGGGGAAAAACCAAAGACCAAGATCAAGATCAAAATAAGAAAAAAAATAATGGTAAAACTTTACAAAAAGTTTCCATTTGTTAGCTACATTAGATAACATTAACTGTAGATTAAACTATATTGTATATTGTAAAAATAGTAAAACATTTTTCTTTCTATAAGCAATTTGAAAGTGTCCAAGTAAAATTGTAAAACTTTTCACAAATTTCCCACTGCAAACTGAATTTCCTTAACTGCACAGTGAATGTTCTCTAAAAATGAGCAAGCATTTCCTCAAGACCAAAATAAGAAAAATAAATGGTAACACTTTATAAATGGTTTCATTTGTTAAATTAACTACATTAGCTAAACATTAACCAACAATGAACAATACTTTTAAATCATTATATCTTTGTTAATGTTAATTTAAACATTTAATAATACATTTTTATCTGTTAACATTACATAATGCACTGTGAACTATCATGAACAAATAATAAACAATGGCATTTTTATTAAAGGGATAGTTCACCCAAAAATGAAAATTCTGTCATCATTTACTCACCCTCATGTCGTTCCAAACCTGTATGAGTTGCTTTCTTATGTTGAACATAAAAGAAGATATTTTGAAGATTGCTGGTTTTTTTAAAGAAATCAATCATTTCCAGCAAGGACACTTTAAATAGAGTGACAGTAAAAAAAATTACATAATATGACAATGAATACTGGAGTAATGGCTGCTGAAAATCCAGCCTCGCCCTCACATTGTTAAGAGATAACATTTTAGATAGAAAACAGCTTTTTTGTTTTTTTTTTTACTTTAAATTTTAAAATTTGTCTTACATATTACCGTTTTTACTGTTTTTTTTTAAAACATTAAAAATATTTTTCAAAATCATACTGACCCTGAACCTTTTTTACTTATATATATATATATATATATATATTCCTTTTTCACTTTTTCCCTTATTTTTCTTCTCTTGTTTTATTTATTTGTTTATTTTTTTATTTTATTTTATTATTATTATTTTTTTTTAAGCAGGACAAGGCCATAAATGTAACTAAAGGGCAAAAAAACAACAACTTTTAATTACATTCCAACGATTACTTTTATCAGTGACCCACTTGATAAAGAGTGTAGAACTGTAGCACTGTAGGGTGGACAGGCTAGTTTGTGAACACATCACACAGAAGCCGCTCTAATCAATAATGAGCTTATGACAGTGATGGACTGCCTGAATCTCCAGAGAAACAGGAGACAAAAGTGTTCACTGCTCACAGTGCTGTGCCTGCCCTTGTCCCAAGGTCGTCTACTTTTTCACAGTGACTGGAAACAAATGTCTGGATAAGGCATTTTTTTTATTACAGTAGCTTCTAAATAACCTTGACCTAAAAATACTGTGTATTTCGGACATGTGCGACTGAATGCATTAAATGGAAGAAGTTTGGTGACCTTAGCTTATTAATGAAAATCTTTAATCGCTACTCCCTTTTGTGAAATTAGCTGCAGATTTGAGCTCTTTTAGTAGTGGGGTGGTTTAGCAAGGGTAAAGGCAATCATGATACATTGTCAGTATTTATAGTAGACTGAGTTTTTGTCCCATCTCCAGGCCTAAATTGAGGGCTTCTGAACAGGAACCACATTATGGGATAAATATGTTTCATGGGTTTGACACTTGACCCTTAATGAAAACAAAACAAGCAAAAAAGGAAGTTTAACTCACCGTGGAGCAGTAGCACTGAAATGTATTTCCTTTTATTGGCCATAACAATAAATTGGCTCCCTATCTATTATTTTAGCAAATAGAGACTTCTCTTCCCTGCTTCATTTGAGCGAAACAGTAAAAATCTCTTGCAGCCTTCATAGTGTCACATCTTTAAAACGGCTGAAACTTTGATATCCTGTTGTGCACATCAGAGAAGACAATGCCGAACATATTAAAATGTCATCTCAAAATGAGTTGCAAAGAACTGAGAGAACGTTCCTAGGATAAATGTTTTTAACCTCAAGATGTGTTCGTTTCGGATTATGCCTGCGGAGAATTGAGTAAACATGAACTTCATTTCTCTGTAACAAAAATCAAAAAGTGCAATCACCTTGAAAACCGAACATAAAGTGCTTCAGTATGACTTACTGTCAATGTAAGAAATTCAAATTCTGCACACATTGGTTGAGTTCTTTTTTGAGGTCTCGAAGAAAACATGACATTGGACTACTAATGTTGGCTGTATCTCAGTTGCATAACAATATGAGTGACTGAGTAACAAGACATTATGCATTACAAACAGTTACCAAAAAAATTTCCCAAACAACTTGCCCTGTCAAATTAATAACTTGTTTTTAAGTGCCTTTCTCACAATACTTATGATCTACTATGACTAGTATAGCATAGCAATTGCCACCGCATTCACATTACCACATATAATTCACCAAGCAATGTAATTTTGTGCAACAATTACCTTAATGGTTGCTGTGAGTTTGCCTGTTTTAACATTATGGTGCAAAGCTTATTTGTATTCAGGGCCATGGATGATTTTAGAATGTTTCCTTTGAATTGGTAACATATGCTTCAAATGCTCCGACTCTAGACATGATGCATTATTCTGCCAGAGCGTTTAGCATACTTCTCATTGCATGGGGAAGGGCACAGGCTAATATAACCCAAACTGGTTTTTAACAAGCCCTCTATTTCCAGCTGTGTTTCCTCAGCATGAATCCCTTAGAAAATGCTTCAAGCGCTTTACTTTTTCATTGTGTAACTAAAACAATTAGAAAACAAAGTCTTGGTTTGGTATTTAAAATACTGTAAGCATTTCCAATAAAGCTGAAATCTTATTTGCCATCTCTAAACCAAAATATAAAACTCATTAACATGCATGTGGTGTGCAAATTTAAAAGCGACATTCAGGCAGAATTCTACATTTCAAATTTGTCAAGTAATAAGATATAAAAGAGGAAGTAACTATACTAACAATAATGTAAAACCACATTAAATGTTATTAAATTGTACTCACAATTTACTAATTCGTTCCCTTGGTTTACTAAATCGTGTGCACTAAATAATAATTTGTGACCTAGTTTATTATGCGTAAATTATGCGCACACTTCCTGTCTGCATTCTCATAAACCAATGTAGATGCCTCTCACTTAAAATGATTCCATGCAATGCTGCAAGGCTTTTGAGAATGTCTCTATAACTCATTCCCAACTCAGAATAAGACCCAATTAAAGTGTCTCTGTCCATAACATATCATATAACAGAAGCAACAGATTTATGAGATTGCGGACAGGAAGTAGAACAAATTATTATTTTGTGTGCACGATTTACTTAAAACAAGGGAACTGATAATTATATTGTTATATCATGTATATTATACCGTGTGCACGATTTACTTATGTGCAGGGCTCTGTAATAAGAATTGTAAATAAAATATTTTAAGATAACCAATGTATCCCTAATAAATAAACAGTCAATCTTCCATTAAAACATTGTTTAAACATTATGTTGTGTATTTAGAACAGTGAGAATATATAAACCAATCAACTCCCAGGATCACAACTATCTGTTTTATAATATGCAATATAAAATGAACGACACAGATAAAGTGTCTCTATAGTGCATGTAGCATTTATAGACTGGGAGAACATTGTAAAATTCTATGAAAAAGGTTGCAAAATCATGTGAAATATAGTGCTTGTCTCAAAAACAATACATGCATGCATATCACCAAACCTCAATACCAAGATCTGAAGCTCAGTACTTCCAGTTTTGTTCCAGGCTTATTTTATGGCCTACATTATTGAGCTCCCATGCATGCTCATGCACAGGCCAAGAAAGCAGGAGTTGAGTCTGGCATGCGCCTGCTCCGTACCCATCACCCACACCTCAGCAGATTATGAATCCCAGCCCAATGAGCCTCAGCAGAGATCAGAGGTGGCCACCCACAGAGGTCGACCTCAGAATTCTCCCATCACACAGTTTTTTATTAAAGCTATATTTCAAAAAGCAGAGCGTGGTGAACGCACGCACAGCTCCAGCGAACCACACTCTGGCAAGCGGCTCCAGATTAACAGAGACACCGTACGGGAATGGAGAGCCATCCTTGGACAAACTTGAAAACAAACTCTTTCAGAGTTCTAAATAATGCACAAAAGCTCTGAGGACCGTCTAGCCTGCAAGGAGTCGTAAATACAACACACATGGTGCGAAGCCTTGATAAAATATGCATTCGCTCCAAGTTGCAGACAGCAGGAATTTTCACCAAAGCTCAAAGCTGGAACATGGGTGACAAAGGACATTATGTTCAAAAGCGGCTTTTCGCTTGATGTGTGTTCAGCCTAGCAAGTATACACTCTCACGTTCTTCGAGATTCTGGCAGAGGTGGGTCAAAAGACCATAATGCATTGCTTTTCCATAGACTTCACTTCACTTCAAATTGCTGCTGTACTTCAAGGAAAAAGGACCTGAAAGAGAGACGGTAGAGAGTGAGATTGAGGTTTATTAGGTATAATTCTCTGCCTCATCTTCACCTCTAGCTTCACTTATTGCTCCCACTCTGATCTTATGGAGCCATAGGCATGAGAATTATTCTGAGGCTCAAAAACCAAAGAAATATGGCTGTTTTTCTCTGTGCTTGTGTAGTTAGAAGGAAAATATTTCACCCAGGCTATTGGCGATAAACTTTCAAACAGTCATCTCTCTGTTGTAGCGTGAAAAAGCAAAAGCACAAAATACTCCAAAAATAAATGCTGCTTTCTCTCTCATGCTGGAGGAGGCCAAACCAGGAGATAATTAAAAGGGCATAAATCACGTTGATAAGGATGATGTAATTAAACACTAACACATTTCACTGAGAGTCTCTTGCGTTGAGAATGCACAACACTCTCTGCTTGGAAAGAGACTGGGTTGAAAAGATTTGTGCAAATGCTTATGAATGTGGGCAAAACGTTTCAATTTCACAACTGAGACCTTTATTTTGTGCTACTGTTAATAGTTACAGTGGCCCCAAAAGGTATTTGGACACTTTTGGACAACTAAGACACACTTTAAACTCATTATGCTCATTAAACTGCACTCTAAAAAATGCTGGGTTAAATACAGCCCAATATAGAGTGTGTAATTTAATGTTCTCGATTAACTTCTATTTCTGATTTGTTAATTTATATAATTTCTGTTCTGACTAATTGTTTAGATTTTATTTATATGTTGTTCTTATGTTGATTTTATTCTATCTGCAAAGAGTCGAAAAAAGAATTTCACTGTAGTCATACTATGTATGGTGTGACAAATAAACATTTTTTATAACATTTTAATAAAATTTGTATAAACTTGATCACAATTAATTACAATTGTGGAGTAAATGTAATTAATATGTATAAAATAAGCATAGATGTGTAAGGTGTGAACAAAAAAAAATAATAGAGTAAAGATTTATATATTATCATTAATATTTAAAATCAGAATTTATTTATTTGTTTTATTACTTTATTCATTTCATTTCACATGTGACAGGTCCAGTGCAGCCACTTTTGTCTGCCAGCCAGCTGTGCTGCCAATCAATCCCTTATTAGATAACATGGGGCTCACAAAGCAACATGCCTTTTTGGTGCCGCCATTCCAAATATACCAAAAAGGCATGGAATACTTATGATCTAATTACAGTTCCTCTCCGAGTAGCTTCAGGGCTTACTGTCAGCCACTGTTCTTGCTCATCTGAGGGTCTTTACAACTGTGCATGTGCAAATCTTGTAAATGAATGCAGGCCGCTGTCTCATCCCTGCCCAGTGAACTCTGAATCCCTGAATCTGTGTGTCTGGGCTCTGGGCTGGTGATGAGTTACAGAGGTATAAATCCCTTGTTATTTGGCACACAGAAAGGACTGCTCCATTGGAGGGTTTGTCACTGCAACTGCACCCCAAGACAGCATGTGTGCATTCTTCGAAGGCTTGAAATCCCTGTGGCATGTGGTTGTGGGGCGTCATCCAGAGCTCCACCACCAGCTGAGCAAATTTAACTTGACAATTTGCCTTATATGACTGTACTCCTCGTCCCAAAGGCCTGAACCTGAACAAAAATAAATAGTGGTATAAAAAAACAGAAGAATAAAATAACTGGAGTAGATCTAGGAAGCCTCTTTTGATAGAAAGCTAAAAGGAATAAAAGCCTGTGTTGACAGATTGAGGGTTGGCATAAATGATATACGGGAATTTGAGCTCTATAGCTGGTATGAATTATATACCTCTCTCAAGTCTCACCATATCAACATGCAGGAAGTGAGATAACTGTTGTTTTATAGCCCTGATGTTGAGTCTTTGTGATTAGTATCCTCTCAATGTGTTAAAGGATTGTTATGGCATGAAAAGAAGGAGAAAACAATCTTTAAACATGTTTCAGAAATAAAAAAGAAAGGTTTCTCCATTTCCATAAAACAGTTTTTCCATTTATATTATTCTTAGTAAACATTGAATATGTAATTAGTCCTTGTGCAGGTAATATATTCTAAGATGTTAATTAAAAATATTTTAAGACCACACACACTTACACAAGTAAAAGTTGTGATGAAAACAACTTCCATTGGGTAAAAGGGGGAAACAACTTGATCAAACCGATATCTTAATAAAGGGTTTCTTCATCATAGTGTTGATATCTAGTAACATGTCAAGACACGGTTCTGGTGCACACGGTTTCTCGTTTCTACTTGAGTTGGTTCGCATGTTCCTGCTAAGCAAAAATTAGTTTCATTCATTTGCAATATTTATTCATCGCTGTTTGTAAATTCAGATGGATCTAAAAATAAGTTATGTATAATATGGAGATCAGTGATTCATCTGTTTTGAACTAGCTTGCAGCATTAACACTCTCATACAATGAATTAAAGAGATAGTTCACCCAAAAATTCTGTCATCATTTACTCACCCTCAAGTTGTTCCAAACCTTTCCCCCCCATCTTCTGTTGAGCAGGAGAAGATATTTTGGTAACACTTAAGTATAGGGACCAATTCTCACTATTAACTAGTTATATTATTAGCATGCCTATTATTAATATTACTATTATTTATAAAGCACATATTCTGCATGACCATATTCTACATCCCTAATCCTACCCGATACCTAAAATTAACAGCTACCATACTGACTATTAATAAGCAGCAAATTAGGAGTTTATTGAGGAAAAAGTCTTAGTTAATGGTTTGTTAATAGCGAGAATTGGACCTTAAAATAAAGTGTGACTAAATATTTTGAAGAATGTGGGTAACCAAACAGTTGCTGGTCCCCACTGACTTCCATTGTATGGGAAACTGTTTGGTTAAGGCTGGCCCACACTAAGAGAAAAGCCCACACTTCTCTGATTTTCAAAATGTGAGAGACCACAAACATAAATACAATAATAAAAAATAATAGATTTAACAGTTTTGTTCCTATAGCGTTTAGAGTGTCGCGATGTAACCAAAACGACACACCACACACTAACAGATTCCATTTACAAACAAGCCCCGACTGTGAACACAGGAAGTCTTGCAAAATCTCTCGCGTGACTTTAGAGTAAACAAATGGTGGTTGACAGGCAAGAAGAAATGGCAATAATAGTGTTTGAATTGCTTTTTACAGAAAATTTGCGGAAATAAAAGAAAAATGTTTGGATGAAGTCGTGGAGACGGCATGAACATGAGGTGCCTCCCAATTTGTGTCCTTATGCACTATTCTATGCCATTTTGTAGTATAAATAGTAGTGTGTTCAGTGATGGAACATGGGGTGGAATTGGGAACCTGATGTAGCCTATTGTAGTAATGTTGTCTCTGGTCTGTGAGTGTAAATGCGTTCAGGGGGCGTGGCTTTGGACGGCGATTGCAGGGAGGGTGGGACGTTCGCTTTCAGTGCTATCAGGCTAAAGTTAGCATTTTCCAAGATCTCCTATTGCACCTTTAACACACACCACAGGAAGATCAGATAAGATCATTTGTAAAACCATCGGGACTTTAGGATCGTCAGAAGGGGAGAATTATGGCCCAAAATTGGCCTGATTATCTGTGCCCCGCTTTAACCACATTCTTCAAAATATCTTTCATCATTCTTCGATATATCATTATTGTTCAGCAGAAGAAAGAAACTCATACAGATTTGGAGTAACTGTGTGAGTAAATTATGACAGGATTTTCATTTTTGGGTGAAATATCCCTTTAACATGTTTGGAAGTTTATTGTTTATCTTAAAACATCTGAATGTTTGTAAAGCAACTGAAAGTTTAAATAAACACAATGCAATTTAATTTGTATATAATATAATATAATATAATATAACAATCTGCAGAGCTTTTGTAAGCTGTCCCACACACACACACACAATCGATCTCCGACTGCTACTGAGATAATCTGTGTCTTAGGTCATTCAATATGGTCTGATCTATTATCTATCAAAGGCCATCCAGCTGTTCCTACAGAGGCCGTATTAAATACAAACCCAAACCTCATTGATCTCCTCTCACGAGGAGCATGAAAACAATGAGTGTGAGGAGTAATGTTTCACAGAGGAAATGTTTGGAGTAGATATCTCTGAAAAGGTGGCAATGTAACCTTTAAATAAAAACATGGTTCAGATAAGCACAGAAAAAAGCAAAGAAAAAAGCTTTTGCACTTTGAAAGAATACAGGACATTGTACTCTATCTATCTGTTGGCGCTGCAGAGATATGATTGTTCGCAAGTCTTTAGATTATTTTGTAGGCCAAATGTTAAGCATCGAATGGATTGTCACTTTATTTTTCATTGCTACAAGAGTTTAGACAGATAAAAGTCTTAAATTAACATACTTTTGTTAGTATAAGAACATTATGATGCAATACAATTATAACAAATATAAAAATAACAAACAATAAAACATAATTTTTTCTAATAACCAAGCTATCATGTCATGGCACCAAAATCGTCTGGCCTGTGTGTCTGATATATATCTGAAAGATGTATTTCCCAACTAACAAGGCGGCTGCTTTCCCTTTATGCTCAATTTGATGCCTCCCACTTTCATCAAGATGTTCTGCACTGAACCACCAAGTCAGAGCCTCTCTTGAATATAATATATAGTCTCTGTACAAAATAAAGCTCAGACCGCCACAGTACAATTAAGAGATTCCAACTCCTCTTTGTCTGCCATGCTGCTCACAGTAGAGATAAATGTGTGGCTGGCTGACTGTTAACACAGCAGGCAGGTAGACTTCCTCTGAGTTACTGCTTTCATCCAGCGCACTTCCAGATCACTATGAAAGTTGATGATGCTGAGCAATTTCAGCTCTGACAGAGTTGCTGTAGAAATGCTGCCAAAAGAAAGGCAATACATTTAGCAGCGTGCATTACAGGTGCATTTTCATGTGAGAGGCAATTACTCTCTGCAGTAAAATAGCTAAAATCGTCTGGCCTGTGTGTCTGATATATATCTGAAAGTCATATTTCCCAACTAACAAGGTGGCTGCTTTCCCTTTACGCTCAATTTGATGCCTCCCACTTTCATCAAGATGTTCTGCACTGAACCACCAAGTCAGAGCCTCTCTTGAATATAATATATAGTCTCTGTACAAAATAAAGCTCAGACCGCCACAGTACAATTAAGAGATTCCAACTCCTCTTTGTCTGCCATGCTGCTCACAGTAGAGATAAATGTGTGGCTGGCTGACTGTTAACACAGCAGGCAGGTAGACTTCCTCTGAGTTACTGCTTTCATCCAGCGCACTTCCAGATCACTATGAAAGTTGATGATGCTGAGCAATTTCAGCTCTGACAGAGTTGCTGTAGAAATGCTGCCAAAAGAAAGGCAATACATTTAGCAGCGTGCATTACAGGTGCATTTTCATGTGAGAGGCAATTACTCTCTGCAGTAAAATAGCTCTCTCACAAAGACAGCTCCACCACTGGAGGGCTGGTGATTTGTTGTGGCAGGCTACTTGGCAGGAAGTACAGGACTGATGCTGGTTTTCCAAACCATTGTTTAAAAAAGGGTAAATTTGTAAGCAAATTACTCCACCCTGTCCCATTTGTCCCATCTGAACAGGGATTCGGTCACGTGTGCTACTCTTACAATTCAAACATGTCATTGCATGACTGGAATGTGCTAGTAAAACAAATAAGGTTGACATCAAACTCTACAGGCTCCACCAAGCAATCTTTGGTTAATTACTTCTCTTAGACGAAACCACAAAATATTAGTTTCTACCTGCATGCTTCTTTTGGAGAAGAAACTATTCACAAGCTTTTTTTTTATTTTTTTTATTGTCAGATGCTAGTGATTTTCATTCAAATTAACAGAAATATAACTTTTTTTTTCTTGTTGTATATTGTCTGAGTGTCATTTCCACAAAAATAAATTTTGCACAGATTAGTGTACTAAGCTTTAAATGAAATATTGGAAATATATTTCTATATATTATGCAAAAAGTTTCAAATATTGTTTAATTAGAGGAAATTAAATACTATACATGAAATGTTACGAAAGCTATTAGCCTTAGCATGACAAAGGAGATGGCCTTATATTAAAAAAATAATGTAATTTTCAAAATATTCCAGTATTCCAAAAAATATTCCAATGTTCCAAAATGTACTGTAATTTCCATCACATAATTCTATTAAACACATGCAATATTTGAGATTATGTTAAAGTACATTAAGAAGAGAGAAGAAATTATTTAAAAATTATTTGAAATTAAATTAAGAAATTATTATATTATATTTTATATGATATTATATAATTATTTATCCTGAAATATTGTATATTGGATATATTGTATTGTATATTATTGTTATAATAAATGTTATATTACATTGGTAACAAGTCTCTGCAAGCTTTCATTGGTCGTAATATAATATAATAATAACCATAATATAATATAATAATAACCACAGAGCCAAAAGTGCCCATAGTTGAAAAATAAAAAATAATAAAACCGTGTAATCTGAAAAAAGTGCTGCCTTTTAGCACTTTTCTTTTTGCTTTGAGAAAGGAATGCTTATTGCTAAAGGCTAATCTACAGTGCCAATTTCAACATGGACACTGTTGTTTTCACTCACAAGCAGATCATATTCACTTCATATTCTGGTTCTGAAAGTATTCCACACTTGAAAATCTTCGTTTAATCCTCAACAGTCCCCATCTGATAGAACCGGTCTGAAATATGCCAAAAAACCACATATCTATATTGCTATCTGTAGGCAACCAGTTGAGCGTAAACCAATCTTGGACATGGCCCTTGTGATTGAAATCTGTATTTTCTATTACCTCTCTGTCAACAGATGGCAGAGAGCAGCTTTGAAAATGCCGCCTCCCTGGTTCCTTCCAGTAGGATGAAGTATACAGAATGGGGTTCTTCGTAGTGGTACGGGAATGATTACCCCCAATCTGTCTTAGAGCTGCAAAGCTTCCCTATGGACTGCCATGACAGCTCGGCTCAGAGGGCAAAATGAAAAATTTTCACCAAGCAAATTGCCGGCTTGGTGCGATACGGATTTACGCTAATTGACAGATGATGTGTTTCCACAGTTCTTTATGAAAGTTAATTGAAATGAAAGCAGGACAGTGACCTTGAAGCATGCTTCATAATAGTGAGGCATGACCACATATAAGAGACAGATTCGAATTACAACACACAAAATACTGAAAGGCACTTGAAATAAAAAATGAAATGTATTCTTCATGCACTCAATTTCCACACATTGTTTGAGCTGCATTCTCTCATTCTCCAAGAGTTTTATTAAATCTCTACATGGTTGCTGCTGATTACAGCTTACCCTGGGACGCCCAAGACATGTCATACGCAAGGTAGACATTTCATAAATCATTTAATTAGGATTCCATTAGTGAATTAATCTGCCAGCTGCATGCCGTGATAAGACAGTTCACCACAGGGTGTCCGGAGAATTTACTCATGTCTAACTGTATCTAAAATGGCCTGTCTGTCACAGTGCTGTGGGGTTTGGAAGGCTGTTTCTGAAAATGACTCGCCTTATAAATGTTCACCTTACGCCGCAGTGACAGCTGGGAGATTGCTCTCCACTGCGTTCTGCCAAAGCTGTGCGACTAAAACGCTCATCACAATACTCCTATCTGGAGGAATTGGAAAGGCATGAAATCAAGGTCAGGTAACATCAAGCTATTTGTTTACCTACAGATTCTTCAATCCAGGGGTGAAAAGGAAATTTTGGAATCATTTTAGATTTAGTTTTTTATCTTGACTGGCAAGATTGCAGTTGAGAAAGGTTATAAATAGCAGATAAAGCTCATAGAAAATGTGCCAGTGACATGAATTCCGGAGTACATGGCTGACTCAGATGAAAGACAGAAACATATTGCAAGCCAGGACTAAAAAAAGGGGAAGGAGTATCTCCAAAACGCAGCCTGCCAGTGAATGGAATGGTCATAAATTTGTAGGTTTTGAGCTGAGTTCATTTCCTGTCTTGTCTTTCATTGTAAAGTCTGAGATGAATTACAGCTATATGTTTGCACATCATTGTGGTGGTGATTTTGTAGCGTGGAGCCAGCACACAAACCGCCACTTACATACAACTCTCACTGAAGTCAAACTCCATCCAGTTATAGCAGTCTGCACAGTGATTGCAGCACCTTTGGCTATGTTTAGGTGGAATGGCACAATATCAAAAGAAAAATTAAAGTGGTTATAATGTTTGTTCACTTGGTAGCAATTAAAAGTAATGTGCCATCATTAATCTATTACAAATCAAATATAGACACGTAATAACTTTGACTATATACAGTGCCTTGTGAAAGTATTCATACCCCTTCATTTTTTTTTCATGTTGCTGCCTTATATTAAACTGCTTTAAATTACTTTTTTCCTCATCAATCTACAGTCCATACACCATATTGACAAAGCAAAAACAGAATTGTCACAACTAAAATCTATAAAAAAAAAACACTGAAATAAGTACATTGCATAACTAAATATTTAGCTGAAGCACCTTTACAGTCTCAAGTCTTTTTTGTTTGATGCGACAAGCTTTGCTCATCAGCATTTGGCAATTATCTGCCATTCTTCTCTTCACCTCTTCAAGCTCACTCTCAAGCTCTGTCAGGTTGGATGGGGGCACATTTTCAGGTTTCTCCAGAAATATTTGATTGGGTTCAAGCTCAGGCTCTGGCTGGGCCTCTCATGGACATTCACAGAGTTGTCTATAAGCCACTCTTGCTATGTGCTTAGGGTCATGTTGGAAGGTGATCCTTCTGCCCAGTCAGGTTCTGAATGCTCTGGACTGGGTTTTCATTAAGGCTATCTGAATATTTTGGTGCACTGAGATTTTCTTGTACTCTGATGAGTCCCTCAGTCCCTCCCGCTAACAGCCCCACAGTCTAAAATTAGACATGTCTGAAACAATCTAACTTTTTATCACTTTATTAATAAAGTTTATCATTCTTTATATGAGTGCATAGAAGAAATTATACCAGGAAAACATTAAAACACAAGCAATCCAGCTCAGAGGCTCCACTGTGATTATACACAAAGCTAGTCCAAGTCTTTATGGTATCCAGCCTTTATGAGTATGTATGACATGGACAATTATCACACCAGACCCGAAAACCCATCTCTAACCATTCCACTGTACAGAGGATAATACTGCCAGAGGCGGGCCTGGTCATAGAGCCATAAACAGATAATAACTTAATGGCAGACCAATTTGGAAGCAGCTGGAAGCAGGTCTGTAGAAGCAGCTGTTTTAACTCAGACATTCGCACATGGACACACACTGTATGCATGCACTGGCACACTCAAACACCACCACAACAACCACAAGACATCTGATATCTGCTGCATGGCTTATTATATTTGCATTTTAAACGTGATTAGTGAATATGCTGGCTCTTACATTAGATAAATGTGTGCAGACAAACACTTACACATTGCTCATAATCCCTTAGCTTCTTCATACAACAATACACATACAGTGGCATGAACATACAAATACACACATATGAATTTTTGACTTTAGAATTAACTTGTGTCACATTCTAAATATGTCAAACCTTTAATTGTCAAACTAAGGCAAACATTTTTTTTTCAAGAAATAATAATAATAAAGATAGGAGCATTAAAATGGTATCAAAACAAAGAAAAATGAAATAAGCAAATAAATATATAAATACATTATAATAAATAAACAAATATGTACCTATTTATTTTATAATAATAGTAAATAAATAAATATGAAGGAAATTGATAAATAAATAAATAAATAAATAAACATTCAAGTAAATAAATAAACATGCATGTAAATAAATAAATAAATCCAAACTGCTTATCCTCTGTAGGGTCACGAATAAATAAATTAATATACAAGTAGACAGATTGATCGATAGATACATACATACCCACATACATACATAATATATAGACTAGAAACATGTAAATGCCAATGGCTAATTAGTGTGATAGTATAATTATCTGAGTTTCTAATATATCATGACCTGAAATTTAGTCAGTTTAGTGTCTTCCTTTGTCTAGACTTTCTTCAAAACACAGCTTTAAATAAACAAGGTAAGATCTACTGAATTTCCAGATAATTTCCTGGTGGATTAATTAAAAGGGAGTAAATCTCAACTGGGATGTGAAACGAATATCCATGTCGACACTGAGAATTAAACCAGGATATCTACATAAATCTAGGTTACCTAAATTTATACTCAAACTTCACAACATTTTACAGCATATCACTCATTGCCATGCTTTTACTTTCCTGGTGCACTGTAAGGGTTAAAACACACATTTGCAAATGTCTCTTTGATTACCGATTCCGAATCTACAGCTATAGCCATATATTTGCCAGACCATCGGGTGGAACTGAATTCATAACCCCACTGGACCCACAGTCCCATTCCTCATTAGTTCAGCCTAACTTCATGGGAATAAGACATCTCAATGAAGATCCATTTCATTTGATTTAGAAAACTAACAGCTTATGCATATGGTCTCACTGTTACTTTGTCCAGAATCCATTGGCATTCTTAAACTGCAAATAAATCAATGCATTTGAGATGTGGTAAATGTTCAAGCGGTGCATTAATATTTATATGTGTTAGGCATACATTATGGATCAGAGGGCAGTTATGGTCACATAGCTTCAGGACACATATTGCCCTCTGCTGGTCGCTGCAGCACTCGTCTGCGGTCTGGGACGACATGTCTAAAGTCCTCATTAGAAAACCGTTGTGCACATTCCCGCGGCCACAAGCTAAGATACTGTAATTTTGTGGCTTGGACGGATTCGCGCTCTCGCAGGAGTTCTCCGCTCTGCTTACTGATTTACTGTACTGATCTCATAAGCACAATTCAGACTGTTCATATTACTGCTGTCCACCCCAAACACAATACATCAGTCAAACCCACACCTGTAATATTGTTCTTTTTAAAACACTCACATTACTCAGGGAATATGAGAGTTGGCAGCTTGGAAACTAAATTCAAGTCTTATCATTCCTGTATTGACTTGTAAGCCTATTTTAAGGCCGAGGCAGCAGCATCCTGTACAAAAATAAAATCCTGCGGGTATTGGTTTGTGTCAAAAGACAAGGAACCAACGATTTGTTTGAGTTAAACTAAGCAACACATCTAAGCACAGCTTGTTACACATACACATTCAAAGAAACACACATTCTTAATATTTAATGACCAGTGTGCCTGGAAAGCCTCAAAAAGAGAGAAACCAACCTCGCCAAAACAGTGTAGATAGAGATTTGTACTTCCATTTCTGTTAACTATCAATGCACTCGATAATATCCAATAATATTATAGGGGGAAAAGACACTGTCCTTACAGAAGCCAGTGAAATAGATCTATTTGTGGATCTCGTTCTCTCTGTTAGTCACACAGATAACCTTTCACAATAAAGTTGAGTAATTAAACAGCATAGAAAGCAAATTATGTGGTCTATCTAACTTGATTGTGTTGTCTGAGTGAACCAATTTATTGCAACACTATACCTTTTGGAAAATGTACAAAGATTCCCAAGGAGAGAGAGAGGTTGTATTGTACTCGTCCTCTATCAGGAATCTCAGTCCAAAAAACTCACAATAGCAACTTCATAACGGAGTAAAAAACAGCCGCAGGCTGCATACCTCCACTAGCTCTTATTCACAGCTGTGAGAATGAGGCACATGATCCCTCATTTTCTCTTCCTATTGCGCAGATTTGAAAGAAGTACATGGAAAATTAACTTTCAGTATTTCTGAAGGTTATTTGGACATGCTGGTTTTGGTTGTTCATGCAAATGTTATGACAAATGCCTATGACATATGACAAACTTTACACTGCAGCACAGAAGCTGCATTTAAATAGGCATATAAATGACAAAAAAAATGTATTTGCATATACAATAATGTCATGAAATTAATGTTTTGAAAATAAAATTATTTCTATCATGACAACTCTCTGAAGATTTTAGCATGGTAATGGATATGACAATGTTAATGTATATGGTCGTGGCGGAAAAGATCTGCTACACTGCTGCTGCTGAATTGCTGCTGCTGTTGGTTATTGCTGTAGTTGTAGATTATTGCTGCTGCTGCTGCTGCAAAGCAAGTACAGAAACTTGCTACTGCCAGTACATATGCCAATACGCTGCTGTGAGTATTTAAGACATACTGCTGCTACACAAATAGCATTTTTAATAACCCATAGCAGATCTATACAGGTGGAGCTGGGGAGGTGGAGGGTTTCAGAGGAACTCTGAAATACATAAACATGGAAAAAAATATTTTAAATATAAGTATCATCAATTTTGAAATTACATTTATAAATCATAAAATACATACTCTGCCATGACTAAAATTGCTCTGAAGTTTAATTTTCTTCACACTCTCTCAGAAAAAAAAGTACAAAAGCTGCCACTGGGGCAGTACCTATTCAAAAGGTACACCTTTGTACCTAAAGGGTCCCTACTGGTACATTAAAGGTACATACTACTACCTAAAGTGTACATATCAATACCTAAAACATACAAAAGTGTACCTTTTGAAAAGTGACAACTTTTGTACCTTTTTTTTCTGAGGGTGCAGAACGAAAGCTGCATCAGCTTCTTATGCTAGACTGCAAAATTAATTCCCTTCAGTGTTTTAAGTTTTTTTTAACCACATTGACAAATTGATTTTGTTTAGTTTAGTTTTGTTGTTTGTTTTATTGTGTTTTGTTTTGTTGTTTTGAACGAACAAAAAATATTTAATTATTTTTTAGTTATTTGTTTGGTTTTATTGTTTTAAACAAACAAACTGCATTTACCAAATGGGGCAAAAAAGAAAAGAAAAAAAAGCTTAATGCTTTGAAAACTGGCATGATAATATGACCAAAAAACAAACAAACCAGATAATTGGAGATTTCTGAAACATTAATAAAACATAAAAAGTACATACAGTTCTTAATTTATTGTTTCTTCATTTATTTATTGATAAATGTACATGCCAAAATGGTTTGGCTCATGTATGTCAAGGTTTCAAATACTCTGCTCTAAACTGTAAATGTGACTAATGGGAAACATCTCCTTGTCTCAGCTGTGAATGTTCATGAGCTGCAGTCAGAATGCCGGAGTTTTTCTCCCGTGGGAATTCAAATAAAATCATCATTGTTGAAAGATTTTGGCATGAACGCCAAAAGGCAGAGATTTGCATGGAGTCATCTTAACCCTTTGCAGTACAAATGTTTGCTTTCTAGCATTCATGTGCAACTACCTCAGACCAGTCCAGCATTCATACATTTTGTACAGTATATGTTTATACATACTCTATGTTTTAAAGTGCTCTCTCCATTTGCAGATATGACATTTCCAAGTTAGCATGAAGTTGCTGACTAGGTTGTTTTAATATAGCCTGACTTTGAGAGAACGAGGCGGGTGTTGTAATGAAATAAGCCTGCAATTAATTACGATTATTGCTGGTATCATTTACACGACTCCAGTTATAAATCATTGAAGTTGTTTACCACAGAAATGCAACTTAAAAAGTTCTCAGCAAAGTGTTTCTTCCAGACCTCTTTCTAACAGCCAAGGAGGCAAGGACATGGATAAACAAACAACTCAGCGTTCTACATCAGAGCTCATGGCATATGAAGATAACACACTAAATTATTAAAAGCTCAGTTGATTAGACTGTTGTGCCACAGTCTTTGCGCTATTTTCATCCTAGGCTCAGGTCAAACACACCAGCCCTGATAGCTCGTGCGCACACACACACACACACACACACACACACACACACAGAGAGAGAGATCCCACATGTACAAACTGTCTGCAGTGCATCCGTGGAGCCCACTTGCACTTGCCCCAGGATGCAACCTTTCTAAAATCTCCATTTTGACCTGCCAAGTTTAAACAAAGCAATTTCAGGCGCAGCTGCACCTGCCGTGTCTGCAAACGTCCTCTGCACTGTCTAGCGGGAAGACAATCATTTGTCTCGTTACACGGCTGAAATGAGCTCTCTCGCTTGCTTGAAATGTGTGTCTGTTTGGACAGAAATTGGCGTAAAGAAAATATGTTGTGCAGATGGTGAAAAAGTGCACGAAAACAGTGCACACCATAATTGAGCTATTATAAGCCGTTCAAATGCTTCAAAAACATTGCATTCGGTGCAGCACAAAGACAAATACCGTAGTAGTTTAGACATACCAGAAACAGGAAAAAATAGGAAAAAGGAAAATAGGAAAAAGCTCTATCTAATCAAATGTTTTGAAGCAAATCTGTCTGTACTTGATGCAGAGATACTGTCACGTTCATTGAAATGTGAAATTCTGAGAGACCACTGCATCACCATTTGCAATCTTCATGAATATGGATGTTTCCCTATTTTCATTCACAAGGACACACTAAAAAAAAAAAAAAAATAATATATATATATATATATATATATATATATGACCCGAGAAACAG
>NW_015653168.1:1076922-1110985 GCF_001515625.1 Sinocyclocheilus rhinocerous | reverse complement strand
TTGTATCTTTATTAATTAATATCTATACATTAAACATGAACACATTCATTTATATATATATATATATATATATATATATATGAATAATTAATTTATATAATAATAATAATAATAATAATGTTTTATCATGTATAATATTTCAAAAGTAACTACAAATTATAAAACATTTAGGTGGTAATATATTCTTGCTCATTAATATTTTTAATTTATACACTCATAAATTCTTTACATTATCATAAAAGAGGTTCAAATGTTGTTCAATTTATTCAAAAACATTGCATTCGATGCATCAGAAAACACATAGAAGTTTATTCATACCAGTATAAATTGCTCATTATAAAGGAGGTGTACTGAAGACTTTATATGTATGAATGGCATTTTTAATGCATTTTTGAATAAATTAATACATCCAGGGAAAACAAAATGAGCGTTATGTCACTGACCCACATGCATTCGTTTCATTTGGGTATTTAAAATGTCATTTGGCTAATCTCCAAACTCAGTTTGTTGCCATTCATGCATGCTAATTAAAGTAGGCTAACATGGGTTTTAGCATTATGAGGGTTAATCCATTTGTCTCCCTATTTGAAAAGATTCATTATCATGATTTCTAAAAAGCAGATCGACTTTCCCTTCTCAGTTCCCTCTCAGGGCCTAAGGGGCCTGTTACAAAATAATATTCTTTTTAGCAGCATCATATGACCCCTTTAATGTATCCTTGCTGAATAAAAATATTCACTCTCTCACCCCAAACGTTTGAATGGTAGTGTACATTAGATTTTTATTTAGCATTTAACAGAAATTTTGCCTTTTAACTTTAGCTTTGGTTGATGATAATCTAAAATTTTTATTTAAAAAAAAAAAAGTGAACTGTAACTTGTGGTAAGAACCTGCGGTATCGCCATTCACCGCAGAAGACCCCTGTATTAAAGTATCACATTGTTCCTCTCACACAGAGTTTCTGCCTTTTAGAGCATTCCATATCAGTCACTTACGAGGTTTTTTTTGACAGTTAGTGAGCTGTCTATGTAGGCTGGAGGCAGCATACTGGGTTTTGGAACAGAGCTTTAGTGTGTGCCAATGTTTTAAGAGGAATGTTTAAGACAAATAACAGTGAATGGTAGTCTGAGGGCTCAAGCCAGTTCCACTAATGCCAGAGGGCCTGCAAAGACTGAGTGAATGTACAAACTGCATGAAACAGAGCCCCCATTCACCGTTTAGCACGACATGACAGGCTATGTCTGCTGAACATGGCTGTGCAAACACACACTCGCACAAGAAAACCTCCAGTCGGTTTTCAGCAAAGCCAGTAAAGTCCCCATCAGCAGAGTGTTTATCTGATCTGGGTTCAGAGGCCCCAAACAGGCCTGACTGTGGAGCGTCTCCCCAGCGATGATGAGAGACATGTGCCTGGATCCTGTGTCCATCCTCAGAGTGGCTAATCCATCTATCATGTCCGGCGCTGATAACCTCCTCCATGTTTGGCCTCTCATGTCACCGCTGCTTTGTACACTTATCTGCACCATAACATTGGGTTGTGCGGGATCAGAGAGTGTTAAGTATAGCCAGCATCAGGGCAGAATTGTCTTGCGTGGCACATGTTGGGTGGTTGTCCTAGAATGTGTCAATGACATGATGGTCACTTTCTCCACTATTTATCTATTCAAAAACACATTAAAAAAGCACACATAAAATGACTTGAATACACTTCTCCTTGGATGAGCATGTTTTTAATTTCTGTATAATAATAATAAAAATTTGTTTTATTATTATTGTTATAAAAAAATGTCAAGATCCTATTTAAAATACCAATCGCAGTTGGGATAAAGGTCTTCTTATACTTGGCCCTCAATCAACACTACACTATTAATAATAATAATAATAATAATAATATTAACAACAACAACAACAACAACAACAATAATAATAATAATATTTAATATTATTATGTGTGCATTAATATTATTTATTAAATACTCTTTTACTAAGTAAATAAATATACTAAATCATATTCTATTAAGTATACTATGTACTAAATAAATAAATAATTTAACATATAATTAAAATATCATAATACATTTTTTTTTTCACACACACACACACACACACACACACACAGAGATACACAGACCTATGCATAAAAAAGAAATGAAAGAGAAAGTAAGCAGGCCAAAGATAACAAGGCAAAAACAGAGAGAGAGTGTGAGTTAAACACGTTCATGCTATCACATTGCTTCCTCTCGACTTGTGTCCTTATCTCTAGTAGCCTGTTCTCACTCACTCATTGCAGTGCTGAGAGGGGCTTCCACACTCAGGCCAGGCCTCAGTCACCGCAGCGGCCCTGGAGGACAGGCAGATGGCTGGAATGAGGAAGCCATGGGTGTAAGGGCGGGCATCTGGACGTCTCCCCCCTCTCCCATCATCTCTTCTCCTCTCTAGAGCTGTGAACAGAGCACTTCAGGCGTTCATCAGCCAGAAATTAGCCGAGACATGACGTGAGAAAAATTTATCACGAAAGCTTGAAACAGCTGGCCCCTCGGAGAGATTTAGGCTTCAAATTTATTTGCCACTTGGTAGGATTCTGCAGAGATGGTGAGAGTGTTTGAATCAGTGTGGCAGGCCAGGTGCTGCTAGGGGAAGGTAGAATAAACTTTAGCAAGTTTTAGCAACTTTAAATGGCTCAAAAATTCAGTAAAAGACAAATTTAATTTAATACTGCTGTTATTTTAGTCAAATTCAATAACATATTCAGTGTTCCAATACTGAGCTGTCTATAGAGGGGGTATCTTAAAGCATCATTGAACTAATTCTGTCACATTGTTTTGATTATTTTTCTTAAGTTGCATTGCATGCATCCTACATGGAGAAAACAATCCCAAAATGCACTGCGACAAGCCAAAAAAAAAAAACGTCATACCCTCACATTAAAAAAGCACACATAAAATGACTTGAATACACTTCTCCTTGGATGAGCATGTTTTTAATTTCTGTATAATAATAATAAAAATTTGTTTTATTATTATTGTTATAAAAAAATGTCAAGATCCTATTTAAAATACCAATCGCAGTTGGGATAAAGGTCTTCTTATACTTGGCCCTTTTCACTAAAGGCACTTTATACTGTCTGCCAGAAGGAAGTAACTGGTAAGAACTATACAGGGGATAAGAGGAGTCTCCCACAATAACAGAGGCAATAATAATAATAATAATAAAAGTATTATTATTATTTGTTTGTTTGTTTGTTTATTTATTTTGTGGGGCATAAAGTCATGGTGTAAGTTGTTTTGTTATGTTGTTTTCACTAGCTAAACTTAAATCAATTAACAAGAAAGAAAGAAAGAAAGAAAGAAAGAAAGAAAGAAAGAAAGACATTGCATGCATCCTACATGGAGAAAACAATCCCAAAATGCACTGCGACAAGCCAAAAAAAAAAAAACGTCATACCCTATACAGGATAAACTACAATAATTATGAAGCGACAATTTTAAAGTTTGTTTGTGTACCATGTATATTAATTTATATATGTGTATGGCCAATAATAACATACGTATAGTATCAAATCAAAAGCATTATTGTTTCTCCTCTATGCAAAGAAATAAAAGAAAAGAATCAAACAAATGAACAAACAAAAGAAAAATGCACAAAAGAAAAAAATGAGCAAAAACTACAATGCAACAAATAATTAAGAAAGCAGAACAAAAAAGTAAAACAATGAAATAAATGATGAATGAGTCAAAACATTTTATTTAACAATTATGAATGTAAATAAGAAACCAAAAAGAAACAAACAAGTGACTAATGTTCTTTACAACAAAAGATAAAAAAGTCACAAAAGTATGAATGAAGAAAGAATCAAACAAATGAACAAAAGAAAGAAAGAAAGAAAGAAAGAAAGAAAGAAAGAAAGAAAGAGTGTTTTATTGAAATTAAGCTGAAATAAAATTACAATAAAATAAAATAATTAGATGAAAAACCTAAAAGAAAACAAATAAATACAGTTTAATTATACAAGTTTAAGTTTTTAAATGATAAATAATAATAATAATAATAATAATAATAATAATACCGCCTTTCTGAAACGCGTCGATTTTTACAAAGCTCATCGGTCTGAAAAGCGAGGTGTGCTGTGATTGGCCAGCTATCCAGTGCGTTGTGATTGGCCGAATACCTCAAGCGTGTGATGGAAATGTTACGCCCCTTACCATACTGTGATGCCGTGTCCCGGCTGGAGCGACGAGACAAAAACATTAAAAACCATTATAAACGAGGCATTTGTTGCATCCAGTGGGGACATAATTACGGATAATTATGACTTATACTGTCTTTTTACACGTTGCGTTGCAGCGCGCCGCAAAACATAAAACCATGTCTGCATTTGTGATCGGAGAAATGACAAACAACAAACGCTACTCTACACTGCTCAAAACTCACGTTTGAATCATCAGTGGCAAATCCTTTAAAAGAAAACGTGCTTACAGTCTGTGAGTCAGAACAGCCGGCATCAACATTACTACAGCGAGAATAAAAGTTACGCCTTCTTTTTTTGCGTGAACATTTGGGCGGCGTTATGTAAATCTTCCCACATCGTGATGTAGATATGTGGGGGCGTGTTAGAATGAACCGTTTTAGGTAGGTGTGGTTGGCTCTTAACTTTTACAAAGAATATCTCTTTGGATTTGAGACTTTAGTCTTTGCAACTTTACAGATCTACTTTATGCACCAAGAGCTTGTAACACTCCAAAGAGAAAGGAAAAATTTAAATCGCATCATATGACCCCTTTAATGAATGAATAATTAAAATTAAAAGAATCATTGTTTATGTACAGAGTCATATGCAGTCATTTACACTACCATTCAAAAGTTTTATTTTTATTTTCTTTCTTTCTTTTTTTTTTTTGGTTTTGTTTTGTTTAGAAGAAGTCTCTTGTGCTCACCACTGCATTTATTTTAACAAAACACCGTAAAAACTGTAAAATTATAAATGATTGTTTTAATTTACTGATTTTTATTTTAATATGTTTTACAATGTAATTTATTCCTGTGATGGCAAAAGCTGAATTTCAGACTTTGGTATCACATGATTTATGATTCTTAAGAAATCCTTTTAGAATGATGATTTGCTCGTAAAGACACCTTTCTTTTTATTATTATCAATGTTGAAAACAGTTGTACTGCTTAATATTTTTGTAATCATGACAGTTTTTTTTCAGGATTCTTTGATGAATGGAAAGTTCAAAAGAACAGCATTAATTTGAAATATAAATCTTGTAACATTATGAAGGTTTTTAATTCCACTCTTGATCTATAATAATAATAATAATGACAAAAGTAAAAATACACATTTTAAAATGTAAAAATGAAAGTTAATTAAAAAATAATAATACACCATATAATAGTGCATAAATAATAAAATAAGATTGCTGTTATCATAATGAAGAAAAAAAGCCTAATTGAAATAGTGAAATTCTTGAAAAAAAAAAAGATCCTTAAGAAGTTTGGCAGAGTTTTTCAAACAAACAAATAAATGAACAAACAAATAAACAAAAGCCATGTAGTCCAATATACAGGGGGAAAAAACATAAACTGAATGTAAAATGACATAAAATATCTGCATATGTTAAGGTCAATATCTTAAAATATCAGATAATAATACAAATGTAAATATGCAATGAAATTTATAAATGAATAACCTTGGAAATATATTTAAAACCCTTTTTGAAAAATGCACTCATATGTACACCACATCACCACATGAAACAACAAAAAAAAAAAAATAGAGCACAATGTACTGTATTAATATGAATTTTCCTTATAGATTTTTTACAGATGTTTTACCATATTTTGAATTTTCCACTGCATTGGGTTGTGTTTTAGGGTTAACAGAAATGTCACTAAAATTAATGGATACTGTCCTGGCAGTTTTTTTTTTTTATAATTGCAAAATGAATACAAGGAGTACATTTCTAACTTGACACACGTGTTAAACTACAGTTTTAAAAGATCTGTAATTTTCTTGTCATAGACACATCATTGACCCATTTGTGCAACTGTCCTGATGTCCACCATGGGAAAAGTGTAGTTCTGAATGGGAAAACCTGTGAATGTGATGCAGAGCTCCATGTCTGTGTATTCAATATGTGGCTGTCTTACACGTAAACAGAAAAGATACAATGCAACAAAGAAAAGGGAGCGAGAAAGAGAAATCACAGTGTGTATGAAAGCTATTGTTAACCACACTGTTTAAGATTGAGTTCGCTGTGCTTAGGACCGCTCACACTTCTGGACAGATGCCTTTTGTGCCTTTTCCATCAAGGCCACTGAGCCAAAGACGTGTCGCTTCAAACACAAGCTTCTACATGCAACATGATATACACTATTTCCACAAACAAATTACAAACAATACACACATTTCTTTCACACACTTACACACAAAATATCTTTTTTTAAACTGCTCTAAGACAACAGGCTCTGGGGAACATTTGCTTCACAGCTGTGTGGGCACATCTGGGATGGCAGGAAATTCAGCGGCTGTCAGCGTGACGTGCAATGAATGTTTTCCAAGCACTTCAGAGGATGAGCTAAACTACAAACCCCCTCCCCCTCCACCGTCTCCCACCCCTCTAGAATTGATGGAGTCCGGCAGCAAGTGGTTCTCATTAACCATGTCATCTTCTTAACAAATTGCTGCATTGCTCTCACAGCTGGGACTGTGCTTATGGGGACTTATTATGTTATTTACCCCATATCGTGCTCAGTTTTGGCTGATTTTTCTGAAAGTTTTTCCACCTTATACATTATTGTTTGGTTACTGCTCTGTAGTACGGGAACATATTTTTATAATGCATGCCCACCCAAACTGTTGCAGAAATGTTCTTTGGGAAGTTAACATAAACAGTGTAACACTTTACTATGAGTTTTTTTTTTTTTTTTCTTCTTTTTTTTTTGTGGTAATTTATATATTTTATATGCATTGTGTATCATGAACTAACAATGCATTTAAAAACCGTAATTAATAATAAATTTAATCTTTATTTCTGCATTTATTTCTAACATTTCAAGTTGCATGAATTAACCCTAAGTATTTTGTAAAGTAATATATTTCTTATATTAATAATTGCTATTAATACATTTGTTTTTATTAATAAAATAGTTTTTCATTGTTAGTTCACAATACCTAACGCATAAACTGAAGTGTTACTTACCACACTTAAGTAAAAATAAGATCAAGGCATTTCATTATCATTTTATTAATTGTTTAATAATTTATATTATATGAATTAGTTTTTAGAATTATATATTCTCTTTTAATTTTAATTATAGTTAAAATGTTAGTAATTTTGTTGTACTTTTTTCACTTTATTATTATTATTATTATTATTATTATTATTATTATTATTATGTAATATGTATGTATAGCTTTCATTGATTATATATATATATATATATATATGTATATATATATATTCTTGTGAATTCATTAACTTGTAAATTAAAGCTGAGCTGTTTTATAGCACATTGAGCAAATATTTAATTCCATCTTGTTCTGTCTGTCTTTGAAATGTAATATTATTCTCTCTGCTTACTTTTCAGTGTAATTATGACTCTGTCATAATTATGCATTCTTCAAAAGTGAAATCTGGAAAATATCACAAAGAGAATATGTATTTTCTGTGACTGAAGGGTGAGGTGTGACTTGAAGCATCTGTCCAGCTGTGAGCCTGACAAGGAAAATAAGCACGAAAGAGAGCTGAAACTGAGGGGGGAAAATCCAGAGAAAGAAATCCACACCTTTATGGAGAATCGTTTTTGTTTCCAAAGCCACCCTGCATTAACAGCTTTCATCTGGTTTTCCTTGGCAGCTGAGAACTAAGATTTATCCAGCAGGAATTATGGTATAAATTGTTCCTCAGACAGAAGAAATGAACTGACTGCACCTTGCCTGACACAGCTGTTTTGCACACAGCACAGGGATCAATAGACATCCAATTGTTCATCACCCTGAAGAAAGCTCTTGAGAGCAAATACATGCGAGTCTGTTAGAATCAAGGAATGACCATGTCAGCAAAAAACATATGTGCAACTCAACAAGGTCTTTGCAGGTGCCACAAAATAACCATTAAATACACTGCACAGGGCTGCACAGTTAAGTAAAAATAGCTGACTATAGACAAACAGTATTATTGCACCAAATATTTTCAGGAACATCACATCAAGATCAGGTAAACATTTCGTAGAAGTCCTATACTAAATATTAGCCAACTAACAGATCAATGGAAAGGCCCGTTAACAATGTGACAGCTTAAAAATACAGGTCTCAATAAGATTCAAAAAGGACTTCATGGTGAGAAAGAAGGGTCTTTATTGAATTTCTTATTCTGTATCTCTTTAAAAAACTTTAAAGAATATTTTCTAAACTCCTTGAAGTCCAAGTCATCTCTTTGCAGCAAAAAGCCTTTATTTTTAGGTGTAAAATATTTGTACAATGGAAAAAATATATATTTGCACCAAAATTCACATCAGTATTATGTGGAATTGTTGTAATTTTCCAAAATTGTAATGTTTTGTTTGGCATCTGAACATGGCAAATAAAAATAATAATAAAAAAATAAGTTTCAGTACAATATTTAAAAAATGAAACCTTAGCCCTATGAAGCCTACTGTATCATGAATTCTTAGGCCTCCAAATCATCAGCATGATCCAAAATTTGCCAAAAAACCTTCTGTACACAATTCACATACATGCCTTCTGTCGTGAGATTGATAGTTAATACTTTTTAAGCAAGTAAAAGGCTTAGTATAATTCTAAAAGTGTCCTCCTTTTTCAGGTTGTGGTTCATGATTGATTGATTGATTGATTGATTGATTGACTGATTGACTGACTGATGAACACTTTCTGAACAAGCCTACTGTATCATGAATTCTTAGGCCTCCAAATCATCAGCATGATCCAAAATTTGCCAAAAAACCTTCTGTACACAATTCACATACATGCCTTCTGTCGTGAGATTGATAGTTAATACTTTTTAAGCAAGTAAAAGGCTTAGTATAATTCTAAAAGTGTCCTCCTTTTTCAGGTTGTGGTTCATGATTGATTGATTGATTGATTGATTGACTGATTGACTGACTGATGAACACTTTCTGAAATGAAGCAATTTAGGTTTACTCGATTATACATACATAATTTTTTAGAATAATTTTTTTAAAGGTGACATATCATGAAATCTGACTTTTTCCATGTTTAAGGGTGTATTCACACCAGGAAAGTCCGCCAGTTCACTTGCTTTGGTCCGAACCAAATACAATGCTGATTTTTTGTTTGTTTGGTGTGGTTCGCTTTCATACTGTCCTTTTTGCAAGTGAACCAGAAATTGTAAACAAAACCACACATGTGCTAAGGTCATCTATTCATTGGGTCATCCATTCAACCGCACCAGAGTTCGTTTGGAACCGGACCGAGACCACCTCTTCAGCTGGGTCTCTGTACGGTTGTTTGGTCTGCACCCGAGTGCGATTGCTATATTCACACCTGCCCAAAAGATCCGCACGAAGAGGGGAAACGAACTTGAGTTCGATTCAATCGAACTAAACAAGACAGGTGTGAAGACACCCTAAGTGATATAATCGGATTGTGAAAAAACAAGCCGCTCATATTTCGCTCACCCGTGACGTAGGAAGGGGATCTTATTATATACCACCCCTTAATGTGCACATTTCTACCCATGGCGCCATCATTTTGTTTTTCGCAAGTGACAGCGGTGTTCCAGTTCTAACGCCATGGTGAAAGTTCAAGCAAACATGCTAATTGTTCTGTCTTTGGCTGCACTGGTGAGCACAGAACACTATTTAGAGTCCCAGCCTCAGAGGAGACAAGAGAGCAGTGGATTTATTGATTTATTTACTGTATATTACAATGCTGCAACACAGATCTAATATAAACATGCGGTTTCTTTCCCAGCTGTTTACTTTCACAGACATAACCAACTGTTTTTGTAACTCATGTTTGTTTTTAACATAAACTTGTGTAATGACAGTTGACAGTTTAAGCGCAATAAGATGTGAAAAGGGCCTTTCGCACCGCTTTAGTTCCAGAACTAAATGTACAGCGTTTTCGTACGCGTTTGGCCAATCAATGTCTACTTACGTCACGATTAGTACCAGTTGTGCTGGTTAGACCCTGCTCCGGAGTAGGAGCTAATTTGGTTCTCGAAAAAGGTAGTCCGGTACTAAAATCGCTCCCAGTTCCGGCGGTGCGAACACGCCAAAAAGTGGGTAGTTCCACAATTAGTTCTGGTACTATGAAAAGGTTCCTGCGGTGCAAAAGGCCCTAAAGAGAACTTAGTTTAGTTCTCACAAGCATGTGACAGCTGCTTTCTGTGTGTGTGCTTTGGATGTGCAGCAGCTCATTTGCATTTAAAGAGACATGCACGAAAACAGCGTATTTCTGCTTCCTATTAAAATAGGCATTTTCAAAATGATATAATAAATGATCTGTGGGGTATTTTGAGCTGAAACTTCACAGACGCATTTTGGGGACACCTAAGACTTATATTACATATTGTAAAAATGAGCATAATAGGTCTCCTCTATTTTCCTTTAAAAATAGATTTTTTTAAAATTATTATTTCATATGACAGGCTTTACACAGTAAAGTAAGGTTGTGCTATCAAATAGTCATTATGGAGTTTTTTTTTTTCCTGCAGAGCAGAAGGACGGCTGCTGCCCCACATGCAGATGGAGCTCTTCCAGTGTCAGACATTCCATGAGCAGCTTGTAATATTTCCAAGCCTGGCTCAGTCATATCCTGACGGTCCTGCACACAGCTGCAGAGCAGTACAGTAATACCGCTCTGAGGATGTGAGCATATTACAAAATGGGGCCCTTTATGGTGAGAGAAAATATAGCAATAAAAACTGAATATATTACAAATTAAAAGTTTCAGCACAAAACCCAAGACAGCACGAGTGAAACAGCTGAAGTCTGCAAAAATACTGAACTCCGCTAATGCAATCTGTCATGTGGGTGCAATGTTGGAAAAAAAAAACTGCCATTTTGGTTTCATACAGAGAAAACAGCTAAATCAGCTTTAAATAATTCACTGGCCATGGTTGTACTTTGTTTTCATTTGTTCATGTACTTAAGGGATTGTGCTATAATAACAGTACAGTATATACTATTTAAAATAATGGTATGTAAAAGCCAACAGGGATTTTATTCCTTGAATGGGCCTTTGTACGCAACACATGAGCAAGGCTTCAGGCTCACCACAATTTGTTTGGATGAGACTACCACGCACAAGTTACGGTCATCTTTTTAGCAATTATCAAACACAATGCAAAGTTACGCAGTGCCCTTGGCGGGGATTTGCAAGTAAGCTGAGTCCATTTAAATCTAAGCCTGCAGACAAAAAAGGAGTCTGATGTAGATAAAGACTCTCACGGTTTAAATCCACTTCTTGCAGCGGAACTGTTTGATGTCCTTCTCTACACCTGTGGATTGACTCTGTGAACATGTCACCTCTGCTAAAATGGCTTCAAGGGCACCTAATAAAGTGAACATATGTCTTGCGTCAGCATAAAAGTCACTATCAATGTCAAAAATGGACCTTCTTTTTTTAAATGAACTATTGAAGTGTTTATTTTAAATGTGCACATCATTATTTGTTTATAATTCATGTGCCCTAGTAATCTTTAATCAAAAACATGAACTTCCCCTCCCCCAACAAGGACCTCTGCGGTCTGACGACGTATGAACCGTCATGAGGATGGGAAAAAAATCTCTCCCCTCCAGCAATCTGTCAATCACATGAAATCGCAGCAATTAGCATCCAGTTCAACCATCCAATCAATTCCTGACGGACAAAATCAAGTCCCACCTTACATTTTTTTCTTGTTCAAGAAGTAATTTCACTTAGATATATGTCACAATAGAGAAGACAATCGCAATTTCCATTTCTTGTTGACTTCTTTAAAAACACCAAGGAAATGCATGTTGTGTAGCCTATACGTTATACCGCTCCACTCCAGTTCCACTCAGGGTTTTCCATTTCCCGCTCACTCACACAACGTTTTTTAGTGAGAAAAACACAAATTTGCTCTTATTCGTTTAAACCCAACAATGAATTTACTGATTAAAATGACTGTTAGCAAAATACTTATTATTTTAATAACAATAATGACGATGGGATGAAAATTTCACATTATTACTATAATTAAACAATTTTAATTAAAACACAAAAATATGATGAGTAAACAATAACACCACAAAATGTGAACAATAAATTTGTTCTAAAATATTTTTTAAATATTTGTAATTGTTTCAAATAATCAATGAATAACTACAGCATATTTACAAAATTATTACATTTATTGTCTTACAGTTTTGTTTTCAACTGCTTACACACATTTTCAAAACTTTGCTTCTTTTTTTTTTTCAAAACTTTACACACAAATCCAAGAATGGCACACACAAAATACAAAATGCCTCACATCTCTTGCAAAATGAAGCACTGCATTCAAAATATCACAAACACATCTCAAAAGCAAACATTTGCAAACACCTTTGCCATAATATTCGTTTTTTGTGTTACATAGAGAACACACTGTGTGTTGTGTTTAGCAAAAAGTGTTTTATGAAATTGAAAACCGAGTCAAAGTCTGGGAATTATGGTTTTGCAGATTTGGTGTGTGGTGTTTGAGTGTCAGGTTTCAGAAATTGTGTGTATATAATTTCATTAAATAAGATGTTATTTTCATAGGCTAAAATTAGTCAAAATTTGTAAAAAACAAAAGAGTAACACTTGTGTAATGTGTGTGGGTTTAATATAATAATAATAAAAATTATTATTATTATAATAATAACAATACTACTACTACTACTAATAATAATAATAATAAATTTTTTATTTAATAAAATGTTAAATTAGTCTGAGTAAAGTGTACTAAAATGTACTAAAATATGATTTTATTTGAATAAATATGACAAAATATTGACTGAATATAAAGAATATGTACGTCAAAAGACAATAATTATAACTAAAAAACTGAAATTATAACTAAAAAATGAACACTGCTGTCTAGCTCCTTGTTCAAGGTAAAAATCACACAAACCCACTTTCACTCCACACCACTCCACATACTTTTGTCTGGGACACTGCAAATGCAGACAGTTGGGGTGTAACAGTATACACATAGGTAAATAAATAAATAAATAAAAACATTCTGAACCGTGACTTCAAAACCAACTGTTACACCTTTAGTCAAGCCGAATTATACAAGAGTGAGGTTCCCCAGTGCTGCTATCAGAATGTTGCCCAGGCAATCAAATTTGAGGACAGTAAAATAAAAAAAAAAAAAAATAATAATAATAAAAAAAAATAAAAAAATAATAAAAATAAAAAATAAAATAAATAAATAAATAAAATAAAATAAACAAAGTAAAAACCAGAGCATTGTCTGCATTTGTCACAAAGAACACACAGGAGACATAGCTGCACAGAAATTTGCTGTGCAGATTGACTGCTTTATTCCATATGCCATGCCTGAGCAGGTTTTGCTGGAATCAGCCCCAGCTTTCCAGAACCCAAGGCCTCTTGGTGGAATGTAAAACAGGTGCCATGCCATTGGTTCCCCCCACAGTGGGGGAGTAAGAAAAACTCCCGCCCACACAGGAGCCAGGACATGACTGACAGCACATCACGTTCTTCGGCCAGCTGTGTCTTCTGCTAATTTTCCATAAAACAATTCCCAGGAGACACTGAGAAGAAGATGCTCACCATCACAGCAAAAGTCATCCAGAAGAATAACACATGTCTGACCACACACACGCGACTGTAATCTTTGCTGAGGTTTTCTTCTCTTCACACCTTACTTATTGCATTTTAAAGCTTATTCAGGTCTTTTCTTCAGACATATTGTGACGTGCCATTCTATTACTGGCAGTTAGAAGAGAAAATGATGGAAAACGTTGCCAAGAACGCGTATTCGCTAAAGAAATCAAACTACCCTATTTCTCCCCTTGATCCATGTGTGTTTCCTCACAGTTCTCTTTCCTCTGGTATGACCTAAGCCATGTAGGAGACTTTTGGCAGGGGATTTAAAGAGTTGAACTGCTATTTGAATCAGCACCAAAGCCTCAGAGATTACCATAATTCCTCTTGGAATAAAACTGCCAACTGCACGCTTGTGTGTCTGATGATATGACCTTCGTACTGCCTCTCGCTGATGCTCATGTCTACATAAGCATTTTAGTTACTAAAACAAAGCACCAAAACAAATTGCGTGTTGATGGTTTATTGTGTGTGAGTGTTTGCACATATTCCTACAAGAACTTAAACTTTAGTAGAGAAAAGATTATGGATTTACAGCAGTTCCAGTGCAAGCGGGTGGGAACCAGGAGTTTTCAAGTTTATTTTATCTTTAAAGTAAAAGAAAATAAAAGAAAATAAAAGAAAAGAAATGGGCATCATAAAAATAATCCATATTGCTTGTGCACTAATTGTTGTTAAAGTCATATGATAATTTTGTGTGCAGAAGATGTTATTAAAACTGAAAATCGTGCCTTGACAGTTATGGTCACCATTCGCATTCATTGTGTGAAAAATAGCAGCTTGGACATTCTGATAAATATATACCTCTGTATTTCACTGGAAAAACATCCTACAGGTTCAAATCAATGTGAGGGTGAGTAAGATGAAAGATGTTTTATATTTAGGTGAAGTATTCGATTAAAATAAGTATAAATGTAATAAGAATGAATTAAAAATGTAAATAAGCAATCAAAATTCTGCACTTCAGTTAAAAAAGGTAAGCAAACAGTCAATTCAACAGTCAAGCATTTTTTAAAGATGCTAATACAAGAGGAATGTATTGTACTTTTCTCATTTCAATATTTAATACAGTCTCAAATCACCCTAAAGAATACCACATAAAAAAATCATGATCATCCATGTTCAGTCACATATCATTTGAAGACTATTTAATCATTTATTATTATTATTATTTGCAAATCTTAGAGATATCACCCTCCCTGCCAACTTTCCTGCTATCAAACCACCCCTGATCTCGAAGCCCATCGCCTCACGACCCGACCTGCTGCTGTACAACAATGCCCATATTCACAGCCTTCAGCCAGCAAATTGCTTCTCTCATTCCTCACCACACCCTGTGTGCTCAGCCACCTGCAAAACGAACCCTGCTGGAAATTTCACTACAAATTACCCTGTGTCTGCTCAATCCCCCTGGGAGAAGAAAAACCCCTATTCTCTCCAGAGCCCACAGTAACCATGCTTATCAAACACACATATAGTAAATTACAATAAATCAGCACCTGGATTAAAGCTACAATATATGCACCTTGAGCTTTGGGTGCTTAAAATAATGCATATGTATGTGTGTGTGTGTGTGTGTGTGTGTGTGTGTATGTGTATATAACCTATATGTATGCATTCCCATAAACCAAGCCTGAAATTGCTACGTGCAAGAAAGTTTCAAGGGACAAATGAAAGCAATGCCTAAGGCGTACTGTAAATAACAATCTTCTACATGGAATGCTTTCTTTTTTTTTTCTGCAATTTTAGGATAAGACTGCCCTCTGGTGGATTTAGCTCACAAAACCATCAAACCGGGTGATCTATACATGCAGACGAATGAGTTTGAGGCAAAACTGCCAGGAAGATGTGTTGAAAGCTCCTTGGAAAAAGGACTAGGGCTGTTTTGTGGCCACATGGCATTTTGTCAACAGCAGAAGTGAGGAAAGTCTTTAAAGCCACAGTGCCCAAATCCCCCCACTGTTTTTTTACTCAATGCAGATGCTGCAGATTGACTGATTTGTCCGACAAGTACACAACATTGAGCCTAAGAAAACAAAGCACTTCTCTACAAACGCACAACACACACAAATAGCTACTTGCTCCAGGGTTGCCAGGTTGCCAAATTGCCACTCAAAACTAGCCCAATGTATTTCGAGGGGGGTCCCCGGTAAAAATCGCGTTCAGGGGGGTAAAATACACGTTTTTTTGGCGGGGTTCCCCTGGTACAATTCGCATTCCAGGGAATAAATATCACGTTGTTGGGGTCGCTTCAACCTGTCTAGGCTACATGAAAAACAACCTAAGGCAACAGTTTTAAAGTAGCCCAATTCCGCGGGAAAACAGAAGACTTGGCAACACTGCCTTGCTCCCATTTCGAACCCTTCAAAACAAGATTCCTCTCATACTGATGTGTATTTATCAATGGCAATCAAATATTCTAGACTTTTAAAAATGGTTTCAGAAGGTGATTTCACAGCGATGCTATAGAAGAACCATTTGGCAAACAGTTCTGAACATTATAATAATCTGAAGAACCTTTTTCCACTATAAAGAACCGTTTGTGCAATGGAAAGTTCCATGGATGATAAAGGTTCTTCAAGGAGCCATCAATGCCAGTAAAGGACCTTTGTTTTTAAGAGTGTGGAAAGATTCTGGATGTTAAAGGTTCTTAATGGAACCATTGATGTCATTAAGGAACCTTTATTTTTAAAAGTCTGCGCATGTTTTTAATAAATTTATAGACTGTAAAACCCTCAGAATACACACTATGGGAGGTGCTCAGCTTTTGCAATCTGTGCCTGTCTGTGTACTGTCTTACCAATATACAAAATTTGAGATAATGTTCCTAAATCTTGGTTCATGCAGAAATCAAAAAGCATTAGCAAATAGATCACATCAGAACTTGTTCTGGGAGTGTTAAGGTTTGCGTAATAACTGCGGTTTGGGTTTGCAGACAAAGAAAGGGGTGGTCCTCTCACCCTCAGTCTGTGCTGCAGCAGCCGAGACGCAGACGGAGAGAAGGCACGGGGCCAAAGCTGTGGGGCCTGGAGCAGGATCACAGCAGCGCCTGTTTCTGTGAGCTGAGCCTGTGAGATGAATCTTTCAGGTTGTGAGATCACATGGGACTGAGTCTAAGCAGCCGTTGAACGAATGCTAACAAATTAACAATACATATTTTTCTCTCTGTAAATTTCTTTTGATTTTTAACACAATAAAATCAAACCCATGTTGACTGTTTCGCTATGGGCATTTCACATTTAAACAATTTGAAATATGAATCCGATATTTGTAGTATTTATTTCATATTTGATTTTACCTGCCTGATGAAGTCTTTTATTGATATGAATTCAAATACTATTGTTTTATCCCACCATTTACCTATTACTCTGCCATACCATTCAACTAGGCAAATTTGAGCAATAAATTAATCTAGACTGAAAACAAACAAACAAACGGTTATTATAGTTAAATACAGCTAAAAAACTTAAAATAAAACAAATGTTAACTTGTACTTAAATGTATTTTATTTCAGCTAGTTGCCACACATTTCTTTTTCAATTTGCTTAACTTGAAGTACTAAAATAACTAAAACTGAAAGAAAAAGAATAATTAAAAAATACATATATTTAAAAATAATGTAAATGACACATAAAATTCCTAACTTTAACTACAATGTAAATGAAAACATAAAATGTGAACATTTTATCTAATTCAAAATATCAATTCAATGTATATTAATGATGTTACAGTAAATAACACTGCTGCAAACTAAAGGAAAAAGAAAAAAAGGACAATGAAGACTTGGAGTTGGAGTGCAAAAAAAGATTGGAAACACATGGTGTAGGACGGAAAAATGGCTGCAAGTCTGTGGGCAGAGAAAATTTGTTGGTGGCCTATTCCCTTTTAAATAAGTTCCAAAAATGACAAAGTTAGTTCCTCTAAAATAAGTAAAACCTCAATTAAAAAATATAAATAAATAAATGCATACATACATACAAATAATAATAATAAAAAGACTGCACACATTTTTAATCCCTAAAAATCAAATATTGAGCTTGTTAGCAGATTCAATGCTTGTTAGCACTCGTATTGTGCATTTTTATATTTAATGTATTTAAGTGACTGATACATGAAGTGACTGAAGTCACCATTTACCAATACCATAGAAATGAATGCATAATGCTGTAAATTAATGTGTAATGCTCCTTCCTGTTGCAAAAACTGTCTGTGACTCCTCTCCTCTTCTTGTATCACTACTGTACATCATTATTATCCTGAGAATATCATATAAATATATACCCCTACTGGTCAAAAACATAACTCTGCAAATAATGGTAGCCCTCCATAATACTTTTTCCTAAATTCACCACCATTAGTGTGCTTTTTGCCTCCAGATGGTGTCGACAAAATCAAATAACTAAATGTTTAATGGGTATATTGGCTTTGTACAGTTTACTATTACATAGACTTTAATCACTCAAAATCCAAGATACTTTACATGAAACATTATAGGCTGCTTTTTTTATTACATAGTTCCTAAATATGTGGCCTTTTCATAGAGAATAATGACTGAAAATCAGCTTGGGTCCAGGGTTTCTTTTGTTTACAACCATATAAGCAACTATATAAGATATTACTCAGAAGGCCATGAAGAACCTTTTAAATTGTTTTCTTATTGGTCAATGACAGAACAGCTGCGCGGTTGAATTACAAGACGCCATTTGAAAACTGCTCAATCCTATTACATACTTTATCTTCATCTCTCATACCATTAGAACCAATACCAGAAATTGTTTTTATTTGAAAAGGATTTTTATTGTCTTCATCAATTGGCCATCCCAGTGCAATACACATATGTAAGAAAAAAACAATACTACGACTCAAAAGATATGTTTTAATATCACAATCCAAAGGTCAAAATATGTCCATCTGCACGAGTTTAGCCCTTCCTGTCTGAAATGTCTTTATTGCACTTCTAATGACTGAACAAACAGTTATTTAATACAAGTTCATTATTTGGCACTGTAGTGCCTTTCCACATCGAAACAACTATTTGGCAGTAGTGTTCAAAATCAAAACAAAGAAATGGATACAAATTTGAGTTAGCACAAAATACCATTCCTACAAACAGGTATAAAATTGCAAAACATCAAACCCAATTTTATAAAGTACTTTTTTGCTTTTCCTTCTTTGCATTTTTCTGTAATTGCATATCAATGCTTGGTGAAACTATTGCAAAGACAGGACCACAAAAATATGATCAATTTGATGAGAAAAGCTGTTTCATTATGACTTTTTAAGTTATTTTGTATTGTTTTTTTTTGTTTTTTTTCTCCACAAAGAAAAACTTTTATAACCATTTCATAATTCTGTTAAATAATAGCACCCATAAAACCAATAACAACAGTTTCAACAATCTGAGTGTGGAGTGTAAGCAGATGCAACGCCCAGTTTGTAATGCAAACTCATATTCTCATTTGCTGAATTGTCTCTTTATGTACCTTCACTATGCAAATGAAATTAAAGTGATAGTTCACCAAAAAAACTTGTGTTTTCATTTACCCACCCGCACGTCTCTCCATATTCATGTTACTTTCTTTTTCTGTGGAACACAAATTTTAAATAATGTGATCCTTTTAATGCAAAATAAATTGGGATTGGGTGTGTCATATTACAAGTCTTTTGAACCCAAATGTTACCTTTTTTTTATTTTGGATGATCTATCCACTTAAATGAATGTACCATAATAATGTGAACTTGTAATACTAAGTTTATTAAAGTACCACAGAAAATTGCAGGCATCAAACCAAATTTCAAATTTTCAAGTGTTATACTTTTTTCAAGGTGATTTTCTATTATATTCCCGAGGTCCAATGAGCTGACGCTCACCCCGTACTGTTTGAGGTAGGCACAGTGATGTTGTTCACTCTATTGTTCACTACTGATTCACCATTATCTTGAGTTTTAAAATATACCACATAGAATATTGGCAGGACAATGCCAATGAGCAACATGGCAATTACAGCGTTCCACCACTGGATCCCCCAGTCTGCACCGTAGCTGCGCAAACGCTGGCTTCTCCACCCCCATCGTTTGGATACACTGGAACCGCTGGAAAATCCCTCTTCTGAGGGGTCTCTGCTTTGAATCAGACGCTCAATGTCACTGTCCACCTCTTTTAGGTAATTGGTGTACTCCTGCACCTGAGGTCTTCCCGAGACGTTTGCTTCAGCGCTGTCTGATGATGCTACATCACTGGAGGGTCTTTGCTGGGGGTTCCTGAGCTCAGAGTTGGCCTCGGTTAGCAAGCCATGCTTCTTTACAGGGATTTTGATGGACTTCAGTGCATACATGTCCTGCTCTTGAAAAAGGTTGTTCACCTTTTTTATGTCAGCCACCTGGAAGCCATAGAAAATTATTATTTTTAAAGGAAATATTCACCATAAAAATGAACTCATCCTTAGGCCATCCAATTTGAGTTGAGTTTGTTTCTTCAGCAGAACAGATTTGGAGAAATTTAGCATCTACATCTTGGATGGCCTGAGGGTGAATAAATTCACATCAAATTTTCTTTTTTTTGGTGATCTATTCCTTTAAAGGCAGGGTATGTGATTTTTCAAAAACACTTTAGAAAACTGATTCGGGCCGAATCGCAAAACAAACTTGTAGCCAATCAGCAATAAGGGGCGTGTCTACTCGTGATGTGGAGGAGAGCACGTTCAGTGCATGGGACGGACATTAGCCGAGCCGAGCGACAGAAAGATAGAGATGGCGGATAAAAAACAAAAGAGGAAAACGTCTGCGGAACGATAAGGCAAGAAGTAGGACCCGTGTAAATATCAGATCAGCTTTCCAGCGCTGGAGAGAACTCAAGGAGCGGAGGCCTGCGATCGGACGCCGAGGTTGCTTTGTTTCTTCTCAATAGGTGAGTAACACCGTGTCTACAACAACTAAAGTCTGCCTACACTGGACGCGAGAAAGAGGTCAAACGACCGTTGAAAACCATTTGAAATCGGTGTCAGCACGTCATAAATAGAACCCGGCAGCAGTTTTCTGTCGGGATTTGTTGCGCCGCGCCGCTCACGTCCGTAGACACGGTGTAATATTGGTTTTGCTTTGTTTCACAGAACTAATCGTTGCCTGGGTTGCGTTCTGATATATGTGGGGCGGAGCTATCAAAATAGGGGCAAGACCCTTTTGGGGTAGGGGCGTGTTTGTTTTGGTGATTTCAAATATCAACATTGGCTACCAGAAATCACTTACTCTGCCTTTAAGGGCCTAAATGAGAACGATCTACGCTATCAAAGATGATACCTTGCATCCATATTGAAGGGCCAGTTTGTTGATATTGTCCTCATGTGAGATGTCCCGTTCCAACAAGAGCATTTCTCCCACTCTTTCTCTCTCCTGTGAGGACGAGTCTCTGCTTCGCGGCCGGAGCTCCATGACATTGAGTTCCTCATCCTCAGATGACACTTCTGGTCCTTCTTGTCTGTGTCTGAACATGTACACTTGGCCATCCGCACTGGCATGTACATCCACTGGAGCCTGAAAGGCTCGAGGGAGAGGATCTCCTCGCCTCATCACTGCAACTAGACCAGTATCTAGAAGAATAAGTAGTAAGACCAGTTCAGTTTGCATATACAGTACATTCATTTTCAAAGGTTTGGGGTGAGCATTTTTTTTAAAGGAATTCAAATTTTTATGAAGCAAAGATTAATTAAAATGTGACAGTAATTTACAATGTTACAAAACATTTTATTTCAATTAAATGCTGTTCTTTTGAACTTTCTCTTCATCAAAGAAAAAAAATATATATAATTTTCCACAAAAAAAATAAAAATAAAAATTAAGCAGCACAACTGTTTTTAACACAAAATAATGGCTGCTAAAAGAAAAACCACAGAACTAGGCTAAATCTAAACTAAAAAGAAAATCACAGAACTAAATGACATTTTAAAATAAATTAGCGCAACAGTTGTAACAATAATAATATTTCACACTATTACTGTTTTTTCTGATCAAATTTTGGTGAGCATACAAGACTTATTCCAAAAATATTTTAAAACATCCCTGAACTTTGAAAGGTAAGCGTTCATCAACTTTGAGCACTTCTATGCTTTAGGAGTCGATTTATATTAATTAGTTGATTTATATTATATTTATATATTATATTTATTGTTTGGTTGTTGTATGAAGATAACATTCAAACTTTATTGGAAACATTATCCATACCTTCATGAATTATATTTCCATACTTTTCAAATGTATTGTAACATTTAACAATGTAACAAAAAACGTGATTATCACTTATAAAAAGAATACTTTCATTGCACACCATGTGCAATCAAACAGAAATTATGTTAAATTATGCAAAATATGTAAAAATATTATTTAATTGTGAATATTTATGATTTATAAAATGATAGCTATAAAATTAGCCTTATAAAGATAAAGGAGTTGCATTTTATTAATGTTTAAAATGTGTTATTATTTCCAATTAAAAATACTATTAAACACCTAATTTAAGATGTATTGACAATTAAACTGTGGGAATGTTCATTGTGGGACTGTAAGAAAAAATGTTCTGTGTTGCACTGTTATAAATTGGTATTAACTAAAATAAATAAAAAAATGTAGGGTGTGAAATTTTATTTAGGGTCTTTTAGGATCATTTATTTTCTACAGGACCAATAGTGCCCATAGTTGAAAAACAAAACTCCAGCATATTACTTTAACTCTTGCAGGGAAACAGCATTCTATCTGCAGTCAGGTTTACAGCAGTAATAACAGTAGAAATCAACTTTATTGTAATAAAATGTTTGTAACTACAGTAAGAAACATACTGCAGAATGCAAACAACACGAAACAATGCATCATTGTTCATGTGCATACATCTACTGGGATTGTGACATTGTGGAGACTTAGTAGCACTACCTCAGAACAAAATCAGAGCTGGAAAGTGATTATTGTCTGTAGCTGAAACAACATAGAACACCGTTACATGAACTGACATTGACTGAAAAGATTGTTCCCCAAAACGGCACAAAACACAAGGCAAAAATCAACAAAATATACCTTACATTTGTTAAGAAAAGGGAGTATGTTTACAGTAAACACTTATAAAGGTGACAGTAGCTGACACTCGTAACGTTAAGCTAATTATATACTACCGAAGTTAAAAATCCGCTTTTTCAATAACTTTCACAATTATTGAGTTGAATCTGAATAATACTCACCTTTCTAGACAAAAGCAGCTACATGGTGCTGACAAAAATATCCCCAAGTGTCATTTTATAAACTTCATAACGCAACCGTGCTTGCTGGTGTTGGCGAGAAAGCCACTGTAGATTGACAGGTCCTCCAGCCAATCAGCCCGTTGAAGAAGGCGACTCCTCTACAGTAGATTACGCCTCCTATTACATAAGTGGTTGCGTTCCCGATATTTATTATTATTATTATTATTTTTGTAAATAATATATGACGTCTTTATTTCGAAATCAAAATCTGGTGTCAGGCTTTCAATTAAAATGGTAAAGTGCCGTGGTGCATTACCCGTGGCTTATGTTTCCCCAAGACTATAAAATGTCTCTCTGTTAAGTGTGGTTGAGAACACGGGCGCCTCTTACGTGTCACGGCAGGATGTGAAGGTGTGTTTAGTTGAAACAGTAGGTGTGCAAATTTAATCATTTTATCAACAATTGTTACTACCTATAATCATAACAAATTAATATTGTATCTCCTTTAATATCAATATTAAAGCAACCAGCAATGAAAACAGCTAATATTTTTTTGTGGAAACGTTAATATTTAATTTAATTTAATTAAATTAATGACTTTGATGAATAGAATGTTTAGAAGATGATTTATATATATTTTGTAATCAAAGACATTAAATGTAGGCCTATTTAATGCCACTTTTGATCAATTTAATGCATCATTGTTGAATAAATGTAATTTCTTTATATACTGTAAAAGATAATATGATAGGCTAGTCACACAAATCTTTCAATATTCAATATCTTTCAATCTTTCAAAATTCTTCTGACCATATCTGAACAAATCTGAAATCTGAAAATTCAAAAGCAGTAACAACAACAGATGTGGGTTATTGTGTTGCATTGCTTCCGTGTTGATATTCAAACAAGTCAGTTGAGGTTGGAAACATGAAGCTGTGGGTAAGGCATCCTGACAAAAATCTGAGTTGATCACGAAAAGGACGAATCACATGGTTTCGAAAATCTGAAATATTTCGAAAAGGTCATACAGGTTGTTGTCATTGGAGTGAAATGAGGGTGATTAAATGATAGAATTTTCGTTTTGGGTTAACTATCCTTTTGATAGGTTTAAGGAGATTATAACCTACATAAATGCATAATTATTACATACATACACTACCAATCAAAAGTTTTTGGACAGTAAGATTTTGTAATGTTTTTTTTTTTTTTTTTAAAGAAGTCTATCCCTGTGTATCTCTGTTAATCTGTGTATACAGATTAGTCTGGGATAAATGTGCTGACAGTCCCCGAAGGATCTTTTCACTCAAGTCTATTTAGCAGCACTTCTCAGTTAGACCTCAAGATGTCGCCATATATCTGCAGTAGTTTCAAAACAATTTGCTCAAGGATGGTTTGCAGTAAAGCGTTTTAAAACTCTATTTGCCAAAGGTCCATGTCCCTCATTCACCTTCTTTGTCAGAATATTCTTTGTCAGCATCAGAGGAACTTCTCTGCTCCGGTCTAGGAGTCAATTACCATGGCAGGGCTGTGTCAGAGCACGCAGTGCTATTGAGGTGCTTCAGGTCACCTGCTAAAGCACAGGTCAACGCTCAGGCTCAGCAGTTCATGATGGAGGACACGAGCCTGCCGTAGTTGATCCACATTTGGACACTGATGTTGGGAGCCCTGGGACATTTGTCAGTCCTCCCTAAGCTTGACTAGCAGGGTTTGTTTGAGCAGATAATGCCTTCTGCTTGCCAATATGGGGTCAGATATAACAGCAAGTTGCACACACATATATTTGTGTGTGTGTGTGTGTGTGTGTGTGTGTGTGTGTGCGCGCGCGTGTTTTGACACCGTTCTTGTGCTGTGTGAAAAAAGTTTTCAAATCCAATTTGGGCCATTGTCATATATGGTACAGGATTTGATACATGGTCACACAACCCAAGTGTGAACTGTCAAATCGGAATAAATTTTCAAATTAATTTTAATTTTAGTGTTAATTAACATCACACATTACAGTGTAGGAGCAAATGCTTGTCATCGTTCAATGCACACTTTGCCTTACCAGACAAAATTATAACGAAGCAACAGAAAACACACTGAAATAACGAATGTAATTGATTTTTGGAAGAAGCTTCAATTGAGAATACAGGAATGTATTGTAGTCAAATAAATCTGGACTACAAAACCAGTCTTAAGTCGCTGGGGTATATTTGTAGCAATAGCCAAAAATACATTGTATGGGTCAAAATTATTCATTTTTCTTTTATGCCAAAAATCATTAGGATATTAAGTAAAGATCATGTTCCATGAAGATATTTTGTAAATGTCTTACTGTAAATATATCAAAACTTAATTTTTGATTAGCAATATGCATTGCTAAGAACTTAATTTGGACAACTTTAAAGGCGATTTTCTCAATATTTCGATTTTTTTGCACCCTCAGATTCCAGATATTCAAATAGTTGTATATCGGCCAAATATTGTCATATCCTAACAAACCATACATCAATGAAAAGCTCATTTATTCAGCTTTCAGATGATAAATAAATCTAAATTTTATGACTGGTTTTGTGGTCCATATTTGACATTTTTGCTGTTTGCATCCATTTGGATACATTTTTGTAAATATGCAGGCCATTTCAGGTCAAAGAGCAGCAGCAATGTAAACAGTCAAAGCAAAACTATCAGATAATCAGAAGTAAGCATAAAAAAGTCTCAGGAAATGTATTATTGTAACAAAATATTATAATAAAGTAGTTTTAACTTTTATTAAATAAAAATAATAAATCATGCAGTCTTACAGGACAACAGTGCGTTTGCTGAAAATGTACTCTTCCTTAGGCTGTCCAAGATTTGGAGGAGTTTGTTTCTTCAACGGAACAGATCTGGAGAAATTTCTTTTCTTTTCTTTTCTTTTCTTTTCTTTTCTTGCATAATGCATTGACATTACAGTACAAAATGGCTCTTTTGGCATATCCTGAACAACTGTAAGCATTAATTTCATATGAGAGGCTCTTGGGAGCATGCGTAAACGTCATATAAAATAAAATAAAATAGGAAACTATTTAATTATCACCAGATCTTTTAGTAATTATATAACTGCTCACTGCTGAAAGTCAATGACAGGCAAATATGCCATTCATGCACAACAGTACAGTTAACCTTCCCAGTACAATCCTTCCAAGAACTGGGCATATGTGCATTCTCAGTGGCAGATTACACAGACGACGTGATCTGATGAGCATACAAGCTGTTATCTGGGTCAGCGCTAGTCTCCAATTTCACGCCCTGAAACATCCATCATATCTGTATTGCTCCTCTCCACGGAGTTCATTGACCTTCGTTTCTTGGCAAAAGCAGACTGTCACCAAAATGTATTTGCCATTTCTGTGAGTTAGCATGTATGTTTAGCTTGTGTTTTGAAGTGTGGCGTGCTAATAGAGGGACGACTGCAGTGGAGCCTGAGCTAATTGAAGCTTTGCATGTTTCACTGCTTCCACTCCTATGAACTGTTGACATTTAACTGGCCCCATGATTTATATATAACTCTTGTAAGCCACTTAAGCTTTTAAAAATAAGTCAAATTATTTTCATATACAGTATGTCACAGTATGTGTCACATTTTACCGTGCATGCACACTTAAAACCAAAAGCCCTTCCAAAAAGGGCAATCAACTGACCTTCAGTCGACTCCATATGGTACCTCAAATAAACTGTAAGCACGGCACTTAACTACAGCTGACCTATTTTTACATAAACGCGCTGTGAGAATTTCAACACTTCCTTCTGACCTGAAAAAACATTTGCTTACGGATAAGTAAGTTTTACGTAGAGTAGATGCTTAGCAACTGTATTCCTATTGATTTTTTAAATTGGTTTAAATTGTCACTGATTCAAGGCAACACATAGCAGCTGGACACTTTTATAATTGTCTTGACAACACCTTCATCCAATGCAAAAACCTCCCTGAAGGGGGAGCAGGAGCAAATGTGACAAAACAAAAATTAGCAGGAAGCAGCACATCATATCATTTACATCACATTCAGATGCAGGGTGCTACTCTGAACACGGTGCAACAGAGTGGCATAACATGCTGTGTTTCTGGGCCACTGAGCAGCATGTCAAACTGACAGAGAGAGAAAAAAAAGATGGAGAGAGATGCAGAGAGAGAGAGGAAGGTCAGATGCAATGTAACAATGAAAAATTTGCGGGTAGTGTGGCAGAAGAGCAACAAAATTGCAATCATGATACAGTATATACAAGTCTATTTATCTACATACTGAACTACATAGACACACACATATTATTATTATTAATATTAATAATACCAACAACAAAAACAACTATAATAATAATGTATTAATAATATTAAAATAATAAATATGTATTACTATCATAATTACAAAATGTAAATGACAATTATACTTAAATAACAATGCTGAATATATTGTATTGTAATTAAAAGTATCATTCTCTCACGTATTATGTATTAATATAATAATTATATGTTATATATAAATATTATATATTTTATATAATTACCATTGCTTACCATATGTATGTTTTATGTCAAGTATATTCTTAGCAAATGTATTAAACATTGATTTTTAAATTGGTTTAATCTGATTCAAGTTTCAGATTTAACACAATAAAGAAAATGCATTACTATATAATATGATATAATATAATATAATATAATATAATAATATAAAAAAATAATTGTAATTGATAATAAACCATTATGAAACCAAATTTATTTCATCCTAAAGCCAACATAAAGCCATTAAGGTTAAAATATGTGACAGACAACAATTTATATCATATCCTTAGCTTAGTTTGGATGTATAGGATGTTTTAAATGTTCATTTGATCTGTATTCACCTCTAGATGGCAGCATAGTCCTTTGTATTTAAAAGATATTTTAGCCAGATGTTGTTAGATATTTTTCCAATATAACTAGGGTTTAAAGATAAACACACACGCACGCACAGACGCAGACGCAGACGCACACACATCAAATTCATTATTTTGTGTAATAGCCTACATATTGCAAATAATAATGTCTGTAAAAATTTGATCAACAGCCTTATTTCTACTAAACCTAAATCTCCATAAACGTCATTTTAACAGACCTACAGAACCTCAAATACAGACTTCAGCTGATTATAGAAACACTTTTAAAAATCTGATGTATGTAAGAGGGGGAAACTGTTGTTGTTTGTTTATGCTTGCTGCCTGTCCGTGTCCATGTTTCTGGCACAGGTGATTTGCCGATCAGCGTGAGGCCAGTCGTTATGTCTGCGGGGGGTCAGCGAAGGCAGTGTGGGGAAACAAAATTAATCCTCGTGGCTCTAGGTTATGGCAACAGGTCAGGAGTTTATTGATTAAGTGTCAGCTACCCAGGTGAATGTGATTCGTAGCTCTGAGGAGGCCCCTGCACACGATCCATCACATGATATCCAAAGGAAGATTAAAGGCCGTATGACAGACTAAACACTTTCAGGCGTGATGAAGGTTCTGCCATCCATCCGTTCGTCCATCCATCCGTCTGTTCCAGACTTCAAACTCAAGTCTTTAAACCTCCTGTTGTGTTCAAAATCTGGATACAACTTTTGTGTTGGGGGTCAAATGGACCTACATTGGTTTCCATGCAATTTGCCAAAAATCGACCATGATAAATACTAAAGATTCGTATAAGAAACAGATACCTCTATTGTAGCTTGTCAGAGACAAAAAAAATATATAAAATATGTGAGAAATTTAATAATTCCCATCGATTTTATTGTGTTATTTTCTGCTGTTGTTAGGGGTCGATTTGACACACATATTTTTAAGTTTGAAATTTAGAAACTTTTTTTGTCATGACTACTTGTAGTGACTATTTTGCACACTGAAGTTTGACAAATTGCATAAAAAACTAACGTAGGTTTGTATAGCTTTGAGTCGAAACTTTGCATGACCACATTCATGACCCTGAATCATAAATATTCACCAAATTGCAAGAAGAAATAAACACGTTAACCAGTATTTCAAGCAGTTTTCTTAAAACTGAGTGTCTGTCAAATTGACAGGAGGGTTAACGTCAGAATCCATAATCCTACAGACAGCCTCCCATTCCCTTGAGAAAGGTACGTGTGCCATCATAAGCGAATTTGATTGACAAGTGTACTTCAAGGCCCAAGGTTAATGGTGTTGACATCGAAACCATTCAACGGGTTAAAGGCTAGAATGAGAGTTCTGAAGATCATGCTCTCTTTGTCAAATTAAACTCTCTGCATTTGGTCCCCGTTGAACATGTGGCACAGAGCTGTCAGCGGCATGGGCATCCTCAGGGTCGTGGTGGAAGTTATCCACTGACTCCAGCCACCCAGAGGATGCGCCACAAGGGATCGCAAAGTCGTATTTGGCCTCACGGCACCCATGGAGCCCCTCTTTACCCTAGGGGTAGGTTCACAGGCCATGCTGGACTCTGCTGTAGCTCGGAGTGCTGGGTGACACATAACCTTGCCCTGTCACCACCCTCACCAGTGTGTCAGCTGATATTAGACTGATTGACGTTGACCCGCCACTCAGGCTCTGAGGGTTTAGCGGCGCTAAATAACCTCGCCCTGACTGTTCACCAGGCTGAGGACATTGGAAGCAGGGCATCCTCAGCTGCGTCCTACTCCCAAGCAAGGGCGAGCGCTTCTGTCGTGTTATAAGAATTGCAAATGCCCGCTTTGATTTGTAGATTTTTTGGGCATGCACATTACCTTATCACATGAGCGTAGCAATATTTTGTTTGTTTTCTGCTGATTTGTTTGCTTTGTTTATGCAATTTTTTTCATTACTGATGAAGTGAAATGTGAGTTGACATTCCATCTGATTCAGAGGATTTGGAGTTGTAGAGTGTGGCATGTTTCTTACCGTCGCGCTCTCCAGGTTTACTTCTTTGTCTGTTGTTCCACGTTTCTGTAACTTGTATTTCAGCCCTCTTTGACAGCCCCTTACTGTGCAAAAATCTAATGCTAGCTTTTATAAGAGGACAATGTAGCAGAAGCATTCAAGTGCACCAAAGACAGTGTCATGTATGTTTGTCAGTAAAAGAGAGCTTCATAAAATTAAATTTCAGAGTGACCACTGGCTCCAAAAAGGGCCATGACCTTCCATTCTACACTCTTAAAAATAAAGGTTCCAAAAGGGTGTTTTTGCAGTGATGCCATAGAAGAACCATATTTGGTTCCCCAAATATCTTTTCAGTGAACAGTTCCTAAAAGAACCATTTTGAAGGACATAAAAAAAAAAAAAAATCTAAATCTAAATTTAAAAACCTTTTTCGACTATAAAGAAACTTTTCTGCATTTGAAAGGTTCCATGGATGTTCAAGGTTCTTCATTGAACCATTGATGCCAATAAAGAACCTTTATTTTTAAGAGTGTATTAATTGATTGATTGATTGAAAGAAAGAAAGAAATTAATACTTTTATTCAGCTAGGATACATCAAAACTGACAGTAAAGACCTTTAAATTGTTGCAAAATATTTATTTTGAATTTTATATTCATCAAAGAATCCTGAAAGAAATGTATCATGGACTCCACAAAATATTAAGTAGCACATTTAACATGATAATATTAAGAAATGCTTCTTGTGGACCAAATCAGCATATTAGAATGATTTCTGAAGGATCATGTGACACTGGCTACTGAAAATTCAGCTTTTCCATCACTGGAATAAATTAAATTTCAAAATATATTAAAATAGAAAACATTTATTATTTAAAATTATAATAACATTTCGCAATATTTTACTGTTTTACTGGGTTTTAAGAGACTTCTTTCAAAAACATTAAAAACCAAAACTTTTGAATGATAATGTAAAAGTAAGCCTACACGATTTTTGGAGTACCGAAACATGTGAGAACCAGCAATGTTTGACGTTATCGATGTCCAACCTGTGTCACAAGTGCCATATTTGATTTGAGAGCTGTTGTGGGTGTGAATATTGATTTCAATTTTAGCCTGTTCATCAAACAAAGCTATCATGACCTCAGAACACTTGGAAAATACTCATCTTCTGGACTACTTTATGGAGATTTTATAGTGTCTTTTTTTGTTTGTTTTTGTGCTCAACCTAACATGATCAACAAACAGTGCATGTAAAAGGTGAGACAATTTATTTTTTTATTATTATTACATTTGTGTTCTACAGAAAAAAAAGCATAGGGGTTTGAAACAACATGAAGGTGATTAATGATGAATTATTTAATAAATATGAGTAATTGGTTAGAAGATCACAAATCAAAACCTCCCATGGTCCCATTCTAAGCTTCAAAATAAAATCTAAACAAGTGGGGTGACTTGGTAACGCAAGACAGAGGTGAATTAAACATGGATGACAGCAGGGAGAGGAAAAATGTCATTTCAAATGATATCTAAGTCTGTCTGCCATTAAAATGTGCAATGACCCGCACTGCATACAAAAATGATATCATGAACATTAACTTCCCTAGTTAATGTCGTGTGCTGTGCTGGCTGCCAGTGCACTAAGAGCATGCTTTTAATATGCTACATGCCCTGACTTCCTCTTTCCGCTTTCCTGTGGGAATTCCTTCTGCTTTTACAGCACACTGCCAAAGTGTTTCTGTAGATTGCAAAGTTCATGCCCCGAAGTAAATGTTCTAATTAAAATAGTTACTCTCAATAGGTTTAGAGCTCTGATGTGACACTGATCTTGCTTGCACAAAAGGTATACTGACAGACAATGCGCTAAGAAGTAAATTCAGTATAAAGAAGGATTGACACACCGTGGGTTTTATTGTGTCCAAGTGAATGTCATGACATACTGTAGCTGAAGGACCTTGTAGTGTATAAACAAACATAATTTATGGCATGTTGTTCAGTGCACATTAGGCAACAAAAAAGACTGTCATAACTTACATTTGCTGATACTGTTGTCAAATTCTTAAATAGGAAATAAGCACAGTATAAATTGACTATATGTGGTTAGATGTCTTAAGACTATAGTAAAACCTAATTAATAAAGAACCTGGAGCTCGGTTTCACATTGGGAAGTTGTCATATAGCCCATGAGATCTCACGTCATTGTTTATGTAAATTTCAATAAAGCAAAAGCAAAAAGGATCCATCCCTTTACTGACAGCACAAACATCTTACAGTATTGCACGTTTTCATGAGAATCACTAATTTAAGTGAATTTAAGAACACAAAAGAAGCTATGTTGAAAAATGTTGATTTTGGACCCCATTTGAACCTCATTTTATTGACAGAAACGCTGAGACAGAATATATTCTTCAGAATATCCTCTTTTATTTTCTACAGTCACACATGTTTGGAATAACCTAAGGGTGAATAAATGGTGGCAGAATTGTTTATTTTTGAGTAAACTATCCCTTTAAGGGTTCATTTTAAACAAAAGATTCATTTTGAATATGACAACAAATAGATTCACATACACTACAGTTAAAAAACAACAACATTTGGGGTCAGAAAGATCTAGGGGTCAAGTCATTTTGAAAGAAATTAATGATTTATTCAAAAAGGAGGAATTACATTGGTCAAAATGGCAGTAAAGGCTTTTAGACTATTACAAAATCGACACTATTAGAACCAAATCAGCATATTAGAATGACTTCTGAAGAATCATGTGACGCTGATGACTGGAGTAATGGCTTTCCCACTGTATTTAACTGGATTTTTAATCAATTAAATGTAGCCTTGGTGAACATAAGAGACTTCTTTCAAAAACCCCAAACGTTTGAATGGTCCCCTTTGATAGACTCTTTGTTGCACTCGTTAACTTCATCACTGCCTTACGTGTCAAATATATGTGTTTGGGCATTAGATGCCATCAGTGGTAAGGTTTGAATTTTAGATTGCGTTTATGAATAAGACATACAAACTCCTAAGAGTGGAGTAATGTGCTCAGTTTCAACCCTCCGTGTTTGTTAAGGTGATTAATAATGAAACATAGAGAATTATGCATGGCGAGGTGACTTCTCTCCTTCGTTCTGAATGCACTAATTCACACAGAGTTCAGGCCAACTCAGAGTCGCAGTTTAAAGGCTGCTTGTAACATACAATTGACGACGGAGGACACAAAGGCGAGAGCTATTGAACCTGTAATGGTTTGTACCCTCTGTGAGAGTTCAAACCGAAGTCACGGGCATCACTGGCTTACTTCTTCGTCTGACAGGATGTGAGTTTGCTCTGACCTGGGGATTTTAATAATGTATACCGATCACACGATGAAGGCTCCCGCCTCAGTTAAACCACCACATAACCTCAGCACTTCTAACTGTACAGTATAGTTCAGACTGAAGAAAAACATATACCTTAAAATATTCATCTCGCCTCTACCGGGGTCCTTATTCGGTCACTGCTGTACGACAACATCAGCCAGCTTCTACACTAACAAACAGCCCTTTGGGTCGTGTTTCGCATTCTGTGTCAAAGCATCTGTGAATTGACTAGCATAATGTACATAATTATGTTCAAACACACAGCTATAATCCATGTAGAGCCGTAACCTTAGAATACGAGGAAACGTGTCCTGTGTGATCCAATCTTTTTATCCTAAAAATTTCACTTCTAGGTAATTTTGTGTATTGTATAAGAGGCCATAAGATAATAGCTTCCCAAAGCATTTGCCTTTATTGAAGGCTCTTTTTATAATCTCAGTGTAATTCGTTCACACAAAAATAATCAGCTTAAAAATAAACCCTGCACTTGTGGCATGTTTAGCCGGCATTTTTGTGGCAGAAGGCAGGCAAAATATTTTCCCTAATTTTGGCCACCTCTGCTCTTCCCCAAAATAAACCTCAACCCTCAACATCTGTCATTCCACTTTTAGCACAGCCTCAAATGAAAGTGCAGGTAATGGATAGAAGACCTTTCACACTGTTCAGGGAAGGATGAAAGAATGGTCAGTGATGTGGGGGGAGGGACATAAGAGAGAGACAGAGAAAGGGAAAGTGCCCAAAGCCCTGGATTGTCCGAATCGGTTGAAATGAGGAAAATTCTTGCATGAAGACA
>NW_015653168.1:1073774-1076905 GCF_001515625.1 Sinocyclocheilus rhinocerous | reverse complement strand
ATCTACACACATGTATATGTAAATATATATATATATATATATATATATATAGATAGAAAGATAATACTAAAATAACACAAAGCTAACATGTTTGACCATCAAACATGTTACCCCTCTTTGTGAACTAAATCTGCGAATGTCCTGCATACATTTGTTTTAATATATACTATATATAAAAATTACTTTCACTTTAAATTAACAATCCAAAATAAAACAATCTCACTGGAAGTCAAATTAAAGGTTAATTACAACCAGAAACATCAACCAGTTGTGCTAGTTGACCCAGATGGACCTTCTAAAACGATAAGAGAAAGAGGCAAAATACAGCGGCCCACCTAGGAGCAATTTTTATAATGAACTCCTGAAGTAAGTGAGGATGACATATGCAGTCTTCTGTTCCCTTATAAGCACATAAGTGTGCTGTGTTTGCGTGTGCTGCAGATGCAGTCTATTAGAAGCAGAGCTGCTATTAGCGACATTACCTTCTTCAGAAACGACAGGTGTTGGCAGTACCATATTCCTGGCACCTTGCTGCATGTGACATCTCCATCGCCTCGAGTTAAAAAGCCATCGCACATTACTAAATGACTGAGGCCTCTTTACCACAGCACATAGCTTGGCTGAGGGCTGAGGAAGAAGTGCAGAATTGTGCTAGTAAACAGATCAGTAACTTTTGATTAAGTGATTTTACCATGTTAGGCATAATGTTTTTTTTGTTGATTTTGTTGGCTTGATGCTAAATGTCTCCATTAACCATGGTAAAATCACTGTCATGTGATAAGTGACATTTTTTATTTTTTTTAAAAGCTATAAACAACAATTCCATAAAAGACAATATTTGATAAATAGTTGGATTATATAGAACTCAACCAAGGTGTATGTCAACTATAAACAGCTTTGATTACAGCTTATCCAATTTGAATTAAGAAATTCTCATATTTGAATTTAATTGACCGAGGAAGATTGCACATTCCAGATCGTCTATAAGTCTGTGTATTAGTGCTAGGGATTTTTTCAGTGACTCTTTCTGCATGTTACATAGTTACTCCAGTAGCTTGCAACAAGTGAGTCCGTTCAGTCAACCAGTTTGTTTGAAATATTGATTTATCCAGGTATGAAATTATGAGACTTCAGGAATTCCAAATAGCATATCTCTATATGGCATAAATAGTAAGTTTAGTATGTTTGTATGCCATTCAGAATGAGTGAGTCATTGAATCATTCACGCAACTGATAATTTCAAAAACACTAATTCATACAGGAACAAAACAAGTGACTGACTGCATCTAAAATCACATTATCTCTAAGGAGGTACTTCTTTTGAACAAGTAATTACTTTTCAAATGTTAAAAATGTATGTTCTATATAAAATAAATGAACTCCTCTCCTATGATCTCATGGGGTAGTAAAGTGTCCATTGGATGCGTACTTCAGAATCTCATCAGAAGTAGTAAATCACCCGGTTTGCCTACTGTTTTACGAATACTGTGAATTTGGACATACCACTCTTTTTACATACTGTTTTTTTTTTACCTACTATATAGTAGTGTAGCGTATGGACCAATCAGACTCACCGTTTTTCATTAGATTTAACAAATCAAGTCAAGTCAAGTTTATTTGTACAGCGCTTTTCACGATACAAATCATTGCAAAGCAACTTTACAGCTCAAATGAAAGTGCAGGTAATGGATAGAAGACCTTTCACACTGTTCAGGGAAGGATGAAAGAATGGTCAGTGATGTGGGGGGAGGGACATAAGAGAGAGACAGAGAAAGGGAAAGTGCCCAAAGCCCTGGATTGTCCGAATCGGTTGAAATGAGGAAAATTCTTGCATGAAGACACTCGGCACGGGTGCCCTTTGAATGAACCAGCGGAAAATGGGAGGGAGCGATGAAACGGGAGGAAGTTGCTTTGGAATAGATGATTGCAATCCTTGTAATCCATAATGAAACATATTTAATTCTCACATTAAGACTGTTGATTAAACCCACAAAAACAGAACGGCAAGGTAAATCGTCGAATACGTGAATAAGATGGATTGGAAACACAATATACAAATGTACAAGAAGTCAAATAATCTCAACTATCGCGGTGACTGATAATACACGTGGCGCTTTCGCAGTAACATGGTATTCATCATTCCTGCATAATTGCGCTGCGTGCCCTACAGCATTGTGACTTTTATCCAATTTGATGAAGTCTTTATTTTATTTTTTACATTTTAAAAATCTAAAGAACCTTTTTCCACTATATCTGCTGTTTTTCACAGCACAGACCAGAAAAGTAACTAATTTGGGACTGTGGATCAACCAATCAGAGTTTTCATGGCAGTACATCTGCGACTTTAGAGTTAGTAGTCACATTGCATTTCTGGTTCAAATGATTGGCTCAAATACAATTTTGACCCAGAAATGAGGACCAGTGAACAAAGATGGCAAATTTCAAATCGCATATGTAAAAAACTCACACCACTGAGTAACCCAACAGTGTTGTTGTTGCTGTTATTTTGTTAACCGAAATAATCATATATATATATTAAATTGGGGGACATTTCCTCCACGAAATAGGATTGCCATGGTCTGGAGCTTGCACCCACGAGGTCCAATCAATTATTTTGCTAAATAAAAAGAAACTTGTTGAATCCCTCCTGGTGAGTGCCAAAGAGTTTCCGAAACATTATATTGCAGTCTGACTTAGGATTTGGGGTGGTGGATGAATGTCAGGACGGAACAAGCAGGATGAATAGGGGAATAAATGTGCTTGACATGGTTGGTTGGCTCATATAAAATCCGTGCTTATCAGAGGTCACTCCATCAGGAAGGGATCAAATGTGAGCAAAGCAATGGAAGATTACAAGAACAATACCGTATATGCAACAATCTCATCAAAAGAAACGTTTATCAGAAATATGCATACACGTCTGGCTGTTTCTGACTGCATGCTAAAGGGATATTGCACCCAAAAATAAAAAGTCCGCCATTATTTACTCACCCTGTGAAACATGAAGAAGATATTTTGAGAAATGTCTCTGGGGTTTTGTCCATACAATTGAAGTCAGTGGTAACCAAAACGGTTTTCTTCAAAATACTGTCTTTTGTGTTCCTCAAGAAATAAAGTCAAACAGGCTGTTC
>NW_015653168.1:1051086-1071249 GCF_001515625.1 Sinocyclocheilus rhinocerous | reverse complement strand
AATATATATATATATATATATATATATATATAAACACACACACAAAGACTAATCTTACTACTGCAAATTTTTCTGTTAAAACTTACATTATTAATAATTTGAGATATTAAGTCATACATTTTTATATTAGACCATTTTCATGTAAAATAATTTATATTAATAAATATTACTATTTAACAATTGATTAAATATACTGCATTACACACACACACACACCTTGTTTATTGAAGATGCAGGACAACCACCTAGCAGTGCATTACAATAGTCCAGTCTATATATATATATATATATATATAAAATTTTACTACTGCTAATTTATCCTGTTAAAACTTACATTATTATTATATTATTATTTGAGATGTTAATTCATTTTAATGTTGTTTTAATGTTTTATGGGGGAAGTTGGAAAAATAGGATGTAACTTTATGTAGCAAGGTAGCAACAGATTTTTTTCCCCTATTGTGATGTAAGTCTGAGTGTCAAAAAATGAATAGCAGGGACTTGGTTCTATCTATTAGTTGTCAATTGGATTTCACGATGTGGGTGTTGCAAAATTAATACAAAAAATAATATGAATGATTTGCAGATAATTACAGTGATTGGAGAAGTCCTACAAACGTCATCAATAAATGGATAATGTGCATTTACAAAATAGATTTTATTAAGTGACGACTTCAATATTTACAGATTGGCTTCATTCACTTTCATTGAAAGTGCCTCACTGTAACCCAGATTTTACTTTTTTTTTTAACCAAATTTAACCAGAAATAATTTTTGTGTCAATCAACATCACACCACAAGTGCTGTCAGTTGAGCTTAACTTGTATTGAACCCTGCATATTTAAAGGTAGTTGTTTGTTATCCATGCTAATCTCTGTCTCTCTCTCCATGCGTTCAGCCTCACACTATGCCTGTCTCTCGCTCAGCGGCTCAGTGGCAGAGCTCCAGAATCACTTAGATCATTTTACCTAGGGCACAGAGAGGGCAAAAAGAAGCCACTGACCCCCGCTTGCCCATGCAGGGCTTTACGCCTCGCTGACTTTCCTGGTGTGACATTTTCCCTCATATCTGCCCTTCCCCTACCCACAATTCCCTTTCCGACCAACTAGCACAGCACAAGGGGGAGAAGAAAAAAAGCTCCGAACGATCATTGTCTGCACAGATATCAATCAAGTGAACAGCAGCCTGGGTCAATCTGCTGTCACAGCGTTCACAACTCACCACCATTGCACTCATGCAAAATGACAATAATGACAGAATGCCACAAGTGATCTCACGTCTAATAACTTTTTAAAAGGTAAATAAGAGAAGAAAGAGGAGAACTTGTGTCCATCTTGCATCACCTGACCCTTTGCCTCATTTTCACAAGACCTGGAAGGCCCCATTTTCTCTGTGATGACAAATATAGCCTCTGCGACTGGTCATGAGATGGTCATAACATTATTAAAAGATCAATTGTGCTTCTAAACATTGTCGATCTACTGTACAGCTATGACTGCGACAGATGGGACTTATGTAGACGTGACTTTAATATATATTTAAAGAGGTTTTACTGACAATGATCTAGTGAGACAAACACTTTTGAAACCTATGGCTTTGAAAAAGCCCTGACCCGAGCCGAAGTGACAGCTGTGCTGATGTAGCTTATTCCAGAAAATGTGGATTGATTAGAAGTAGGAAAGTCACACATGCCACGAACTGAAACACTGGAAAAAATAAATTATATGTATTGTGACAATGTTTCATGTCAGAAAATATTCTACGTAACAACAACTAGAAAAAAAATATACGTTGTTTGTATAAGCATTCAGTTCCTGTGTCAGCAAGCATTATACTGTGTATATATATATATATATATATACTGTATATGTACATTTTTTTCACAGTCACTTTTTTTTCTATCCATATAACATATGTAGACAATCCTCAGGTAAAATACCCTAGTAAATATTATGGTTTGATAATTTAATAAATTAATAAATTTACTGTTTTTGTTTTTGCTATTTGTTTTTGAAAGCATTATCTTATGCTTACCACGGCTGCATTTATTTGATCAAAAATACAATACAAACAGTGATAATGAAATATTATTACAATTTAAAGTAGCAGTTTTATGCTAATATATTTTAAAATGTAATTTATTCTAACTGATTTGTTAAATCAAATGAAAAATTGTGTGTTTGATTGGTCCAGACGCTACACTGTTATACTGTTATGGTAAAACTGAATATTTCAGCAGCCAATACAGTCTTCGGTGTCCCATTATCCTATCCTATCCTATCCTATTCTATTCTATCCTATCCTATCCTATCTTTTTTTTTTTTTAGTTTAGTTTAGTTTATAGTTCACCCAAAAATTTAATTACCCCATGATTTACTCACCCTCAAGGCGTCCTAGCCTAGGTGTATATGACTTTCTTATTTCAGATTAATACAATCAGAGTTATATTAAAAACTGTCTGGGCTCTTTCAAGCTTTATAATGGCAGTGAATGGTGGTTAAGATTTTAAAGCCCAAAAAAGTGCATCCATCCATCATAAAACATACTCCACACGCTTAATATTCGCCTGAAAGAATAAAATCATATACAACTAGGATGGCTTGAGGTTGAGTAAATCATGGGGTAGTTTTCATTTTTTGAGTGAACCATCCCTTTTAAGGGTCTGAATACTTTTGTGAGTATACAGAAAAAGAAAAAAAAAGACCTCTGAGTTCAAGTATGTCTTGTATACCATTTGCATTTGTCATGGGAATGAGTGGCATCTTGAGCATCACAGACATTAATGGAGCGAGTGTTTTAAAAGTTAGCATGAAGACTGATGATGTAGACTAAGAGCTAGCATGCAGTGTTCTTTGGCAGATCCTTCTTGCTGCCTCCAGGGAGGGCGATGTTGAGTGCTTGTAGAGCAGATATTTAAGGGGCACTGCCACGGTTGAAGAGTTTAGATTTTCCTCATATTCTATAAAGCCAGAGCCAAGGGAGTTGACTGAGGAGACGTGAAGTGTGTGTATGTGTGTGTGAAAGAGAGAAAGGGGGAAAGGGTGAACTAAAAAAGCAGGGCACACTGCGCCGGGATCAACACGTGTCTGCAAAAGCCTAGAGGTTCTGCAACAATCTGTTCCGCTTGGTTCACTGCAGTGCTGTGACCTCGATTTCTGGACTGCTGTTGAGAGGCTCCTTGTACTCAGGCTTGACACAAGCACAGGACCGCCCTTCTCAATGCTGCCCCACCTTAGCAAACATGAGGATGTGTGTGTGTGTGTGTGTGTGTGTGTTTGTATGGATAGGGAGCTGCCCGTAAAGCTGTGCAGTTGGTGCGGGAAAGTGCTGGTCTCTCTGCCCCCCTGTCTAGGGTGGGATGAACATCTCGGCAGTTTGGCAGTGCTGAAAAATGACACTTTCAATTGGGGTCAATTGGACCCCTGCCTCTGGATCTGAGATGGCAGCCATGACGAGAGGTAATCTCAGGATGAGGAAATAATTGGCTTTCTGGAGGAAGAGTCGGCCCAGGCGGTGGAGATAGGAGAGGGCTCTGGAACACTAGGGGTCAGTGGAAGTCCACAAAACCATTCCAAGTTTGTGTAAACCTGAGTGTAAGTTCCTAAATATATATGTCTACTGATGCAGCTTGGATAGATCTGTGGGAAACAGATGAATTATGTTTAAAAAGCTGCTACTGCCTCACGTCCAGCCCTAAAACAACATATTTCTTGTTATTATCATCACAATTTTCGCTGCCATCTTCATCATTATCACCATAATGTTGGATGCAAGTATCTGTAAAGTATTAGTTGATATTGGTTACTCAATTGCCCATGCTCATTTTTTTCCTGCTTATTTTTACATATAGATTACATTTCATGTCATCTGACACTCATTTAAAATCAATCTTCAATAACTAATAATTCATTTATAGGTTTCAGTTGATATAGACATGCTAATTCAAGACTTTTTTGAAGTTTTTGCAATTAAGTTACATTTGCTGATATGTAACATTCACTGAAATTGAATTTTATCTTTAATAATCGAATAATTAAATAATGCTAAAAATTAAAATGTAAGTTTTATAATCTTAATATCAATCAATCAATCAATCTATATATCTATCTATCTATCTATCTATCTATCTATACTGAGAGTATATTATATATAGAATATGAGAGGATAGATACATACAGATAGAAATAGACATAACTTCCTGTATAAATAGATTGAATGGATTATCGGCCTTAACTTCATCGTAATATTTTTGTTATCAGGTAGAATTTGTGGATATCCTTTTGTGAAATACAGTTGGTGCATCGCTAATGTTTTTTTATAATAACTATCTGAAATACTGATGGCATTTTGAGGCATTAGACAATACGTATTAGTCTTCTTGGTAATATTACATAAAAAGTATACAAATTCAATATCAGCCATTTATCATTTGTCATTACCATTAAAGACACCATGGTCTACACTGCAGTATATTATTCTAAATGTCATTTCGAAGCATTAAGCAACATTATTTCAATCATATGCCTGGCAAGCCAATAGGAATTCCCTCTGTTACTCTTGTCTCACCTCCCTTTCTCCTTGCCTTTCTCTCCAATTTGCTCCAGACTAATTATGCTGGGGTTTATGGAGCATTTTTACCACCCCGCTCCTGTACCTCCAAAGTGGTTTGGTAAAACAGTGGTGACATGGGGCTGTGGTAATTATCTAATTGTTTGAGCCATGTCTATCTCTGATTTATGGTGTTGCATCAGAGCCTGACCTGATTTATAATGAGGTCCCCCACTTGTGAAAATCTGAACCTGAATTATGTGGCACAAGCCCAATTATTTCTCTATGAGGTTTTGGTGGCTGTTGACATTGATGGTTTGCATTCTCCAACAGCAGCCTGTCCAGCTTTTGCCTAACCACAATAATATGATCCATCATTTTAGAACAGACCCACCTCTCGTCTCTCGCTTACACCAGCGCAGAGCTGCAGACTCCATCGTTGCTCACTGCAAACAGCACCATATTTCTTCATCACCTCTGTGTTAAAGATGCTTGGTGCATTTCACCACCATCTCTGGCATAGGGGCGCACAGGTTCCCCCTCCTCATCGGTTCCACCTGCCAGACTGAGACCGCCCGTCTTACTAATCTGTCTTTGGGGAGAACGACAACGGGAGCCGGCAAAGGATGCGGCACCCCCGGGCCCCATAAATCCCGCCGGCTCCCGATTACCCAGTTCAGGCCACAAAGTCAAAGAACTGGGCATTAAGTGGAGCAAGTTGCTTGGCACCAAGGACAAAGCTGACAGGAAACATAAGGCCCCCACATGCGGCCCGGACGTGAAGAATAGACCCGCTCCTGAGGACGTACGCTACACGGATGTGACGGCCCCTCTCAAATTAGCACTGAGCAGGGTGACTGCTGCAATGCCGGCTGATGAAGAGACACGCGGCTGCACCCAGTTCAGGCCACAAAGTCAAAGAACTGGGCATTAAGTGGAGCAAGTTGCTTGGCACCAAGGACAAAGCTGACAGGAAACATAAGGCCCCCACATGCGGCCCAGACATGAAGAATAGATCTGCTCGTGAGAACGTACGCTACACGGATGAGATGGACCCTCTCAAATTAGCACTGAGCAGGGTGACTGCCGCAATGCCGGCTGATGAAGAGACACGCGGCTGCCACTATTTGCGCCGCTAAGGCATTCATCAAATTAATTACTGCTGCGCCCAACCACCTCTCTGATACCTCTTTATTTTGAGTCCTGTAAGTGGGGCCTCAGACGAGTTCTGACAGGGAGCCCTAATACACACACTGCCTCTTCTCCAGCAACATAATTAATTGAAAACTTCGCTGGCTTGACAAATTGGAATGATGAATCTATCTTCTATGAATAGCTTAAGGAGAGAGAGAGAGAGAGAGAGAGAGAATGGAGAAGAAAAAAAATGCATAATCAGTCAAAAATGTAGACGCAACATCTCTCTCGCTGGCTTTGCCGTGTATTGAGAGCCATTAGGGCCGAGAGGAGCCATGGTGCTGCGAAAAGACTGACTCTCCTTCCATCCACATCTCGATTGATAACTTTGGCTCTTCGATTTAATAGAGCGGTCAAGGTGGAGCTGTTCTTCTGTATGGTTCAAGAGAAATAAAGAGAGGTAAGATCATTAATCATGCACTTGTACTGTTTTTTTTTTTTTTACGGTAGAATATAGATGGGTTTCTCTAGTGTCTCTCCAATTCTAACTATGTTTATGGCTTTAGCTTGATGCTGTTTCTTTGTTAAACATGCCTTTTATTAGACTATTTTTTTTTAAATAATCATTTTAAATGAACAAACTTTTGTATAGTATCAAGTTAAACACATCATAGTCAACACATCATACATTTATGTATGCAAATGTACCTTTTACAGGGCAATGAGGGTGACATCCACTTTAAAAGCCATTTTGAGAAACACCATTACACATCTCTTGATTAATTACATTATTGATGTCTTAACTTACAGTATAAAGGCACTGGTGTTCCCCAGAGTTACAGTACATCCCGACTTCCTATCACCTTCACTTACTGAGAGTAAAAATTGTACAAATTGATAGGTGAGGTAATGACAAAATAAGTGAGCCATCAAGTCCATCATCAGTCCATCAAGGGTTTTCATAAAACAACAACAACAACAACAACAACAATAATAACAATACTACTACTAATAATAGTAATAATAATCATTTTATTATAATAATAATAATTATTATTATTATTAATAATAATAATAATAGTTATTATTATTATTATCCCATTTTTAATTGTAGCGTCTGATTACAATCCCTACATAATCACATTTATTAAAATTTATAATTAAATGTAATTAAAACGTAAAATGTCCACATATTTCTGTTATTAAAAGAACACAGCATTGATTTAAATTATTTATTATTAAAATGTATGAATTATGTTTATAAAGTGGAAGAACTGACATTGTCTGATTTGTTTTATGCACTATATTGTAAGAAATTATATACATATTTGAAATGAATGTTGTTATCTGATTTCTTACAACACCGGGCCTTCGTTTCTTTACTTACAGACATGACGTAAACACACAAGTCTTTGATTTACAGAAGCTAACTGCTCAAAATATAAATTATTTTTGTAGGTTTACTAGAGTGAATCTGGGTGAAGCAAGACGTTTTGAATACTAATTTTCTATGTACTTGCTCAATAATGGAATTTTGTAAAAAAACAAAAAACAAAACAAAAAAAACTCACAAATGATAAATTCCTCAATAATGTCTTAATGATAGCTAAATGTTAGTTTTGTAACATACAGTATCATACAGTAACATACAGTTTATAGATTTAATGACTGTCACAGAGAGTCTTGTGAGAATATTCAGACGGATTTAGAGGATGCGTGACAAAAGTGGACAGCCTATAAAGGATGAGCAGTTGGATGGAGTTGAATTATTAAAGTAGCACGGAGGCACTTAAACTCCTGTGTGTAGGAAAGTCACAATCTCCAAACAACTCCATAGCACTGGGTTTATATGAAAGGGATGTTGAACCCCTTTCATGCTTGTTTAGTACAATATTTGGTCTAATCTGATAAAGTTTTCAGCCACCAGAAATAATGTACTGTAGTTTACAGTTTACTTTTTATCCCCAAATCATGTAATTTTATCCCAAAGTCAAAGAAAAAAAGCTTAGTTCTAAACTATATGAAAATAAATAGAAATAATGTACTGTAGTTTACAGTTTACTTTTTATCCCCAAATCATGTAATTTTATCCCAAAGTCATAGAAAAAAGCTTAGTTCTAAACTATATGAAAATAAATGCAACAATAGTTCAGTCTAAGTGACGCTTTAGATCTATCATGTGCAAGCTATGCATTTAAGTACATGTGCACTGTGTGTTTGGTATTTGTTTTTGAGGTATTCCTCACGGGCGTATGTATGTGTTTGTGACCAATCATATATGTCTATGCAGGAAAATATGAGAAGGTTGCAGATGTGAAGGACACACCTTTTCCATGGTAAGTAGTCATCCTTAATAGGTAGAGGCCTGTTTGTGAAATATGAGAGCCAAACTGGTATGTGACATTACTGTCATCCCCAGGGAGGCCGGCAGACTGATTTCAGTACAGAGAGAACCTAGACAGGACTACGGAACTAAATAAAGTCTCAGATGGATGGAACTGAACTCCCACTAGAAAACCTGCAAGACAATGAGATTCCCTGTGCCTTCTGCCACACCTTTTCCATGGTAAGTAGTCATCCTTAATAGGTAGAGGCCTGTTTGTGAAATATGAGAGCCAAACTGGTATGTGACATTACTGTCATCCCCAGGGAGGCCGGCAGACTGATTTCAGTACAGAGAGAACCTAGACAGGACTACAGAACTAAATAAAGTCTCAGATGGATGGAACTGAACTCCCACTAGAAAACCTGCAAGACAATGAGATTCCCTGTGCCTTCTGAGAAATGTTTACATGCTCTTCAAGCACATACACATATATGAAATATATACAACATTACCCTTTCATGACTGTGCAGTATTAGGGATATAAATAAAGTGATTGAAATGACTATGTTCTAAAGACTTGCTATTCATTTGCAATATTGTTTGAAGATGCTTTATTGTATTAGATCTAATGTATTTATCTACTATAATTTAATACATCAATGTAAAATGCAAAAAAAAAAAAGTTCTAAAATGTTGTTTAGAGTATGACTATCTTTATTCTCTTGGCATTTTAGCAAGATACAATAGCATTACATGTATTGTATATTCCATTCTAATACCATTATAATAGATTTTAATATGAGGATGATTAGAGAATATTTTTAATGTGGCACTGTATTGTTTAGTTCTTTCCAGGCCATATTTTCATGGACTAAATCTCCTGGTCATTTGTGTGTCATATTACTAGCTCTGGGACCAAGTGAAATCCTTTTTTATGATTTTTTTTTTTTGCCCAAAGAAATCACTGCATTGCTCTTGCATTAACTGGAAAATATTTATTCCTCATAATATCAATGCTAAAGCACTCCAGGAGATAGGAAAAATAATAAATTGGAGGAAAATCTTGTTAACAGGGATGAGTTGGATTTCACGTGAATAGGAATAGATGTTTTCTGAGAAGATGCTTGATGAGTTTTGTCCACTTGTTTTATTTTATTTTATTTTTGATGACAAATTTCAAAAATAGTGTTGTTTTTTTTTAACCTTTCCATGTTTATATAAAAAGACATACAAGAAGATATACAAAAAGTGAAAAATGGCAATAAACATGGCCAAAAAAAATAATATGAAATATTACATTATTATTATTAAGAAAATAATTAAAATGATTAAACTAAATTAATTATGCATTTGCACTCCCCTGGGCAGCTTTGGAGCTCATTTACTCCATTTTACTGGCTGTTCCCCTCAGGTCTACTGTTAGGCTGCTTTCTCTTAGACTCATTGTCTCATTAGAAATCTTCTGAATTTCAGATGAAGCAATGATCCAAAAGCTCTGGAAAACAGAGCAGATGAAACATAGGCTCACCCACCTGCCTTTTCATTAAAATGTGGGTGACTGTCATCTCCGAGAGCATTGCTTAGCCTTAATCTGCCTGCTTGAGCAAGAGCACTATACATTTTCACACACCTAACTATATAATATTCCATGTAAATTTAAGCATATGAGGCCCTGTAGCTTAACGCGCTGCAGAACAGGGGGTTGCTGGGTTCATAAATGAATAAGAATCTCCAAATGAGTTTGCTGACCTCTTAAACTCCATGAAATTAATATAAGCAGACATCCTGAATGCTGCAGGGCTGCTGCGGAGCCAGCGGAAGATCACTTAAGCTCTCAGAGTTTCCTAAAACTTTTATAAGCTGACTTTTCAAGACACATTGTTGCGTTTTATTGATGGTGGCAGGGAGCAATATGAAGGCAGATAAACCTTCAGTGACTTCACTTAACCCCTCATATAAGAACAGGGGAAATTCAGGCATCACAGCATGTGGCGTCACCCGCTTTCCGACTGCTGGAAACACAACTCTTCGACCCTGCGTCCTTGATTCCAGCACCCCACTTGCTTCCCCTAAACCCGTGAAAACAAACACAGCTTTGGTGGAAGTGGTGGAACAAACAAAACAAAGGTGGAGGTGTTTTGGAGACCTGGTGTTTGCCGGTTGACAGTCAGCTCATTTTCTTATCTGTCACAGACCCGGGGCTTCCAGCAGTTATCAGCATTGTAATGCTGAAACATAATGTTTACTGAGTCTTTAGTCCACGCAGCTGGGATGCTTTTTGCTAAGCCAGTGTATGGTGCCAACAGGCTTTTCATATCACACTTGAGAGTGGACAAAACTAATTATACAAATGTAAATAAAAGGAGATTAAAGCCCGAGTGTAATGAAGCACTCCGACAACATGCCTTTCATTTACATGCGAAGTGCATCTTTAAAAACTGTTGGCATGCTCTTCAGTAGGTTAGGCGGACAAGCTTTTTAATTGTTTTCTATATAAACGTGTTCAGTGAGCATCTTAAAGGGTTAGTAAACCCAAAAAATGAAAATTCTGTCATTAATGACCCAACCTCATGTCGTTCCAAACCCGTAAGACCTTCGTTCATTTTTGGAACACAAATTAAGATATTTTTGATGAAATCCGAGAGCTTTCTGACCCTGCATAAACAGCAACACAACTACCACGCTCAAGGCCCAAAAAAGATTGTAAGGACATCATTAAATTAGTCCATGTGATATCAGTGGTTCAACATTACTTTTATGAAGCTACAAGAATACTTTTTTTGTGCGCAAAGAAAACAAAAATGGCTTTATTCAACAATTTCTTCTCTTCTGTGTCAGTCTTCGACGCACGTTCATGAGCGTACCTGTGGTGCTGCTGACGCAGGAATTGGCATTCTGACATAGAACCCGGATGCGCTGCGCCTTGTTTACAAGCAGAGGAAGACGCATGCTGTACATAAAACAGTCTTCGTAAACATGTCTGAAGATTTTGACAGAGAGGATAACTTGCAATTTTTTGCCCAGCCTTCCTTATTCGAACCAGAATATATAGACGATGAAATAAGAGAAATGAACGTTCTACGTCAGACCGCCAACACTTCCTGTTTTGAATCAATATCTCTTGTCCCCATAATAATTTATGTGGTGAAATGTGTAATAAGTTCCCTTAAATGTTTGTTTGGTGTGAACTTGTTAATTTATCTAGGTTAAAAGCTGCTTGCTAGCAGCTGTTTTCTTTGCTTAAGCTTGGTATTTAGTGAGCCAATAAAATAAAATAAAATTTCAGCTCAGATCAATAATTTGTTTCCAGTTATTACTTATGTGTGAATTAGTCATGTGACACCCCTTCAGGGTGATTCAAGACACCTAAGCTTTGTGTCAGGGTCCTGATCACCCTGTCAGATTTTACAAAATGTAAAAATATGCAATATTCTCCACTTTACTGTAAAGTCTGCATTCCTTTAATTCAGCGAAGAGATCACGCTATCTATTATAACGTCTAAACTTGATGGAAGTCAATAGGTGTGTTTGACTTCATGCGCCACTGTATATAGACTGATCGGCGTCTGACTTGAAGCAGTGCATGCCAGTAATATATTTTTTTATAAATATGTATTTCTATAACAGTAATAACTCTTTTTATGTAAACCTAATGTTACATTGCGCCATATGTTTATCAAAATAAAACTGACCCCACTTTATTTCAATTTAAATAGCATATGCTGACCCTTATTCCTACACATACATGTTGAATGAAAGTACTGAATGAAAATATGAAATAAATTAAGAAAATCCTATATAAAAATACCACTGCATAGCATCTTGATCCTCTTTCAACATCTCGCACATGTGCGCTGTATTTCAGATGCTGTTTTAAGTTCAAAGAAGTACTGATGCACAGGGTATTCACTTCTTTTCACTGAATGGGATATCTGTTTACTTCCCTTGAGTGAATGCGATAAACTGCTTAATACTGCCCTGGTGGCAACAGCAGCTAGAGCTAGATTAATCTTAATGAGTGAATAAAGAGGTCTGTTTTAAATCTATGGACTACTGGTCTTGTTGTAGGGTGTGAAATTAATATAAAGATATGAGGAACAGGAAATTACATGATAAATAACATATGGTAGCAACAGGTTGCAAAGGTCAGCACAGGAGGTTATTCGTTAGAGCGTGCTGAGTCACCGGTTAAGAAGGTTTCCTTTACAGACTGGAGAAATAAAACCGTGTAGTCTAAAATAAAGCCATTTATTAATATGGCCTGTTTTGAGGACACAAGAACTTGTATGAATGATTCTTCTTGCCAAACCTGTAATATAATTTACACACAAAACATGTTTAGTTTAATGGAAATTGTGTGATGGTTTTGAATGGCTGAATTTTAGTTGATAAAAACTGTTTCCAGTGTTTCCATTTACAAGAATTCAGCTCCATATAGCTATGGGAGAAACATAAAAATATATGTTTTCAGATGAGCATTGCATTATCAGATGTACATTCTGTAATATAAATTTTTAATCCAAAGGCAAATTATTATGAACCCAATTATCAAATGAAGAGCAACAGATGGCAGACTTGACTTATTGAAAATTACATTACGGTTGGGGTTCATATTTCCCAAAAATTTGATCTTTGCCACAAGATATTATATTGACTCAGCCGTTCTCCAATATTAAAGTCTTGTTTCAGATTGCAATTATTAGAACTAAAACAAACCCCTCTGGATGAAGACATAAATATCGAACAGCTCAAAACAGTCCATATCAAACCCTGCCTCTGTTCATAGGAGTGAAAATGTTGCAGTGTTTTGTGACTTTCAGATCAATTGCTCTGTATCAGATGGACAAGGCATGAAAGTAATGCTCTAATAACTTACTTCTGCCACATTCATAAATGATTTTAGTTTTTTACAAAAGTGCACATTGTTTAAAAACATAGAATTACACAAAATCTTTATGTGATTTTTTTTCCCTAACAAAAAGTGTCTTGGATTTTGTTTGGCATCTTAATGTTGAAAGTATTATGGGTTTAGCTGCTACTTTCCACTGTGAAAAGCTAATTTGTGTTTGGCAGAAGTACATTCATTTCAGAAGTGTCAATGAGAAACATGACTGAACTCAACAAAAAGTGTCTTTTGTTGACTGCACAGGAGACTTGAGAAGAAGCATATGGGACATTGACCAAACAATAAGCAGCACAGTGGATGATCTATTTATGCTAAGATTTGCTGTAACTGATGTGACTCAATCTCCATTAGTCTTCTCTGAATATGTGAGGTGATAGAACTGTCTAGATCTGTGTAAGATCAAATTAAAGGAATGGTTCATCCAACAATAAAAAGTTGCTGAAAATTACCCTCAAGCCATCCAAGATGTAGATGAGTTTGTTTCTTCATCGGAACAGATTTGGAGACTTTTAGCATTACACTTGCTCACCAATGGATCCTCTGCAGTGAATGGGTGCCGTCAGAATGAGAGTCCAAACAGCTGATAAAAACATCACAACAATTCACAAGTAATCCACACATTTCTGGTCAATCAAAGTCATCAGAAGTGAAAAGTTGTGTCATGGATGGCCTAGCCATGAGTAAATTTTCGACAAAATGTCATGTTTGGGTGAACTTTTCCTTTAAATCCCCATTCAACTAAACAAAAAGGCAAAATCCATATTCTAAAATCATTAAAGAAAGAGTAACAGTCATGTTTAATGTTGAACACTTAATTTAGAGTGAGAGAGTCCTGAATGTTACTGTAGCACAGAGGTTTACATTCGATTAACATACAGGTTAACATCTTTCATCTTAGACTTTTTTTTTATCAATGATGAATTTCAGAGGGTAACAGCTGGCTGTGTGACGGCCACATGCTAAATAATTCACACTTCTTATAAATATTGCACATTCACACTCGGATAAAATCTCACCCGAGATATCTCTTTGGGTTCAGGGCACTCAGAGTTCAGGCGGCTCCACCAGTCCAATAATACACTTTATGGGACTACTGAGACACAGCAAGTTAAATACATAGTGAGTGCACTATTGTGAGGTAGGTTTTCATCGTATTTATGCTCGTTTGGGTGCAGTACTGTATGTGGAAGTATGTTTAATGTTTACTGAAAGTGTATTTTTCAGTTATAAGTACTTTTTTTTTTTTAGATTGGTTGATGCTGATGTTTTCATTTGCTACCATGTGGAAAGAGCATGACATTTTGTAAACTGATGCAATGTGCAGCACAGATTGTGAGCAAAAATGATTAGCTTTGTTCACATACTGTATGATGGTAACATTTCTGTTGCAAAATTTGTTAACTTGGATATCTGGTGAAACTTTTTTTTTCTGGTCAATTTATAGATCATTCTTTGTTTGAAAAAAAATACACAACAGAATGCAGCAGTAATAACATCAACATTTTTTCTCTATCAAAATAGCCATTGGATGTGCCAGAAAAAAACATCATTATTTGTCGAAAGAAATAAATGTAGATAATTGTGTATATATCTAGAATATTTAATTACAAAAAATAAAATACACACATAATAACAGAATTTTTGAAAGTGCAAAAGTGTAATTAATAGTCATTCAATAAAACCAAATAGTTTGTGACAGTGAAAAGTGTAGTGTATATTTTTTTACAGTTGTGCACTTTTCTGAAACTCATTGTTGGTGTTAATTTTAACATCAGTATCATATAAAGTGTATGTATCTCTGACACTGAAATAAAGTGTATGTATCTCTGACACTGAATAAGGAACTATCTAGTTATGCCACTCTAATCTTTCCCATACAAATGAAAGGCCTCTGTGACAGGTGAGACTGTGAAGAGTTACTGATGAACATTTGTGCAACTAATGCAGCAGTGCTGCTTCAGATTTATTTATTTTTTTATGGCTGGGAGTTTCTGCTTATTACATTACACTCGCACTAAATGAACTAAGTCAAAAGATCATTAGTTGTACAAAAAATTAACGATTTTATTAAGTTCTAATGTTGTGAAAAACAGTACAAATCCAGTTTACCCCATCTGGCTTGTTGCTTTCTAGTTGTTGTTTTTAGTGATAATTTACCAGCTAGACATGATGAATAATATTACATGGATATAAGTGCACCTACACTCTCAGAAAAAAAGTACACAAGCTTTCACTGAGGTGGTACCTTTTCAAAAAGTACTAATTTGTACCTTAAAGGTAATGGAATGCACCCCTTAGGGATAAATAAGGTGCACATATGTACCTTTTGAAAGGGCCCCAGTGACAGTTTTTTTTTCTCTGAGAATTAATGTATACTTGTGATATCTCAAATTGGACCCAAAACAACACCTTATAATATAAAGAATTTAGTGTGTCAGTGCTAAATAATTAAACAACCACAATATTTAGACATTATGATCACAAATTACAAAAATTATCAATCATTTTCTTTAAGCCATGACAGTAGTATTACATAGCCAGACTTTAGAAATCTGGTCCACATTGCAGTGTATTCTGGCCAGTAATCACCCAGTTAGACAATGTGTCCTGTTAGTGTGAATTAGAGTTTTTTTATGTGCAGTTTATAGACTGATTTAAATAGTTATCACAATAACAGACAGAAAAGTACAGAAAAACAGCAGAAAACCAGAATACGTTGCAAAGTGGACAAAACTTGACAATAGTCTGGCTGTGTTTGACTACCGCTTTCAGAACTTTGACATGAGCTCATGATCAAAACAAAGATTTCACCTGTAATCCATAAACAACGTGAAAAAAAATTATATATATAGTGTAATTAAGGCACAAGGTGGTTCTTTGGTCTTCTCCACAAAAGAAACTTGGCTGAAAGATTACGGTTCACTTGGGCAAATCTGCAATGTAAAAAAGGCATCATAATATGATGATACATACTATTAAAGGTGTAACAGGAAGAAAGGAAGGATGAAGAAACGACCAACCTCTGAATAAGGAGGAGGCGGCTGGAGGCGGAACTGCTGAACACAAGCGAATGCTGAGCCATCTAGCAGCCAGTCTGCTTGTGATTGGCAGGTTGAAGTTCTGTGCTCCTCAAACTGTTCCTCTGACATAACCTCTGCATAGCTTGGGGGGGCTGTCAGGAAATATTACCATGAAAATTAAAGATGAAAATAAGTATATACACACATATAACAAACACTGTATGCAGCAATCATACACTTTATTAATGATTTGACATTGAAGCTGAATTCACTGCATCATTAAATTCGCACCATACCTTCAGCTATGTCTGGAAGGGTAAATGTGGGATATAGCAAGCTCATGTTCACAATGGAACGGCTGTTCATGTCAAGACCTTTGGTACCGATCACCACTGGAAACTGCACTTCTAGATTTTTGGTACCTGGTATCTGAACAATAACCTTGAGCAAAGAAACAACAAAAACACAACCATTCATATAAGGGAGTTTTATACATGTAGCTTGTAGATGTTACACAAAAAATGAGCATTTGATGTCAGTAAATCAACATTTTCCATACCTGTACTGTGTTTATCAGAAAATAAAGCCTTGTGGCATTATGGATAATAAAAAAAGAAATCCATCAAATAAGCATCATACATTTTTTACTCACTGCAAGTAAGTATTCCACTCTCAGGATGTCTGAATTCAGAATGGAGGGAGAAATTGGAGGAATCTTCAATGCCTTTCCATTCCACCTGCTGGAAGTGTCAGATGGCACTACATTTCCTCTAGCACTGGCAACCACCTGTTTGATGCATTTTGTTTTACCCTTGGCTGTATAGGTCTGTATCTGGTATACCACTGCTTTTGGCACAACTAGACGAGATGAACGGTTCTCAATCAGAGCATAGATTGGGATTGATTCTCCTGGAGAAGAGATGAAAAAATAGTGTGCTACAAGATGAAAAGCAAATTATTTCAAATAACATACTTTTACTGCAGCAGATTAGAAGAAAATTGCCAAGCAGCCATATCTACCTCGATATCAACTCTGAGCAATCATAAGTTTACCAAGATTTAAAACCCTGTTTAAAAGTTTGGGGTTGTTAAGATTTTTTTCTTTCTGTAATACATTAATTTTCCTATTACTTCTGAAGGGTATTTAAGTTAACAAAAATCTCAGAATATATAAGAATATTTAATATATTCAAATACTATCATCCTGACACACACAGAAAGCTCATAAAAATATAATTATTTTCCCTTACCATTGCAATAACCTTGTCGGTCTATGCTGACAGTCAGTGAGATGGGACCAGAAGTAAAGATCCAGCAGCCAACCATCTTCTTACAGGTTTGTGACACTGGAGACTGGAGATTTAACAGTAAATCTGAGAGTCAAAGGTCAGAAGGAAGTTCTCTAATGCAGTGCTTCTTTGCTTCAGATTTTGACTACTTGATGTTCAACGTAAAGTAATTAGCCTAATTATTTTGCCCTTCTAACTATGCACAATTATATGATTATTTACGTTTACCATTGTTTATCTCCAGCTCTGACTCCAGTTCAGAACAACTGTATATTCGGCCAGTTGAGGGCAACATTAATGTTCCAAGTACTTCTATTTAGTGTCAGTGTTGTGACACGTACAAATTCAAGTACAAATGAAAATAGCATTTACAACGCAACTTCCTGTCAAGGTATGAATGACCTCCTCTATGCAACCTGTTGAGAGTTCATGATCACTAGTCCCACCATTTACCATCACATCCCATCATTACAGGTCACACACTGGATTTTATGAGGAAATAATTTAAAACGGTTCAAAAATGTTTTATAGAGTATAGTCTATATGTGTATAATATAAATGAAGTCTGAACATTCTACATCCACAGTGTTGGCTTTATCACGTGACTTACAGCATCAGCCGTGTTACTTTATTGCCATTCATAGGATAGTAAGTCATGCATTCACACTTTTTCTTCCAAAAAATGTTTCACCTATTTTATGAATACCAGGAATTCAGACATACTACTAATTTCATATACTGTTTTTCACTTACCATATAGTGAAATAAGCATATTAAGAAGCAAGGTTCAAGAAAGTAGCCCTTCAGAAGCAAAATGAGTATGTGTGGGAAAACAGAAGGCGTTTCTGACATACTCACGATTAATGTTGGCACACTGACATCAATATGACTGATGATGCAAAGTTCTCTGCAAACACATTGACTCTCACGGAATGGCCTTTTTAAAACTGCCTGCACCATGTAGTAAACACGACCATGTTTTCCAGAAAAAGAAGAAACCAAAGGACTAGGAGACAAAAAAAAAAAAAGTCAGTGCTCTGAATAAGAGGAACACAAGATTTTATTTTGAGAGCGAGAACTGCAATTAATGCAACATAATCTTTACAGCCTTTATGTTAGGCCTTAACACAATGTAAATTCATAATGTTGCACTGTTTCAGTAATTTATGTATGTATATATATAAAACACTAGGGCAGCGCTGTGTAGAAAGCCCTCAGAAAGAAAAGAAAATCTGAATTGACCAAGGGCACCCTGCATCCTCTAACTTGAACTGGGCCCTGCCCTGTGCTTGGGATGGCCCTACTTAAAGGGATAGTTCACCCAAAAATGAAAATTCTGTCATCATTTACTCACCCTCATGTCGTTCCAAACCTGTATGAGTTGCTTTCTTATGTTGAACACAAAAGAAGATATTTTGAAGATTGCTGGTAATCAAACAGTTGGTGGTTGCCATTGACCATAGTAGGGAACAAAAATACTATGGAAGTCAATGGCAACCACCAAATGTTTGATTACCAGCAATCTTCAAAATATCTTCTTTTGTGTTCAACATAAGAAAGCAACTCATACAGGTTTGGAACGACATGAGGGTGAGTAAATGATGACAGAATTTTCATTTTTGGGTGAACTATCCCTTTAACATGCTAAACATCAAACATTTGCACTTACCTTTGAGGTAGTTGCAGATCAAAAGGGATCTCATATATGCCACTATCAAGGATTAGGTTTTGGGGACCTGATCAAATAATAATAAATCAAATTGTACTACACTAATTAATGGGTTTGAAGGCAATTCAACCTATCACACTTCGATCATCACAAATATTAATGAGTAAAAGATGTTCAGCTTATATTGCAGACCCACCTGTTGTTGGAACAAGGGTCTTGGATAAAGAGAGGCATTTCTTCTCTTCGGAACAGCGGGATCGTTTATGCATCCAACTCACCTGAGCATATCCCTTCAGTGATACGTTTATGGTTTTGACTGTGGTGGCTTCCGAGAGTTTGAGAGAAACATGTCCAGACACTACTTCACCAGAGCAGTAACCAACTCTCTGCTTGTTGTCAAGAATCACATCCAGTGATTTTACCTCAGTATGTGTCATCTTGGTTTCTGGAAAGTAAATACGAGTACAGTTCATGTTGTTTGCCTGCCTCGTTGCAATAACGCACACACACACATCAAACAGAAGGCTTATCTAATCTCATGTGCAACAGTTCTGACTCGCCTGCTGTTTAGGTGATACTTTGGTTTAAAACAAATTACATTAAGTTACTATGTTTGCCAAGGTCAACATAACTTTATGAAGACGCGTCAACAATATCTAGTAATGTTTAAAATACGCCACATAAATAAACATAATTACTTCTCACTATGCTGCAGGCAGCAGCACACCCTCCATGCAATGTGCGAGTTGTTTGCAGGCCAGTGAGGCCACGCCCAGTGTTTATGTATATGCGGCAATTGGCTGTTTTACATGTCTTTCAGGCACTATCCCCACCCATCTGGATGCTACTAGGTGCGTTCTAGTGATGGGAAGTTCGGATCATTTTACCGACTCGGACCTTTGAGTCTCGTTCAGCAAAATGAACGAATCTTTTTTCGAGTCATTTCGTTCATTTTAGCAAAATACAATTAAAATGTTACGTGTTACTTCCCTAACACGTCTACTAACGCAAACGTTGATCACACTACAAACAATACAAAACTGCAATAAGAAACAGAAAAGATTAATTCATTGTTTACCTGGGTCTTCAGTCTATGATTAGCTCACCTCTTATGCCGAGTTCACACTGCACGATTTTCAAACTCGTCGTATCGCCGTTGTTTTCACACTGCGTGACTATCTGGGGTAGCATTCAGTTGCTGCTGTGTTCACATTGCACGATGGATCGGCGACAGGGGGTTTCACACTGCATGACTTCACAATAGGAAGAAT
>NW_015653168.1:1043395-1050993 GCF_001515625.1 Sinocyclocheilus rhinocerous | reverse complement strand
CGACTCGAAAAACCCGATGACTCGAGATGAACTAATCAATTCTCTTTCCGGCTCAGACTGCATTGGTTAAACTTATGGGGCTGTCACGTGATGAACGAGTGACTCGGAAAAACCCGAAGACTCGAAACAGGTGAACTACTTGACTAATTCCAGTACAGAACCTATAGGATGTTGCGCATGCGCGACTGAACGAATCACTCCCCGAGACCCGAGTCACATTAAAGATTCGTTCAAAATGAACGAATCGTTCAAGAACGACCCAACACTAGTGCGTTCGACTTCATGCGGCGCCGCGCAAACCGATCGGCGGCTGACTTGAAGCAGTGCATGTCGGTTAGAAATTTTGTCCGACTTGACGGCTCCGTTTTCAACTCCGCCCCCGACTGCAAGCGGCTACTCTCGTTGACTGCCGTCTGTAGCCGTGCTTCAAGTCGAACGCACCTACTGTAATTCGTTTAACTTCAAGTGGTACTCACTGCAGAGTCAAATGACTTCCAGCTCCGCCTCTCTGGACGTCTAATGGGGTGGAGGGATAGAGTTGTGGGTAGGGTTAGGGTGTGGTTGGATATTCTAGCTCCACCTATTAGGCACAAATTACATTCGCTCCTCCCCGCTGGACGTCTAGCGAGGGGGGGCTACACGTAAGCTCCACCCATTTGCTCTGCAGCGAGCAGCCTCTCTTTAACTTTACAGTACAGAAACAGATAATATAAAAATGAAGGAAATAAATGTTGGAGTTAAATAAAAGTAACCCCTCTCCAAAAAAAAATAAATAAAAATAAAATATGTTTTTAATTATTATTTCATAAATCTAATATTATAAATGATTACATATTACATTTAGATAATAAAATACGATAAAAATATTGAATATTTTATTTATTGAATATTTATTTATTTAATACATGCATGTGAGATGAGATTAGGCCAGCAGCACCGCCTATACTTTGTTTTGATTGGTTAGTTTCTGACTCACAGCCAATCAGCCTGCTTGCTTTGGAGTTCATGCAGCCAAACAAGTTCGCTAGTTCCTAGATCAGGGGTAGGCAAGCTCGGTCCTAGAGAGCCGCAGTCCTGCAGAGTTCAGCTCCAACCCTAATCAAACACACCTGAACAAGCTAATCAATGTTGCCATTAGCCCCTGGCCTTCACCTATGCCCCGCTTTCCAAAAAATACTGTACCGTGGCTCGACAAATTTCTTTCTTTCTTTTTTTTTTGACAGTGGCGTGTTTAGTGCCAGCCATTGGGGGCTGAGAATTTGTAATGTGTGGTCAGACTGTGAGTCACTTGACCAGAGAAAGCTTTTGCCAAAATGTCCCGTCGCTACAGATGAAAGATTGTGTGCACACATTTTAATGAGTTTATAAATATAAAGTGTTGGGAAGTGTTTATGACAACCGATGTGACCATCATCTAGCACATAATTTCTTGATGTAACTATTCTCATTATGAATTATATTTAGTAGGCATCCCTGCACTTGACATTATTATTAATACTTTTTTTCCCTGTGTTTGACAGTATCATATATTTTGGGTTCAGGCTACTAAACAATTATAAAAGGGACTATAACTATTTAAAATGATGTTGAAATGAGGGCAGTTCTTGATCTAAAATATTTTGAAGTATGATCAGGATGTGTAAAATATTTATTTATTATTATCAACATTTTATTGAGTTTTATTATATATATATATATATATATATATATATCAATTGACAGCTTAAAACAGCCCTTATTTATTTGAAAATGTAGTCTTTTTCACAGCACTTTCAAGTAAATTTACTTTTTCAAGTAAATAAAGATCAGAAAGGGAAAAGAAAGGGAAAAAATGGTTCGATTCAGAGCAAGAAAAAGGCTGAAATTCAGTTTGTACATATCTGAACATAAATATTTAGATATTGTATATAATTGTGATAATAATATATTAATTAATTTGTAATCTTTCTTTGTACATGCTTTGCTTTAAAGTCTTTTTTTCCCCAATGCAGTAGAAAATCACATGCACTGCCCTCTTGTGGATAAGAAATCAAATTGCAAGCAGCATAAAAAATTGGACCTTTCTTACTTTTTTGATATAACAGACAAACCTCACCATCCACCATCATCATTTGCAGCCTGTATTAATAAAATAGCGAGAGTTTATTCTGTTATCTACAGCTGGGTAAACTTTAATTGCAGCTCCAGTTTGACAGATTGTGTATGGAACACGATTGTGTGTTCTTTTCCTAGTTAACAATATCTGCAGTGCTCCTTTGAAATTCCTGCTCATATGGAAAGAGTTAATTCAAGGATGTGATTTGTCCCTGTCCGAGCAGCTGAAATTTATCACTGCCAGCGCCAATGTGCAAATTTTGTGATGTCGGCAGTGCATTGTTAACAGTGATTGTCATCTAATTAAATCGTGGCTCGTCACAAGAGATGCTTTTTATGCTGAGATAAGCATTGGGAGTCTACTCAAGCATTCCCAAGATCAATAAAGATGTTCCCTTCTGGATTACGAATAGTCTTGAGGGTTACGTGGGGCAGAGGAATTAATTAGGAAAGAATTCTTATATCCCCCCATAGACACACTTTCATAGTTGGGTAGTTGAGGTGGGAAGAAGGGTGTTTAAATGGTTTGATATCAGCTTTCACTCCGCTTTAATGCAAATGTTTAAGAGAAAGCATCAGGAAAACTTCTTAATCCTAATCTATCTCAAAGCAAATTAAAAAGTGGAACTAAAATTAAGTTATGTGTCCTATATGTGTATTGTTATCCATGCTTTCAGTCCACAATCTACTCAAAGTTACTGAAAATATAAAAGCAATCATCATTTATTACACAAACATATACATATGTATATATATGCTTATATATGTGTGTGTGTATATGTATATATACAGTATATGGTATATGATTTTATATATAAATATACAATTATATTGATCCTATTTAAATGTATTGTGTATATACATAATAATAAATAATATAATTAATTATTTTTACTTTTTACTTAGTAAGAAGTAAAGACGACATGCAGTCAAATTTGTTTTTGTAGATTCATGCAGATGTATTGATTGATTTAGTGCATCCAGGCAGCAAACGCTTGGTGAGCTCTAACCTGTCTAAGTACACTCTCATCAGTTTTAATGTGTTCAGTCTCATTGTGTTGATACAAGCCAGTGTCTCAGTCCAATTCACTGCATCGTTCCCTCCTGAAAGAGCACAGCTTGAGACCCTTAGCAAAACCAACAGTGCTTTTTATTGCTGAAATGCAATCAAATCAACATATATACAGTATGTTTTTTTAGAAAATATTCACAAGATATGGCAGACTAAACACAGGGAATTTTGTTGTCACTTGCGTGACTGATCTCTTTTGTTGTTGCCGTGATCACGGAACAATCCCAGATATCACCGTCTTTGTTCGAGCTCTTTTGTAGACGGCGGCACATATGCACATAGTGTTTTTTTTTTTACAGCGTACTCAGGTGCACGGCAGTGTCATTCCCCATTGCTTGCACGGAGTGAGAGGTGAGCTTGCTAAAAGACACATAGAAAATAGACTGATTGCAGAATAGAGGTAGGCATGCCCGTTTAATGCACTCACACCCTAACCCTGCCATTCTTTCATCAGCCCCCACGCAATCCACCCCAAATACACACATTTTTTCCATTGGCCTTGTGCAAACTGAACAAAGGGAACCGGTAAAAAGTAGAAGAGAAAGAAAAGCAACAACAGAAAAGCTGATGTTCCTATCTGTATAATCCAAGGGTGCTCAGAAGTAGCTTGAGGTTAAACCTCCCTTCACGCCTTGTTCCTATTTCACACTTTAATGGCATTTTAATGTGACTGTCACTCTGAGGTAGGGTTCACGGCGTTCAGGTGTGGTCTTCAAAAGAGCTGGAGGAGGGGAAAACCTATAATGCAATAAATAAGAAAAGCACCTATAGTCATATACAGTACATATACCCCCGGTTTCACAGACAAGGCTTAAGCCTAGTCCCCGACTAAAATGTAAGTCTGAGCTGTTTCAACTGAAAGAAACTTGCACTGATTGATCTTGAAAGATGTCAGTGCCCTTGTTTTCTCTCAAGATGCACACCAGTAATGTTTTTTCTAAGGCATGTTTATAAAAATGATTTTAAAATCCTAATTGAACTTTGGCCTATAGTCCTATCTGAAGCTAAGCCCCGTCTGTGAAACCAGGCAATTGTGTATTTAATATACATATATGTATATGCAAGATATATATTAATTTCTAATATATTTATGTTAAGAAATGTATATATTTTTCCCTAATAAATTTCCAGTTTTAAATTTTAGAAGTCATTAGAATTAATATACTTTTGCTTTTTATTAACTGGCAATTTATTGGGGAAAATTGTATTTCCTAATATAAATTTATTAGGATATTAGTATATGTCTTCTGCTTTTCTTTTTTTTTTCAAACTGGTTTACCAAGATTGTTCAGTTTGGTAAACCAGTTTGATTGTCCCTGTGTCCTTAATATCACTTCTTTCCTGTTAGTCCTTTGTAATATAACTTAATCAAAATATTAACATTTTCAAGTTGACACCCTTGTTCTTTACTTTCATCCTATTAGGCACCTTGTTAATTTTCATGTAAACATTCAAGTTATATCTGTTATAATTTATTAAGAATAATGTTTGTAACAGTTACAGAGTTCAAAGGTTAATGTAACAGAAATGTCCATTTTCTCTCCAAAAAATGGACAGTCAGAGGGAATTTTGGATAGGTGTGTGGTAGATATGAGGGTGGGATTACTTCCCGGAGGGAGATGAGAGATTTCTTATCTCATTTATTTCAGTTTAGATACACATTTGATTTGATGGGATCAGATAGGATATACCTCAAGCTGTTCTCTTTTCTGAGCAATTGGATGTGCTCTGTTTGTACATAACATCAAACACAGAAGCTGAGACAACCAAAAATCATACCTACATGTCTTTTTTATAGGAGGCCCATTTTAACACAGAAAATGAAAAATATATTATAGACCTTGATTTGGCAACTGAGAGAGTATATTGTCGTCAGAGAGACAGAGCGGATACGTGTGAGGCAGATTCATTCAGGAGTTTCACATTAGCGTGGCGGCCAGTGTTATTACAGCTGTTATGAAATCTTGACAAAGGGGTGAATTCCAATCTCTCTTCCTCAATAATTGCCTTTTAACGGTCTGTCCTCTGTATCCATGGAAACATAAAAACGCCACACAGAATACACAGGAATTCCTGTTATTGCCTCAATGAAGCCATCAAAATTGATAAAATTAGAGGATAGCTGAAATCTCTCTACGGGCTGAATCTGAATGGTCAGAGACTGTGTTCAATAAACCATTAAGGGATACTTTTGATTTTACGAAACCAAATGTGAGATGCAGTGATAGACTAGTGAACCTCTTTGTGTACAGGATGAATAAAACAACATCTATTATTTGCTTTTGAAGTTTCCAAGTGCAACCTACTCTGTGAATTAAATGAGTGAGTGTGGGAGCATTAGAATGTAGCTGCTGTCTATGAAGGGGAAAAAACAGAAGAAGAGAGGAAATGAGTTTGTCCCAGGGGGTTCATTTGGAAATCTGCTCAGGTGTCGGCATTTTTAATGAATTTCTATAAATTCCAAATGACTGATAGTTGTTATCAGCAGCGGTTCTGGCAGTGATCTCTATTGCATAGTTAATTGAACAGCGAGCACAGTAATTAACAAAGTTATTCTCAGTGCTATGGGGCATCTGAACCATTATGGATCAGAACAGAGAGCTGTGCAATCAACAGGAAAGTTCTCGTTTCAGGAGAGCACAGTTGTCAGATGTCTCATGACCTCCCATGACCAAATTTGTAAGTGAACTGCAATAAATTTTTACTAAACCGGAAATATATTTAACCATTTTGCTAAAAATAAACAAAATGTTATATAGAAAACAAAGTCTTGTTTAAAGTTAAAATTAAATGCAGTTCAAACCCCATTTTAATTCCATAATGTGAATGTTAATTGAATATATATACATATATATACTGCCGTTCAAAAGTTTGGAATTCGTAAGATTTTTAATGTTTTTTTTATGAGTTCTTTATTCTCACCAAGGCTGTATCTATTTGATCAAACACACACACACACACACACACACACACAAAACAAAAACAAAAAAAAACAGTAATATTGTGAAATATTATTGCAATTTCTAATATTAGTTTCCTATTTTAATATACCTTAAATTAAAATATAATTTATTTCTGTGACGTAGCGCTGAATTTTCATCAGCCATTACTTCAGTCTTAAGTGTCACATGATCCTTCAGAAATCATTACAAATATGCTGATTTAGTATCAGTGTTGAAACTGTTGAGCTGCTTTATTATTATTTTTTTTTGGAACCGGTGATACTTTTTTCTTTGATGAATAAAAAGTCAAAAAGAGCAACATTTATTAAAAATAGAAATATTTTTTAACAATTTCTAACAAGTCTTTACTATCCCTTTTTCATACCTGCAAACTCACAAGATGTCAAAAAGAACATTTTTGTCAATTTAACATGTAAATGAAGCATTCTGGTGCACTCTGACAACAAAATAAAGGCAAAAGACAACATCTGTTTCAAGTAAAAAAAAGCACATTTATACCACAAACTTTTTGGACAGTGCAACTCTGTTGTTCACTTTGTGAGCAGTGAATTAATTTATTTTTGCTAATTTTAATGTTCTCAGAGTGCACATACTATCAACAAACTCCATCTTTTTATTGCAGAGGAAACAGAAGCTGCATCTGAAATGGCATTAGTTGTATTTACACAGACTGTTTGATGAAGCTGAGGTGCCATAAATGCATTTACACCACACAATTTCAAATGCATAAATAATTTAATAAGATTAATGTTTTAAATATTGTTGAGCATACAAGTTAAAAATGTTGGGAAAATGCAATACTTTTAAATATGAAACCAAACACCATTAGATGGCGGTAAATGACTTTTAATGAGCGAATCATTAGTCATTCATTCAAATGGCTGATTCATTCAGAATCGAGGCGTCTGTCTTTATGAAAGGGTTACTGGAGCATTGACTTGATTCGTTCAAAAACGTGTATTAATTTAATTCGGTATCGAAACACCGCTGTGTGTTACTGGGAGACACAACAGTTCTGCTGTGGCTTTGATTGAAACTTCGTCAGCGAACTTGAGCAAAAACAGTCAATATTGTATTACAAATTGCGAACTTTGTGTCTGCTTCACTCACAACAAAGAGCTTCCATGCCGACGACATGTTTACATGCGGATGTCAGCGTAAGTGCGGCGTCAAAACAGACCGGCTCGGAGTGTCAGCTCGTGAGATGAGGTGTATTCCACTTGAAGCAGCACCGATCGTTGCACGACATCAAAGTAACGCGAGAGCGATTCGAAAGCATGCGGAGCCATCTGCGGATCTAGACGATTCACATAAATGACATATTTTGATTCACAACGGCGAATTTCGCCGAAAAGCGACTAGTTTGCAGGTATGCTTTTTATCCATTTAACACACCCTTGCTGAATAAAAGTAGGCCTATTAATTTCTTTTAAAAAAAATAAAAATAAAAAAATAATATATATATATAT
>NW_015653168.1:1040009-1042869 GCF_001515625.1 Sinocyclocheilus rhinocerous | reverse complement strand
TTATATTCTATTATAGTATTAATTTTGAATTGCCTTTAATTTTTATATTTTTGTTTTAGTAGTTTTGTTATGTGATAATTTCTTAAAAAAAAAAAAAAAATTATATATATATATATATTGACCCCAAACTTTTGAATAGTAATGTATATTGTAACACAAAATTTATTTTGAATTTATTATTTTGAATAAACACTGTTATTTTTAACTTTTTATTTATCAAAGAATCCTGGAAAAAGTATCATATATATATATATATATTGGTTTTGAATTGTGGAGCCAGGTAGTTATGGGAAAATTTGTTTTGGAATTCAGAATAATAATTTGTATTTTTTATATGATGATGATGATGATTAGTAATATTATTATTATATAGTCAGCGAATCCAGCATATAAAAGAAAAAAGTTAGAAGTATGTTAAAGCTTTGGGGAGTGAAATGCTTTGAACATTGACTTGACTTGCTTTGACTCGCAATATTCCTCATTTTTCAAAGTGCAAAAATTCAAGTCACTGGGCTTACTATAGTACTTACTGTAGTTTGGTGCTGAGAAACAGGGTTTTGTGCCAGAAACAGATGAGAACGCACCTCCCCACAATCTCTGGGTTTGCTTTGCAGCTGGTTACATGATACAGGACATATAGTAGACAGGTTGTTGGAGAGGGGTGGTTGAAACCGTTTGGGGATTGTCTTGTAGCAGAGGTGGAACAAGTTATTTCATTTAGAATAAGGTTTATATATTTTTTTTCATGAATGTGCATTAACAGAGTCAGTTTTGATTCCATGTTGATTATACGTGTTCTCTTACATTCATATTTTAAGTATGATGCACAGAATTTGAGGGTAATTCAACTAAAAAATAAACAAAGATGAATTTGATTGATAGCGTTATTTATTTTCAAAGTTTCTATATATTGCAATAGTATTATTATTGTGAATTCTTTTGGCCACGATAATCATGTGGTGAAAATCTGATATCTTGACAGCCCCTAAGTGTGAACGGGCCTTTATACAGTATTAGGAATCGTTCTCGCCATTTGTGTGTGTATCCTAAGATGTGTTATACTGGCCCTTTGGGGCCCTTTAGGCCCCTCTACAAATCCTTTCAGTGGATTGGCGGAATGGGGTTGGTGCTGGCTTGCCATGCCTGACTGGCCCCTGACCCTGGGGGTGACTCGCATGTCTGGGTCATGTAAGCTCCTGTAACCCACTTTTGCGCTGACGAGAGCCTGACAGCTGCCCTGCTCCTGCCTCTCGCGCGTTTATTGCTATAATGGATGTGGTCCGAATAGGACATTAAACAAAATAACCCCATTTCACCCTGAATGTAATGGTGGCAGCACTTAGGTATACATCTTTCTGCAACTTTCTTGTCTTAATTATTGGAGGATTATTTAGTTTTTCTTTCTGATTATTATACTCTTACATAATATGAGGATATTATCACAGTCCACTGAATTGTACTTAATATTATATTTTTGTAAGCTTATTATTGTGGGTAAAAAAGTTTAAATTATGCATTGCAGAAATCATGCATTCACATGAAATTTGGTCAAGTCAAACTGTCTACCCCCCACCCCTCAAATATGTTCATAACAGGATAATTTTTGTTAGTTTTAGCGCATGCTGTTGACAGGTTATGTATTCCAAACAGGGCTACTTAAAGGGTTAATTCATCCAAAAATGAAAATTCTGTCATTAATTACTCACCCTCATGTCGTTCCATACGCGTGAGACCTTTGTTCATCTGCGCAACACAAAATAAGACATTTTTGATGAAATCCGAGTGCTTTCTGACCCTGCATAGATAGCATCGCAACTGACATGTTCAAGGTAATAAGGACATCATTAAAATAGTCAATGTGATATCAGTGGTTCAACCGTAATTTTATGATGCCACAAGAATACTTTTTGTGGGCAAAGAAAAATAACAACTTTACTCAACGATTTCTTCTCTTCCTGGTCAGTCTGCGCCACCATTCACGAGAGTGCCACAAAAAAGTATTCTCGTAGCTTCATATCATTACGGTTGAACCACTGAAAGGGATAGTTCACCCAAAAATGAAAATTAGCCCATTATTTACTCACCCTCAAGCCATCCTAGGCGTATATGACTTCCTTCTTTCAGATGAATCCAATCGGCGTTATATAAAAAAATTGTCTTTGATCTTCCATGCTGTTTCATGGCAGTCAGCGGGTGTTGCAGTTCATCAGTCCAAATGAACTGATGCGCAAATGCGCATCCATCCATAATAAAAAGTGACTCACACGGCTGCGGGGGATGAATAAAGGCGTCCTGTAGTGAATCGATGCATTTTTTAAAGAAAAATATCCATATTCAAAATGTAATAATCACTTTAATCTAGCTCGCGCCAACAGTTGTACACAGAAGCAGCTCTGGGAGGATGACGTAAGATGTCGGCATTGCACATGCGCCGGTGAGTCTTGTGAAAACCATCGTTTGTTTACAGGAGCAAAGGAAGCAAAGTTTCCTTACTTTAGCAAAGGAAAACCAGTCTCCTCTTGGCTTATATCGAAATCCTTCGACATTCTTCTTTACAAATTTATTTATTTTTCGTACAAAAACGCATCGATTTGCTACAGGAGGTCTTTGTTCACCCCCCACAGTTGTGTGAGGCACTTTTTATTATGGATGGATGCGCTTTATTTCACTTCTTTTGGACTGATGAACTGCAACACCCACTGCCTGCCATTAAACAGCTTGGAAGATCAAAGATAATTTTTAAATATAACTCTGACTGGATTCGTCTGAAAGAAGAAAGTCATATACACCTAGGATGCCTAGAGGGTGAGTAAATTATGGGCTAATTTTCATTTTTGGGTGAACTATCCCTTTAAGAAAC
>NW_015653168.1:1030260-1038338 GCF_001515625.1 Sinocyclocheilus rhinocerous | reverse complement strand
GATGTCTGTCAGCCATCGGCGATGGACGATGGCATCGTCTATCGGCCCAACCCTAGTGTGAGACATTTTTTTATGGATGGGCACTTTTTATTTCACTTCTTTTGGACTGATGAACTGCAACACCCACTGCTTGGAAGATCAAAGATAATTTTTTTATATAACTCTGACTGGATTCGTCTGAAAGAAGAAAGTCATATACACCTAGGATGCCTAGAGGGTGAGTAATTTATGGGCTAATTTTCATTTTTGGGTGAACTAAACGTCACATGGACTATTTTAATGATGTCCTTACTACCTTTCTGGACCTTAAACATGTCAGTCGCATTGCTGTCTACGAGGGTCACAAAGCTCTTGGTTTTCAAATGGAAATGGAAAATGTAAATGTGAATATTTACTTTTGGATTTACTTTTTAATTTCCTAGTTTAAGCCATTATTAGGCCCACGTTGTGCCTGCAGGATGATTTCCATGCAATTTTAAAGGCCATTGTACTACTCTGGGCCTGTAAATAATATCTTAATAAAATGTAAAACTGAAATATTCCTTAGCTTAATTTTTAACATTCAAAGTTGATATGGGTGATTTCTACTAGTGGCACCAAACTAAATTTCAAGTCTTTTGTGGGGCTGGACATAACAACATTAGCTCAACCAACGGTTTGAATTTGAGTCAAGACAACCTGTTTTTTGATCAGTGGAAAACTGGACATATGAAGCTTAACCATTACTTGTGCTGTTCTGTTTGGTGCTATTAGTTAAATGCAAATTATACCTACACACTTGGGGCCCTATTTTAACAATCTAAGAGCATGGTCTGAAGCGCATGACGCAGGTGCACTTAGGGCGTGTCCAAATCCACTTTTGCTATGACAGGAGAAACGGTTAGTGCGTCAGGCGCATGGTCTAAAAGGGTTGTCCCTATTCTCTTAATGAGTAATGGGTGTGTTTTGGGCATAACGTGCAATAAACCAATCAGAGTCTCATCTCCCATTACCTTTAAGAACCAATTGCACTCACGCCATGGCATATTCGCTATTTACACGGCGGAATTTGCAAGCGCAAAGAGTGAATGCATCTCCAGAGAGGTAACGGATCGCTCATGCGTGAGCAAATAGGTAGACTAATTCTGATACATGCAATGACTATCTATTGTGACATGTAGGCATTTTTATATTTATGTAGCCGACACAATAATAATCTTTTACATTGTAATCCTTTAATTTTTAATATTTGGCATGTTTGTTTGCTGCTGCGCGTCCCTGTGTGTGTAATAAGCAGAGTGTATGCGCATTGTGGACCCGCCAATAGGCGCATATTACTAATGCGCTCTTTAAATAACAAAAAATACTGCGCCATAGGCTTTAGACCAGGTTAAAGTTGGTCAATGGTGCAGTCTATTTCAGTTGCCTCAAAATAGCAATGCGCCAACAATGCGCCTGAACACACCTCGTTTTCAGACCAGCACGCCCATTAATGCACAAATGGACGCAAATGCATTTGCTGTTTAAACAATGTGCCGCAGCATGTGAAAATGATAACTGTGTCGGGCTGAAACTAGCAGAAAACACTTTCGTCGCACCTGGCGCCACATTGCGCCAGATGTATAATAGGCCCCTTGATCTTTGAAGTTTTACCACATTTGAATCTGTTCTGAATAATTTCCCAGAATTCCCAATCAGTGTAGAATTCATGAAAATGTGTAAGTTCTGTGTGGTTCTAATTACTACTATGTTAAATATAAGCAAAGATGATGTTCTTTCTGTATAGTTACGCTGGACTGAGTTGTGGTACCAAGTGAGAAGCGTGTGTAGCGTGGAGACGTCGGCTCATCAGAGATGACAGTTGGGTTCTCGGGGCGGTGCTGAAGCGCTGCTGGCTACGGACACTGAGAGGGCAACACCTGCTCCTCTGCAGCTAACCTCCTTCCAGGGTACAGAAAGACATCACAGACAAACCCCCCTCCCAAACCCCTCCTTTTCTTTCCTCTTACCAGACAGACTTGCTCACTGACCCAATCCACATCTCCTGCTCTGTGGTCTCCAGATCCTCTCTGACCTGACCCAGAACACTGACTTACACAACTGCCAACACCTCAAGAACCATCTGTATTTCTGTTCCCCTCCTTTATCTCCCTCTCAGTCTCTTTCTCTGTCTCTCTTCAGATCATTGTGTGTGCATTGCCGTTTCTTTTCAAACACAGTGGCATAAGCTGTGCCTCTACTATTTTGGCAAGGAGAAATGGGAAAGAGGTTAAACGAATGTCTAATTATATGAACATGTCTGACATCAACTGAAATAAGGAAGAAAAAATAATAATGATGTAGGATCACATAAATATGTCTTCTCCAAAAAAGCGGCCCACATTAGGGGTAAGCTGTGTCTTGTTAAGAGGAAATTTTAATGATTTGGCAATATTAAAATGGAGAAATGAACATAAATAAGACAAACAACTTTTTATTAATGCACAATTCCATTCTGGATATATGTATATATTTGTGCAAATATATAAATATACAGAATATTTAAATGTAGTGAAATATAATCTATCTATCTATCTATCTATCTATCGTTTTGCTAACACTATTACTTACACAGCTTACACAAAATCATCTGGCACACTTTACCCCACAGCTTCCATTTTTGGGTAAACTGCTCATTTAATAATTTGTGGATAATATTTAGATATATAATTTACTTCGTTTTATGCAATGGTAACTTACTGGCATACAATCTGGATTGTTTTGCTTTGACATAAAATTTTTACTTCATTTTCTCTAAACAACACATTTTTATAGCACTTTCACTGATGTTAGACCTGAATAAAAACATCATGAAATATATAACATGTACATATAAAAATAGAGAAAATAGTCATGAAAAAGCTGGCAGTTCTGCCCGTCTCCTCTCTTGTAGTAGGTCTATTAGCTCATTGCTGCGCTCACACTGTCATTTGAGTCTGTTACACTGGTAAACTGCCTTGTTACCCCTGTGTCTTGTTGTGCAGCCTGACCAATTACTTTTGATCTTAAGAGGACATGACATTTGTAGGCTTTGCACTCTGAAGTGACTGCACATGTTAAAAGATGCATCATGCCTTTTCCCTCGCAAATAATTCATGGTGCCAAGTTTCTAAGGGCATTGCTCTTTGAACCTAAACGTACAAGGTTTAAATATAGGTCCTTGGAGTAACTTGCACTAGAGGGGTCTTTTTAGGACCACCTTAACCTGAACGGCAGGGCTGCTCGTCTCTAAAAGCCATATTTGCACCAGAACAGTCTTCCACGCCACAATGTTTGCACTTTGAATTTGCATAAACTTGTCATCCTCGTGCGTACATTTTGCGCATTTGTGGTTTTATGAATCTTTAACAGTGCGTGTACAGCTGCCTGATCACAGAGCTCTTTCTGACAGTCACCGATGCGACTGGCTTGAACTTTTGAACCTGGTCATGTTCTATGCAAAAGGATGTTCTATTCTGTGTGTTTATGGGGTATTTGGAGAATTCCCACAGCTTTTAGAGGAGATATGGAATGAACTGATCTAATAAAACAATTAGGTGATGTTTGAATGTATCAAAACAGGCGTTGGTGAGGCCCGTGTGTACTTTGGCAAGGATTGCATTAAGATATAGTCTGAAACACTGTGCAGTGTTTTGAATCTTCAACTTTGCTCCGGCTGTCTTTGAACTCTTAGAGACAGATGCCATCTTTCTTTGTGTCTTATGGTCCTGCTATGTCATGACTCATTTGGGTATGACTAGGATCCTCGCTCATTACAACCCTGATTCAGTTTGATGCAACAGGTCATCTGTGGGCTATAGCACTTTATTTGGTGCTCATATTCAGTAGTGAATATCAAAAACTAAAGTTCTGTCATTATTTACTTCTCCCATTATGCATAAAATACTGAGAAAGTGATCTCAGAAGAGAAACTATTTTCACTCAGAAGCCTGTTTCCACCACAGGATCAAAAAAAAAAAAAAAAAGTAATTGCGACTCAAAATTCAGACTTTTTAAAAAATAGCATTTCTGAATATTTTTTCAATGAATTCTGAGTTTACATCTCGCATTTCTGTCTTTTTTTCTCAGAAGTCTGAATTTACATCTTGCAATTTTTTTTTCTGCCATGGAATTAAAAATGAAAAAGTTATTGCATTTTTTTTTTATCTAACAGTTCTGACTTTGTTTCTTGTAATTCTGAGTTTATATCTCTCATTCTGACTTTTCTAAGTTAACATTTCTGCAATTCCTGGAATTCTGACTTTTTAATGTATCTCAATTTTTATATCTTGCAGTTCTCAGTTTAAATCTCAAAATTCTTAGAAAAAAGGCAGAATTGTGAGAGAAAAATTCAGAATTATGAGGAAAAAAATAGATAAAAAGTCACAATGATCTATTTATTTATTTATTTATTTGTTTATTTATTTATTGTCCTGTGGCATAAGCTTCCATAGAAATTGCAAGTTAATTTCACAAATAATTACAAAGAATTGGTAAGTAACATATTGAATTAACTGTGAATTTTCATTTAAAACCTACTCCAATCATCTTTTTTTTTTACATCTTTGAACATTTGTCCCATTTCTAGTTTGAAGACTGCTTAAACTTTATAACATTTTCAATTTTTAAGTTTTGATTCTATTATTTATATTATTTTTCTATATTTTTATTATTAGTTGTATTTCCCACAGAAGAAAAAAAAAATCAGATTGTCCTGAAAGTGAGTATATGATGACTTTTTTTAATTATTATTATAATTTTAGCTGTATACCATATGGTATTTATAATCTGTTTGCTACTACATGATGCAGCTACATCAACCAATAAGCCACAGGTGGAAAACTGAGCTTGTATAGTGATTTGTTTTTTTCCTGTGCACAGCATTATGAAGTATTTGTTACTGTGATGGTAAAATTGAATGGAAAAGACCACGAGGCGATGCAAACGGGTCTTTTGATCTGTCAACAGCCTGCAGATTTTTGTTTCCTCTTTTCCCCGGTAACTGCTAATGGGTAATATGATGTATTGCATGTCAGCTTGGCATTATTAGATACGCACTCAAAGAGTCTTGTTCATAAGGATTTTTTTTTTCTTTTTTTGCTTATTCAGCCATTTGAATTCTCGCCTTTCATATACAAAATTACTCTGATGGATTGATAGGAAAACATGTACTAACAGGGAGAGAGAGAGAGGCTGGCGTGGATGTTCATGCTGGCAGCGCGGATTGTGGCATCTGTTGATGAAGAAACAGCATACTGCTCTAAGTCAGGTTTCTTCTTTTCTTGTTCCCAAAACACATTTTGATGTCTTGAGTGTTGTCATCTGTTTATTCCTTCTTTGAAATGAGTTGTGATATTTATCTTTAAGCTTAAATTACAAATATAAAGGTGATTGCTGTCAGGTGTTAATAGTTTGCTATTTTCACATCTAAACAAGGAAATATAAAACTATCTTGTAGTGTATCTTGATTAATTTTGAGTAATAAGTGCACATTGGTCATTTTTAGTATCTGTTGTATTGTCAGTCTGTAATTGTTTTAAACATTGTAGTTATTTTAATGTATCATACGGACAGTTTAGTGTAACGTGTTTATTGCACAAATGAGTCACATTGCTAAGTTCAGGCGAAGATGAATGTCTTTTGTATCTTTACACTCTAGTTTGGGGAAACAAGTGCCCCCTGGTGGTAATGAAATGAACTGGAAAATGGAGATTGAACTGTTTAAACTGAATTTAAATCCACTGCATTTCACATATTTGTTATTAGTTGCTCTTGCTGTTATGAGACAGTTAGATATTTGAGCATTACATGCGGAGTAGTGCATCTGTGGTGCTAATATTTTATTCAGTCTGTCAAAGGAAAATAATGCAGATAGTTTTGATCAATGAGATAAATTTTTTGTAAAAGAAAGGAGAATATTATATAACAACCGGATTTTACAATCCAGGTGAATATTACATAACATCTGTTGATTGAACTGTTGGCGATTGGTGTCAAAGTCAAAATCATGAGGAAAAGTCACGAGAGATCAGTGGAAGCAAATACTACCCAGTCAACACGTGAGATCATGCGATGATCACAGTGACATCAGTGAGTGTGCAGTGACCTCACATTGTGACCACAGTATGAGCGCACAGTGAGTGTGCAGTGACCTCACATTGTGACCACAGTATGAGCGCACAGTGAGTGTGCAGTGACCTCACATTGTGACCACAGTATGAGCGCACAGTGAGTGTGCAGTGACCTCACATTGTGACCACAGTATGAGCGCACAGTGAGTGTGCAGTGACCTCACATTGGGAGCATAGTATGAGCACACAGTGAGTGCGCTGTGACCTCACACTGACCATAGTATGAGCACACAGTGAGTGTGCAGTGACCTCACGTTGTGACCACAGTATGAGCGCACAGTGAGTGTGCAGTGACCTCACGTTGTGACCACAGTATGAGCGCACAGTGAGTGTGCAGTGACCTCACATTGGGAGCATAGTATGAGCACACAGTGAGTGCGCTGTGTGGTTACACTTTTAGCTCACTGTGACACACACATTGTGACCACACCATGAGAATCGTGTGAGCTCATGGTGACATCATTGTGAGATCAAATTGTTGACTGGGTAAGCACATGCTCAAACAAACAAATAGGGGATGTGAGCTCTTGCACAGCCAGATGGTTCAAGCATGCACGTTTGCACGCGGAGGTCATCGGAATGGAGAAAATTAGAGAGAGAGAGAGCACGACTCTTTTAATCCCATCGGCAGAGCTGCATTCCCATAATGGGAAATTAATAACATGAGCATGATTTCAGATTAAACAGAGCAGTTAGGACCATTAGATCACTTTCATCGCTGGCATTAGGGCAGTGGATCAGGGATTTTCCCCCAACACAAATCCTGCAAAGTAGGTCAGTGTCTATTGAGTATTAGCACCATGGCTGTGATCCTGTTGTCTTAGCTCCAGGACAAGGAATTAACCCTTGGGACAGCTGAACAGGATAGGGCAGGGGTTGTTTGAAGGGTAAGTCGGGGGGGTAGGATGGAGGGCATGATTAGATCAGCCTCCGGCCACGAGGACGGACATAGTCAAATGTAACGAAACCTAAACCCTACACTTTACTTCTAATACCTTGTAACGTAGTTTGTAGATCGGGAAGAAGGAGGCGGGAACCGGCGAACGCTCAAAGAAAACTTTAATAATAAAATAAACACAAAATAGCGCGACAGCCCCTCGCGGATGACTGTCGCGCACAAACAAAACCAAAACACAAAATAAACTCCAGGCCTGGTCCTCTCTCGTCTTTCACTGTCGTCCCTCCTCCTTTTTATCCTTCCGGAGCTCCTCCGTGAGACTCGAGACCGGTGAGTGGCGCAGGTGTCGCGCATTAGCAATTACTCCACCGGCCTCGCTCCGTTCCCACGGCTCTCGGCCCCGCCCCTCTCGTCACATACCTATACACCCTCTTTACATTTTCTCTCAATAGAGCCAACTAGCACTGCTGGAACCAACTAAATCTCCATCAGTACCTGTCAGCAGGCTCCTCCATTAGTTTCTCCCCCATTAGATCTTCTTTATCTCTAACTTAAGCTCCACTTCCAGGACCAAAAACAATCAACTGTTCTTGTTCAGGACAGTAAATTCTTACAGGGATAGTTAACCTCCAAATCATTCTGAACCTGTATGACTTTTTTTTTATTGTTGTTTTGGACCTTATTGGCTTTAAAATAACACAATAGCAACAAAACTGATGAACTATTGTATATACCACAACAAATATTATTTTCAAAATTTCGGTCTCTCTTGATTGTCTTTCAAAATCGATAATATTTACTTTTATAAAACACGTTCATCTTTTTTCAGTGGGAAAAGAATAAAAATGTATGTATATATTTGTTTGTTTGTTTATTTTATTTATTTATTATTATTATTATTGTTGTCTAGTGCTGTATAACATAAATAAATAAATTATTTATTTATCTGTATAACATAAATAAATAAAAACGTAAATTATATATTATATACAATATATTGTGTATATATATATATATATATATATATATATACACACAGTAGTATATATAAA
>NW_015653168.1:1025948-1030137 GCF_001515625.1 Sinocyclocheilus rhinocerous | reverse complement strand
GGATCTGGTGGTTAAGGAAGTAGATAGGGACGCGCCCGTCTACATTCCCTCCACCGGATCCATGCGCGAAACCCACGAGCACAGCCGCCGCTCCGCTCCGCCTCGGCGAAAGCGGGGCCGGCACCGCGAGGAACGCTAGTGAAGGCTCTCTCCTCAAAGAGAGCCCTCCCAAGCAGACAGCAAACAAACTGTGTGTATCCCCACCCGTAAAGTAACGTGGGCAGGGAGGAACACACAGCCTGAACGCTGCCTGCCCTCGCCTTAGGTGTCTGGTTTTGTCTTGCTTTTAGATTCGCTTGACAGACAACACTATGTAAGACTCACAAACAGATATCAGACTGACACACACACAGAGCGCTTGCTGAATGACAAAAAGCTGACGCTAGTCTCACCGCACGTGCTTTTATAGCTCCTGGTCATTATGTCACCCGCCCGTGACGTCTCGCCCATCAAATGTACACATAACGTATCAATCGTACTTACAGGTTGTGGTTCGGAGAGCTTGTTGGTCCAAATAAAGAAGATTAGAAGCTAACGAAGATAAAAGGCAAGATTAGAGAAGCAGTCCTCTACGACTTGTTTAGGCTGTTCAGAGTCGATTCTTTCTTTTGAGGGACAATATCTTTATTTATCATGCACTTTTTTGATTAACAACTTTGCAGACTGTTTACATTGAAGGCTAGCTTACAAACTGCAAAAGAGATATTTTTCGAAAACCCATATGACCTGCTCTTTAAGATCACCAAGGCTGCATTTATTTCAAGATAACAGTTTATATCAAAATAACAGTACAGTATAAAGTAATATTAAATATATTAAAAGTAAATGCAATAATATTGTGAAATACTAATAGAATTCCAAAGAACGATTTTCTATTTGAATATATATTAAAAAGTTTATACATTTATGGCAAAATTTAATTTTTAGTAGCCATTACTCCAGGTTTCAGTGTCACATGATCCTTCAAAAATCATTTTCAGAATTTATTTATTTATTATTATTTTAATAGTTATTTATAATTCTGTATTTATTTATTTATTTTCCCCAGTATTGTCCTTGTCACGTTGTTGTCTTTTATTTTACTGTAACCACACTTACTTTGGCTAAGCGATCTCACACCTCTCCAGCACTCCCCTTCTGCTGTGATCCAATGGACAGGATATTAGACTGAAAACGGTGGGAACTCTCACAGGAAATGCAGCTCTAAGGGTGGGCCATCCTCACTGAATTATGTGCATAGTTTAAGACACATGCACCGCGCCTGTGCCCGGGTTATTTCCACCTGACTTGCTGAACCCAGATAAACTGGATCGAGACAAGATGGCGATGAGTGGAAGGCGGTGTGTAGGTGGAATGCGTACACTGTACCAAGGGCTCAAATGACTTGACACGGCTCCAGGGACTCAGCTGCCTGGCAAAAGAATAATCCGCACACATACCAGAAGAACCAGTTATAATCAATGTCTGTAATAACCACGTCCCGGAGTTGTCAGTGACAAAGATCATGAACAGAGGTCAAGGCTCTCTCAGATTAGTGGGGCTTGATTTGCTTGGGTAGCTGTGGGCCCTGCAGGGGAACAGGGACACTGGCAGCGCCTGTCAGATACCAGCGGAAGTGAGCTAGGTTTATTTCCACATGGAAAATTGTCTTTGTATCGGACTAAAGAAGAAGCTACAGTATATTCATCTGGTAGTGTCGTGCATTATTGTCTCAGAGAATCAAGCTTTTTTTTTTTAATGGATTAATTTTTTTCTTGCATTACCATGTCTAAAGGAAGTGAATAGACCGATGCTTCAAGGATAGATCCCAGAAAACGGACATTGGGTGAATAGTGGCACGTAACAAAGGATGACATCAGTATCAGTGTTATCAGGCAGGTTTGAATAGGAGGAGTAGATGTATGCAAAATTTTGCCTAATGGAGCAGGTATAATAGATGGGGAAATTCCTACTAATGACACATCAGCAACCTCCACTCTGGGCTGATCGCTCAGTAATGTCATTAGCACTGGTATGCAGGCTTCTGGGAAGAGAGAGTGCCGGAGTCTTCCGTTGGGAGAATGGTGTCTGGCGCATGGGAAAAGAACCAGAGCAAAAGGCAAAGGATATAGTGAAGGCCATTGCATTGAAAGACTTTTCATGCTGGAGTTTTTGAAGAGTGGAGGCTCTATGGGGAATCCGTAAGCCAGGACTCTGTAGTTGAGCCTCTTGCTTTTGGCCTAGCCTCTGAAACCCAGTGAAAGAGAGAACTGGACTAAACTCTGGGCTGATCTATGATGTCATTAAAAGTGACAACATCTGCTTCATCTGATCTGATGCTACTTTGTACTGTATGTCTCCCTTTACTACCTCTTGAAGTGCCAGATAACTCTATCTATCTATCTATCTATCTATCTGTCTGTCTGTCTGTCTGTCGTTCTATCTATCGTTCTGTCGTTCTCTGTTGTTCCATCTATCTATCCTTCTATCCATCTATTTATCCATAGTCCTATCAATCTTTCTATCGCTCTGTTGTTTTATCGATCTATCTATCTATCTATCTATCTATCTATCTATCGTTCTATCGTTCTATCTATCTATCGTTCTATCGTTCTATCAACATTCTGTCTATTGTTCTGTCATTCTACTATCTATAGTTCTTTTAACTTTATCTAACATCATAGTCTTACATGACATAGCAATTGCTACATTTTCAGCATTCTATATAATTCTCTGTCAGTATAAATGAGCTGAATAAATGTGATAACAACACTATTGCTTAGTGTTTGCCAAAGTCAAACAATCGGCAAACTCAACAAGTGATAGCTCATATAATGACAGGACAGGAGTAAAAGCAGATTTAGATATTAGTTACTATGGCAACTTGAGCAGAGAAGTGTGTGCGTGAGTGTGGTAGAGAGATATGTCTCCCTGCAGAAGGACAATGACGCCAGCTGTGTGCATGATTGGCATCCCAATCTGTTTTGAGTGATGTGCCAGAGGAGAGGTGGGAATCCGGTGCAAATGACCTCTTTGACCTTTTCTCAAGCCCACATTTCACAAAGTTTTTTCCACCATATTAGAGTCTTTCACTACAAACAGACCTCTTCGTGTTCATTATGTGCTAGTCAGCAGGCTCTGTGCTTGGCTGTGTTTTTATTTAATGTTATTTTTTATTTATTTTTTATTTAATTTAATTTAATTTTACTTTTATTTACTTTTATTTTTTATATTTTATTTAATTTTATTTATCATTAATTAAATTTTTTAACCTTTGTTTAAAATTGTGTACCCTAAATATATTGCCTCATTCCAACTTTTGAGAGTCTGCAGAATCAGTAAATTTGTGAAGCCGTGGTGTCAGATGGTAGGGTTAAGTTATCCATGACCTCATTTCAGTGCAGCACGGTTGTTTACACTGTCATTATCAAGTCTTTCAATGGCATTACATAGTAACTTAAAGAGAATCATAGGTGAAGGTCAAGGCTGTTACAAGAATACAGTAGATCAGATCACGCACTAAAGAAAGAAACAGTCAAAAATATAAAAAACAGGCTTGAGGATCTGATGGGGTTTGCTCAGAGGAGTTACGAACAAGCTTGTGAGATATATGGAATCACCTGTCAGAAGACTCAGGTCAGTGAGTTTACAGCTGATATTATGATGTTAGATGGTCCGGTGGAAAAGGAGGGGGCAGCGAGAGGTGAACAGCAAGCAGAACCCATCGTTGTCTCATTAGTTCTACTAAAACAGAAGATGACCACACCAATATTCGCAGAGCAGTGCTTTTTAGATGTAGTCTCAGATATTTACCCTTACATTACAGAGGCTTGACCTTAAATAAATCACACTTCTTTAATTTAAAATTTTGAATCTTCATCCATTTTTTGGCATTAAGACAAAGCAAGTCAGTGTTTTATTTAGCAACATCAAGGATTACAGCTCTTTTTAGTTCAGCCATGCACTCACCTTTTCTGGCTGCAGAGGGCACTGAAGACACATGGCACTGCTATGTAGAGAAGGAAACCCATGATCTGTAGAGAAGTTGTGTGAAGAGATTCTAAGAATGGTGCATTACAGGACATTAGATGATGCAGTTTTTGACACACTTGCATAAAACCCTGAAAATATTTATATTGTAGAAATAAAAAAGTATATGTAATAGCAACAATAATGAAACTACGGATTTTTTTTCATGAAAAATGTGTAT
>NW_015653168.1:996908-1025862 GCF_001515625.1 Sinocyclocheilus rhinocerous | reverse complement strand
ATTTTTTTTTTTTTTTGCAACTGTCATACCAAAAATTAAAACAAAAATATTGGGAATTAAACAGAAATTAAACAAAACTATTAAAATCAAAACAACTATTGTTGTGGTAGGTTTACAGTCATGTGTTTGCCAAAGCTGACACTGTTCTTTTTTTTTAGTTTCTCTTTGAGTCATTCTTTTGTGAAGCGTCTGTTTTCTTACCAAAGCCACTTCTTGTACTTGAGATTAAAGTACATATAAGCTTCAGATAGAGAAGAGAAAAGGAAAAAGAGATATACAAAGAGAAACTGCCAGCAATTTAAGAACGGATCTCAAGAAGCTTAAATCCCCCCTAAGCCTGAGCCCAAGCAATCTTTCAATCATGAGCAGGCATTGCTGGGCACACAGCCCTCCAACGCACACATACACTTTAACTTCTCTGCGCCTCTGCTATGTGTAGGATTAAGGGCATTAATACCATTGATGGCATGTTCATTTTAAACTTTTTTTATTTTATTTTATGCTAAATCAAAGCCACCTGGATCCACTTAGGTTAACATTTTTTTGTTTTGTATCATATGTTCTATTTATTTATTTTATTAATTAATTTTCCTGAAGAAAGGCTGCTTGACAAAACGCATGATTACAAGTTGTGTCTGTGTCAGAAAGCGAGAATCTGATGTACAGCATTTGTTAAGCTGTTACTCTGTGTAATGACAGCCAATTTGAATGCACATGTAAATGCCCGGGAGAAGTTTCCTCCATTCTTCTTAGCACAATGAGGGCTGCCTCACCAATTCCTAATATATATTAATCTGGCACTCAGCACTTTGAAAAAGGGTTGTTGTGTCGTGTAATGAGCTGTTCGTACAGAGAAAGATATTAGACAAGCTTTGGTCACCATGGCAATGCTCCAAACAATGTTTAAAACCACGTTTGGTAATTTATAAGAAGCTACATCTGTAATTTATTTTACATGCCTCCATCTCCAAAAGGCCCTTTTTATGCATAATTAGTCATTTGTCTTTTAGTATCTCCAAAATGTGCATATACAGTGCTATTCTAAAATGCACCACTATATCATATTAAGTTATAAATAATGCGCTGGTGGAATTAATTAATTTTATATGTCTCCTAACCCCCCCACACTAATTCCTGGCAGTATTTTACATTTCAGTATGTCAGCAATTACTGATGCACTTCCTGCTCCGAGTGTGTGTTCACGGTGTGTGTGTGTTCACTGCTGTGTGTGGCACTTTGGATGGGTTAAATGCAGAGCACTAATTCCGAGTATGGGTCACCATACTTGGCCACATGTCACATGTCATGTCACGTCACATACTTTTTTTAAACAATGACATATCACATTCATTTCTTGAAGGTGGGCCAGTGTAAAATCACTTAGTACTCGGAGAAGGAGCCATTTTACGAGTGGAAAGCTGTAATGTGCTCGTTACTTATGGATTTTGATTTTCTTACATAACAGACTATTAGTGATGGCAGTGCTCTTTAGTTGCATGTGTTCTGCTGACACCTGTACCAAAAATTGGTAAGGAGTTCAGTATAGTTAGTAAACAATGAAAATATTTAATTAATAACAAATGTAGTGTCACTGTCTGTTTTATCTCCATTATTGATATTACATAAACTAATATTGAATGTATGCCTGTATGACTGATTGCAGATGATCAGAATGAGTTGTAGAGAGCTACTGTAACACCATTGTAAGTCTCTAATTGACACGTGTATTGAACAGACTAGAGGGGTCTCATTAATCCTATGAAGAAAGTGACTGGTCACAACATAAGACATCTCAGATCAATCAAGATCACTTGGACACCATTGACAAAAGTAATGAATTTCTCACCTGTTGTGACTAGTATGTTTTGAGCTGCCACCACCTGAGTGCTGAAGCACAGCCTGAAAACATACTGAATATATTTTAGAAAATTAATTATAATAGACTGTTCTGATAATTTGGACCAGTGTAAAATAAAAATAAAACATTTATTATAATTGTATATCATAGAGTATATGAGAAGTATACTACATTGTGTAATTGTACTTAAGCTGTTAAACTGCAGTCTCATAAATAAATAAATACAAAATACATTCTATAAAATATGTTTTAATAGAGTATATGAGCAGTATAGTATATTGTGTAATTGTACTTCAGCTGTTAAACTGCAGTCTCATACATGAATGAATGAATGAATAAAATAAATAAACAAATAAACAAATAAATAAACAAATACATGAGAAAATGTATTGCCAGTGGCTTCACTTTTTATCATTTTAAACCCTCTAAAGCGATGGTCTGGTTTACTTCCATTTTAAGTGCATTACTGTAACCACAACTTTCTTTTTTTTTAACCAACTAAAGGAAAATGAATTAATAATAATCAACATTATGCCACAATGCTTTCATAACTAGAGCTTAACTTGTATTGAACCCGGATCAGTCCTGTTCTCTGAGACACCAGTGATAACATCTTTCAGGTACTACCAGATGGAAAAACCTGGTGTGACTAATTATTGTATATTTCCCTTTAATTATTATCATTTATAACCGGCAAAAGAAAAACATCAGCAAAGCTTTGCAGAGCGGGAACAATGCCAGAACTCCAAACGAAGCATTAGGATGGCCTGACTCGGCCCCTAAACCAGCCCCTTCTGATGCCAGTGTGAGACTACAGCACTCGATGCATTGCAAGGCAGGCTGTTCTTGAACTACCATGCCTTCACACAATAGTGTTATATTTTATGTGCCGGTAGGGATTATTTAGTGCTCCGTTATTCAAAAATAATGCCAAGAAGTGTTGTAAGTGTATCAGCAACAATAGCACCTTTCAATGAAACATTCTCTAGTGCTCATTACTGTGACTAAACAAGCCAACAGTCATAATCCAAGACTACAATTACAAACGGCCATTTAATAGACCACAGCGGTAAAAATAACACTTAAAAATGACCTTTAAATAAATCACTGAGACTCAAAAAAAGACTATGGTTCTCCACAACAATTAAACTTGTATAACATACACAACTTTTCCTTTTTGTGCAGATTAAAAACATGCATAATGGTTTAGATTGTACTTCACTAGTATTTAGACTTGCTTTCTAATCGTGACAGCAATAAGGTTTTGCCATCACTTGAACAGGGTTATAAACACGTGCTTGTTCTTCTTGAATATTGTTAGATTTTGCTTGTTACTTAGTTTATTTTTTTTATATTTTGAGGTTGTATTTTATCTATACAGTACAGTTATAATTATTTGGGAGGATTAAACTGTTTTTTTTTCTTCTAGTGCTCTTGCATTGCATTTTTTTTTTTTATATATATATATAAATAAGCAATGTTGTCTTTGATGGCTGCTCAACAAAGAAGGAGCTGTCTTCAGCTATAACCTCTACACACCGGAGTCTGGAACATGACACATGTCAGGCTATGATAAATGGTGCAGAGTCCCAGTAATTTCACCAGGAATGCCCTTGAGATGCCCAAGACCCTGATCAGAAATGTTATTGTTGAATTAAACCATAGAAAGAAATTCCCCCACCACCGACATGAACAGAAACACACATAACAAAAAAGAAAAGGAACAAAAGTAATAAACTTTGCTCCTCTCCTATGCGTATATGTGCATGAGTGTGGTCATCCATCTTCTCTGCGTTCTTTATGCAGTTATATTATTTTGGTTAAACTGAGATTCAACTTAATACTCATGATAAATGGCATTTACGTGTGTATGGTTAAATTGGCACTCTCATACTAGGGTCACCCACTGAATCGGTTTTCCTCAGATACTGTGTAGTATGTCTGTTGTACAGATTTACCCTCAGAAGTTCAAGTGGGGAACATGAACTCTTCCACCCTGAGTGCAAGATATTTTGCGGTGAAATGTCTTCCAGCTATTTCCTCACACTTTAATTAGAATTAAACACTTACAAACCTCAGTGATTGCACTTTTACAGTACTAACCTTTCTCTCCCATTTGCAACGTTTTGGCTGGCAATTACTCCAAAAACTAATGCTAAGCACCCCTCTCTCGTTGTCCCTTCCGTCCTTTGACAAATAGGGCGTCTGGGCCTTTTAATTGGAATGGAAGGCATTGCAGATCTATTAGGGCAGGGCTGGAGAAACGGATGAGGCCGTCAGCGAGCACGGCAGGGAGCGGCGGAGCGAAGTCCCCCATCGCCCAGCTCTATCCATAACGGCCCGCGCATGCCACATGCTTCTGCTGTCAGATGTGCAGTGCCATGCCGGCCCCCAGGGGCGGCACACGAGTTCCCTGGCCAATGCAGAGCTTCAACCTCACATTGGCACTGCTTGGCTTTTCCCAATTTAGAACACCTTCAGCACTACAAGGACTCGACTGTGCGGCTATGGGGGCCCTTTCACCCCTGAAAATGGAGCTTCTGGTCGTCGCAATGGCGATAAATCAGACTAAACGTTTGAGCGGCATATTGTTTATATCAGCAGTAAGCTGGCAATGGGAAATGCATTATAGAAATTGGATTTTATGTTTGCACTTTTGACACATTTTTAAAACGTGTGTGAATTCTTTAAGGTAAAAATTGAGATTTTAAACATGCTTTTTTGAAAAAAAAAAAACTGAAATAATATATAAGAGAAAAAAATAATTAAAATGTGTATATAATGCAATGAATATAATTTTAAATAATAATAAGGCTAAAGAAGTTTTTTTTGCCCATCAAGGGCTTTGTGTCCTTCAACTAAAGGATTTTTGGCATCTTCATTAAGTCAGCTCTCTGTTGTAAGAGTGCTGCATTTTAATTGGTGGACACTTACTGCATTAAACTGCCATTTATTTTTTAAGTGAGTGCTTTCCCATCCACTCATACAGCGGTGTGTGCAAACTTTTAAATGATCATCTTTCAACAATTAATGAACTCATTGCGGGCCACTGAGAGGATAAAGTTACACACATTAATCTAGTCAACTAGATAATCTTACAAAGTTCAATCCCATGGTAGTCCTTGTCATCTGACCAAATTAAACCAGTTTCCATGATATTGAGTGTTGAACAGCGACACTGTGGATACCCTGTGGATAAAAAGATACAGCTCATTCGGATCTCTGAGGTGATCAATAGATTGCAAGTGATCAATGTTTAGTTTGTCGTAATGTAGCTTTTGATTTTGGGCAAGATGTGAAGCCAGCCCGAGACGTCTTTGGTGAAAAAACTAAAATAAAGCCCCTGTTTTCACTGCGGCCGTTCAGCTGGCTGCCTTCAATTTTATACCTGCAAAGTTTCAATCTAGCTTTCACCCACCTCCTTTAACATTTAGCTTCCCCCAGCCTCCTCTGCCTGCCTTTTCTCTCTTTTCAGGATTACTCTTAGAGACCGCTCTTGTGCTGTTATTTTCAACCCTGGGTGGACTGGGGCTTTGGTATGTGTTCTGGAAATACTTCAAAGAAAAGCAAAAAGGCAGCAATTTTCTGCTTGAATATCCCTCTGACTAAATCCATTGATCATCCTTGGGGTTCCTGAGAGAGAGGGAGTGAGATGGAGAGGCATGTTTTATCCTCTAATAACTCCTACCTTCACCCCTTCCTGCCTTGCCGTTGTTGTGTTGTTGTTGGTCGCACCTCTGCTCTATTCCTTAGAGAGCCAGTGAGATTGAAGTTATTTTATGCTTCAGCTCCCCGGGCCCCAATTTGAAAACTCTGCGTGTCAGTTTTTCGCACGCCGCTGTCATATGGCAAGGAGTGGGCTTTCTTTTTCTATTCTAACCTTTTTCTTCTGAAGGCATCTGGAGGAGGATTCTTCAGAATGTGACATCTAGGTCAAGTTAAAGAGAGCCAACTTTGAGTTCAGAGGTGCTATTGCAAATGGTCGTGGAAAATACAGAGAACAATATTTATGCACTCCAGCTCCCGCATTGTATTCCCTCTCTCTTGACCTCATTCGACAATCGGACCGGTCTGTTTGCTTATCTAAGCCTTCATCAGGTTTCAGCCGCCGTTGTCCGCATTACTGCTTAATAGCGCATTAGAACCTTGTAAAAACGTGTTATTAGCAGCGTATTAAAAGTTTCAAAGGTCACTAAAGCCAGAGATCATTATCTTTGAAATGAATGGATGTTGAAATTCCTGTATTACCTTGAAAGCAGACAGGAGGAGAGCCTCCCTTGGCCGGGCTCTGAACGCGGTTACGTAGTGACATGAAATGACACATAAATAATCTGCATCCACAGTGTTGACAAATGAACACAGGGAATGCACGAATCCCCTCCAAGCGCCGTTCCTTCCCAGAAATAACCGCTGTCACAAATGATTGAGATTACAAGATTAGCCTCCTTGTTCTTTTCCATTGAGCTATGAAAGCACTGCAGTGATGTTTTGCAGGGTTTCAAGGTTACCTCGGCTATCTCTTTTTCTTACTAGCTATGGCTTGACAAGCTTGGGGGGACGGGGGGAGGGGTTTATATGTGGAGTGGGGGTGAACGGGTCATACAGTTGCCAGGGTCATAAGTCAATCCTAGTCGGGTTGGGAGGCTGGCACTGGCACCTCTCAGACACCTCTCCTCACCTGCCAACATGCTCTGTCTCCAACAGACTCAGTAAACGGTAGCTAATTGGGAGGTGATGACAGACAAGCCGGGCTCAATTTGCAGTGCTTTGGAGACTACCCATTCCCTCTCGCACTGGAGCTCAACAGAGCCTTGCCCGTACATGAGACACTGAGATCACCTTGTACAGCAGATCTTGCTCTTAGTCTCATCACAGTCAGACTCATACGTGAGGAAATCCACTTACAAAATGCTTTATGAATACTCCGCTTTCTATATGTTTTGGTACAGACATATTGCAAAACTATTTACATTTTTGTCTTTATCCGAAACTACACATGAAAAGTGGTCCATCTTTTCATTGTATATGTATCTGAGGACATTGGATATTTAATTTAGGGTTATTTATTTATTTTTAAATAGCAGCTCTTGTAGAATGTAATGGGTATTTCAAATTAAAGGGGTCATATGACGATGCTATAATAACATTTAGTTATTATGTTTACGCAGTTTAAGATTCAAAAACACATTATTTTCCACATACTGTACATTATTGTTGCTCCTCTCTGCCCAGCCTTTCTGAAACGCGTCGATTTTTACGAAGCTCATTGTTCTGAAAAGTGCGGTGTGCTCTGATTGGCCAGCTACTCAGTTTGTTGTGATTGGCCGAATCCCTCAAGCGTGTGACGGAAATGTTACGCCCCTTATAGGCCTGGGCAATAAAATGGTATCGATATTTATCGACGGTACTCTTTCTTCGATAACGATATAAAAAATGTTCGATATAGTGCACGATATAGGCACGTGCTATGAGTGACGCAGACAGCACACACAAACACAAACATGAGTGCTGTGCCTGCCTGTGATGAGAAGATTGTGAGTAAAGAATGAATATTAGTCGAAGTTGCTGCGTTATTCATTCAAAATATTAGAGAAATATAGTATTTTTGACTGTTAAAACAAAAACATATTTGTTGTTTGTCTCAATAAATTGAGTTAATTAAAAAATACAGTGGTTAAATGTAAAAAAAAAAAATTCTATTGCTCTTTGTTTTAAAAAAGGTTATAAAAAATGTCAATAATTATCGATACCGAACGATATGAAACATTATATCGTTGATAAATTTTTTAGCTATATCACCCAGCCCTAGCCCCTTACCATATTTGGAAACACACAGCGTCTCCACGACATGGCTTTGGCGGCAACAATACTACAGCGAAAATAAAAGTTACGCCTTCTTTCTTTGCCTGTACATTTGGGTGGTGTTATGCAAATCTTCCAACACAGTGACGTAGATTTGTGAGGGCGTGTTTGAATGAGGTGTTTTAGGAAGGCGTCTTAACTTTTAGAAATAATATATTTTTGGGTTTGAGCCTTTAATCTTTGCGACTTTACAGAACTTATCTATGCACAAACAGCTTGTAATACTCCAAAGAGAAAGGAATACATGAAATCACGTCATATGACCCCTTTAAAAAATAATGAATGCAATAATACTAATAATACTACTAATAATAATAATGGTAACACTTTTTAAGGACCAATTCTCAATATTAACTATACTAGCATGCATATTACTAGTATATTGGCTGTTAATTAGTACTTATAAAGCACATATTAATGCCTAATTCTGCATGACCATATTTTAGATCCCTTAATCATATCCCTTTCCTAAACTTAACAACTACCTTATTAACTATTAATACGCAATAACTTAGGAGTTTGAGGCAAAAGTCATAGTTAATAGTGAGAATTGGTCCCCAAACTAAAGTGTCCCCATAATAATATTAATTATAATAATATACTTAAAAAAATTATTTATTTAAAGACTACAAATATTAATATTATAATCTTTTATATATTATATATCATGAATGCATATATATTACTTCATTTTTAAATTGAATTAATTACATGTTTAACTATTAATCCTTTTAAACTATTACTTACAATGTTTTAAGGCTAGAAAGCAAGACCAGCACCAATATTGTTTTCTCTTAAACTTTTTTTAATATTTTAAAATTGTACTTTTTACTTGTTTCCGCTTAACATTAACATTTTTCTGCTTAACAGTTTCTGTAACATTTTTAGACTTATTAAATCTTTTATTTTTTATTTTTTTGGTATTTAGAATGGTATGAACTTAATTTTGTGAAACCAACATGAATACAAAGATTATATTTTTGAGAAGTAGCTTTTTCATTGACTCTGTCAACCTTATTTGTCATTTACCCTTTTTTAAGTTTATTGATATTAAATCTTTTGTAATTAAACATTTTAAATGTATGCAAAACCTCAGACAGATTAAGTCATTTCAGATGAATCAGTTTGCCTTGAGCTTTTCCAGTGTAATAAATGACAAATACATCCCAATGTATTTGTCATGTTTTTGAATTGATGGAGCTGCCCTTGCTCTCAGAGCTTGCTGTGTTTATGAGCTGAATACTCCAATAGAGAGGATCAATACCTTCCAACCGTGTCTTATAAAATACCCAGGAGTAATTAAGCGTGAGCACCAGAGCGCTTCCATTGAAATGTTAATGACAGAGCTGAACGGTATACTGTTCCAGACCATAGGAGCTTACGCATGAGTGTCTTAAAACTCAGATGTTATGTTTGTTTCTCCTATGAGAAATCAAACAGAATATTTGGCTAAAAAAGTTCTGTTTATTTAACAAAAATCTATTCGATTACATTTAAGTATTTTGCTTTTGTCCAGGGTGCCTGATACTGTGAGCCATACAGAGTTTCATGTTCGGTTGGCAAATAATAACGAGGAAACAAAGTGAGACAGTTGTGTTAAACCACAAATTACCCAACCTCCCTGCCTGTGGGCTGTTACGGGTTGGTTAGCACGGATATTCACAGCCCTGTGTGTCATCCTCCTTGCTTCATGGGTGAACCCATCCTCCAACTTTCCCCTTTTCAAACACGAGCACATTTCGCCATATAAATCTCACAGAGCATTTACGCTACACTAATAACTTTCTTTCTCCACCGCTTGATTGCTGAAGCTTGAGCCTTGACACTTGTGATGCACTCTGCCAAGAACATTAAGTATCCAAAAGTGATAAAGCTTCAATTTGCTAGACCATTAGACTAATTACTGCAATAATTAAGTAACTACTTGATTAGAACTAATGGGTACCTAATTATCCAGGAAGGAAGGATCAGGTGGTAATTAATAGAGTCAAGCTGATGTCTTATGACTTACCGTCCCTGGTTACCAGACATTAGGGAATGAGAATGGTAAAAACAAACATCACCACTCTAGTGTTTGTTTAGAACCCTGTAGGAAACAACCTGTTTATGTGGTTTTGTGCAGAGTGTGGGTGAAATGACAGGTAAACGGCATTTACTGATGATCATACTGCTGTCCATTTGTAAACTCGCTCCATCTAATGTTCTGACAAATTTGGTGCACGACTCATCCAAGTGCTTCAAATGTGAATGATACGTTAAGCTGCTTGCTGTGGAGAGGTGTGCCATTGCCATTGAACTATTTATTTTAACCTGGTGGACAAATAAAACAAAATGCAGAAATTCCCATAGACTTGCACTTAAGGAAGATCTTAATCCAGTTCTAGAAACCAGCAGCTGGATTCATGAAGAAGTTATTCTTAAAATGAATTCCAAGTTAGTAAGAATGTTCATAAGTGCAATCCTTGAAGAATTCTTAATAAATTCTCAGAATGGCTTGGCAGGGGGTCAGCACTCTGCATCACGTTTTTTAACTTTAAAAAGTCATTTATGGTGATTTTGAATAAGATTCTTTTTAGGAAGATGAATTCTTCTTATGTTTTGCTTTAAGAACAAGCTTAGAACAAGAACAAGATCATAAAAGAACATTCTTAAGAAGCATTTTTTTGGAATACAAAATATTCTTCCCTTTTTCTCAAGGAAGAAAATTAAGTTTAATAGCCAGTTATTAAGTTTAATAATGTTTAATAAATCCAGCCCCAGGACCTGAGGGTTGGCTCGTTTGACTAAAACTAACCATGTAGCATTAAAAACAACCATCTAACACTAAAAACAACTGCCTTATAACCACCCAAAACAACCATATTGCAATGAGCAAATAAAACATTTCATTTTGCAGTAGTGACAAATGTGGACAAGCACCACTTCAGAAAAATTTAAAAATCTAGTTGCTTTGGCCTTGGTTACATGAGTGAAAGAAGAAAGTCACATCCAGAGGTGGAGAAAGTTATTTCGAAGAAAGATTAAGAAGCCAAGTGTCGCTGTAGCTCATGGACATTTATAAACAAGAAAATGTTTTTTGTTTGTTTTTTGTTACACTAGAACTTTTGTTGCCCATATATATGCACTGTTTTGTCACCCATACTGTAGCCATTGATATCGCCCTCTTTTTTTCTCTCCAGATGTACATTCAGACGACCACACTGACTGTCTCTCTGAGCCTGAGTGCATCCGTGTCTCTGGGGATGCTCTACATGCCCAAAGTCTACATCATTATCCTGCACCCGGAACAGAACGTGCCCAAACGCAAGCGCAGCTTCAAGGCCATCGTCACCGCTGCCACCGTTACAAACAAGCTCAGCCAGTTGGCCAGTGAACGGCCCAATGGAGAGGTGAAAACCGAGCTCTGTGAGAGTGGGGACAATAGTAGTGAGTACAGACGTCTTCTCTATCAAGCACAGTTTGTTAATGTTAATGTGGCACGTGGGTCAATGATGTGATGCTTTTTTTTCTTAATTTATTTAAAAATGCAATTCATGTATTTTAAAGGGGTCATATTATGCTATTTTAAAGATCATTATTTTGTGTATTTGGTGTAACAGAATATGTTGACATGCTTTAATGTTCAAAAAACACATTATTTTTCAAATACTGTACATTATTGTAGGTCCTCTATGCCCCGCCTCTCTCAAACACGTCGTTTTCAACAAAGCCCCCTCCTTTGACAAGCGCAGTCTGCTCTGATTGGCCAGCTGACCCAGTGCATTGTGATTGGCCGAACACCACAAGCACGCGTCGGAAATGTAACGCCCCTTACCATAATCGCGAGCATCAGCTTTCAAAGTAAATATCAAGACAGTTAATAATGTCGTTAGTTTTACCGTCAGTTCAAGCCCGAAAGGGCAACAGAGTCGCGTGACGGACACAGTGATGATGCAGTACACAAGCCGCGGTTAAGACAGCTGACGTGCTATGATTTCTGACAGGCAGTTCACTCTCCTGTGATGTGACCCTGTTCCCCTCACACACACGACGCGTTACTCTGCGCTGCGCAAAACTTACAAAACAATACTTAAACTAATAACAAAACATACTTACAGTCGCTGATTCAGAAGCGCCAGATTGTCATAGCAAAGTCGGAATTTACCCTTTTTTTTTTTTTTTAAAAATAGCCTTTGTGCACAGCCAGCCTTGTACTCTTCTAGGTTCAAAAAACTGTCATCCATAAAATGCGTTGCACAAATTCGAACATCTGGGTTGTGCTGTTCTGTTGTAAATAAATCTTAACCAATGATTCCTAATTGCATCTACTTCCGGAAGGCCAAATAAAGTGCTTTTGCTTTCGCACTGAAACACAGCGTCTCCCTGATATGGCTGCATCAACAGGACTGCTGTTCCTGAAACCACACCTTCTTTCTTTGCGTGCACATTTGGGCGGCATTATGCTAATATTTCCACATAGTGATGTAGATATGTGGGGGCGTGTTAGAACGAGCCGTTTTAGGTAGGCGTGGCTGACTCTTAACTTTTATAAAGAATATCTCTTTGGATTTGAGACTTTAGTCTTTGCAACTTTACAGATCTTCTTTATGCACCAAGAGCTTGTAACACTCCAAAGAGAAAGGAAAACTTGAAATCGCATCATATGACCCCTTTAAGTCATATTCTTTATTTTTGTCTAATTTTGCAGTTAAAATGATTGGGAAAAAATATGCATGCAACACTTGTTTAAGATTTTATATACTTTTACATCTATATTATAAATGTAACATATTGTATATTTCACACAAGTCTTAGCATTTTGTGCAATGTTGCTTCTCATGTAAATTTATCTTGTTTTTTGGACGTTTTACTCAAAAACTAAGACTAATTAAAAACTCATTAAGAAGTCATTTTTTTGCAGTGTAATGTGGCGGTTGGTGGGAAAAAATGGCATGTGACTGAGTCATAAGGGGGAAAAAAAAACATATTTGTGGATTTATTTACTCATTTTAACAGCTCCTTCAGATGCCATGAGAAATAAGCATTATATAGTCACTAAATATTTGCATAGTTATCACTAAAGCTCACTTACCTTCATTTTAGATAATGGGTCATTATTTTATTTATCAGATGTGGTGACCTTTCAGCATGTACAAACTCACATCTTGACTTTATCATTATACATAAACTTTTTTTCCTTCGCAGTGACTTTCCAAGAATTATTTCAATCAACAAATATCTTCTGAACTGAATGAATAATTCAACTGATGTTGTAATCACATCTCACGATACAGATATTTTGGACATCTCTGACATAGAAAGAGATGGATGGGGAAAAATCTAAAATTTATGGAATTAGAGAATTAGCATAAAGAGTATTATCTAAACATATAAGGCATTAAGCAGGGGTGTTGAAAAGGTCATTAAAATTTAAGTGGATTGAATACAAAACCTTAGACATAATCCATCAATCAGTCAATCCGTCTGTTATTGGATGTATAATTGCTGTAAGACGGGCTGCTCACCATATGTAATATGCATGACTGTGAATGCAAGCAAAAGTGAAACCTGAAGCTTTTTGATGTATAGGACCTTTATTAATGTTTGAATAATATGTGCCTGGAGGGAGGGCTATAAATTAGAATTGAGAATTGAGATATACATTTTCATGAGGAACCCCTCGTACATTTCCATTATGTATTTAAAAATGAAAGAATTGCCTTGATTCTGATTGAGCTTGCAATTGTGTGGAGTCCTAAAATCGTGAAAACACACAGAGCTGGCGGCCGAGGAGGGAAGAGTCAATTCCTAAAGTGCTGACTTTTGCACATTACACTGACAAGTCTCATTATTTACACCTGTTATAAATTACACACAAAAACAAGGGCTTTTATTAATGTTCCATCAACATCCATTTACTACAGTAAGATGAAAGTGCATGCTTCTTTTTTTTAGTTCTTTTGGCAGCTGTCTCTCACATTATTGGTCAGGAAGGGAAAGTTCAGCGGCTTTCTGTGGTACAACAGGTGACTTCTCTTTTGACTTTCTTCAGCATACTATTGACTGGCATTAATAGAGTGGCCTTTGAGCAGTGATTAGCTGGGCTTGAAGTCTTTGGGTCACATCAGCAATTCATCAATGCACTGTATTGACCCTGGATTGAGACATATTATCCGTTCAGCCATTTCTGTGCGCTGCCCTAATCAAAGGGAAGCAGGTAATGCCCCATAATCAGTCTGGCTGCGGCTTCTCTCCCTGGACTGAGTCGAATAAGGGGAAGCGGGAGTAGGAAGGGCACTGATCTCACCTTTTCGATGATAAAAGTGAGACTCTGTTCTTGTTCAACAGGCACTGTATTTTGTGCACTAACATTTACTCATTCTAAAACCTTGTCAGCTTCTTCAGAGAGGGCAATCCCAGAATGCATTGTAATAAGCTCAGTGGAGAGAAAAATAAAATAAAATAAATAAATACATACATACATAAATGAATACAAGATGGCAGACAGGATAAGATAAGTGTTAGTTAGAAATATATATATACATGCATGTGTGTGTGTGTGTGTACATATACATACATATATACACACACACACACACACACACAAAATTATATATTATAAAATAAATGCTAGCTAGACACGTTTATTTATTTCTAACTAACACTTCTCATCCCTTTTTTCAGTTGAATTGTTTAAAATCCACTGCACGTTGATTTCAAGTTCAATAAATGCATGTTAATCTCAGTATTGATCACAATATTGCCCAAAATAATTGTGATTTTTTTTTTGCCGTAATCTAGCCAGTGTTGTTTTAATATAGTTGAGATTATAATTACACTAGGTACTATTATAATTTTTATTAAAATTCCTTTAAAAATAAAGTAGTAATGGAGTTTTTATTTTAATTTTAGTTCGTTTTATTAATTTAATTGTGCGTTTTCGCCATATTTATTTGTTTTGTTTATATTAAATGTCTGTATTTTTGTTATTATTTTCATTTCCTTTTTAGTTTTAGTTATTTTAATACAAGATAAACTAAAAATATGAAATTAAACAATTAAATAAAATGTTAATTAATGTTTTTTATGGTTTTAAATATTATATATTTATATTATAGTTAATTAAAACCATATATTAAATTGGATTATTTTACTATGTGCTATATTTATTTATTTATTTATTTTTGCTTATTAATCACAGTTTTAGTTTAGCAGCATGCTAACTTCAAAACATTAAAAATCAATTGAGAATTCCTCAGTTTGTGTGGTGTTTGGGGTTGCTATCTACTGTATACAGAGCATTCCAAATCACTCACTTATGAGCTTCAGTGATGGTTAAGATGCTGTCTATATACTGTAGGCAGTGAGGCAGCTCACTAGGTTTGGAACAGAGCTGTAGTTTCGTACAGGGTGCCACTTTAACGACTCCAAGTGCTTCTGCCCTCAGGTCTCAGTTACAAAGAGCGCGGTTTCTGAAAGACAGCAGTGAGTGGCGAGGTGAGGGAGGAAGAGGACAGGAAGAGAAAAATGGGGGCTTTAGAGAAGCCTGCTCCACCAAGGGCTTCACTAAGGGGCTTAAACAAGATGAACATTAAGGGCACAGTTATGTTGTCTCCCCGGGTCCCTGAGAGAAGCAGCCTTTGATGTTGAGACAGGATAAAAATAGTGCTGTGCTTTTCCCTCTAGTAGGGAAAGATTGCACCATAATGTAGGGCCGTACACATGACTGGCAACAGCAGTGTCAATTAGTCAACTGTTTACGGGCCTCTCTCTGTGAAATGCCGCTCTCTGAAGAGAAAAGTGTATTTTTTTCTGAGGAGGGTTATTTGTAGCACTGTGCCCATTTGTACTCCCATCTGTTGATGCTGGATTGCACCTCAAAGACCCAATGTGGACAAGCAAGATAGTTTAATAAGTACCCAAGGTATCTTAGGCAAACACACCGGTGACAATCTGGATGGTTACTCTCTCAAAGGGGTTTCTACTAAATTTAGTAAATGTAAAACTTTAAAGAGTAAGCATTGCTATGAAATAAGAGGAAATATATGATTGACCCACGAGGGGATCGCATGGTGCTTTTGTTCACTAGATACGAATGTTTGCATCTTTTTTTGGATTCACCAGATTGTCACATGCTCATTTTCAGATTTTGTGGTATTATAACACATGCAGTCTGTGAATTGTGGTTACATTTTAAGTATCCTTGTTACAGTGTAATTATGTTTTTAAGTACTGAGTAATATTAATTAACTACATGTACTTACTATATGGTTAGGATTAGGGTTTGGCTTAGGCTTACTTGCATGTAATTATGCATAATTTATTGTTATTATAATAGTAAGTACATGTAACATGTAACAAGGACACCTTAAAATAAAGTGTTACCTGAGTTGTCTCTTCGCACTGACAATAAATATGTAACTGTGTGCAATACAAACATTAATAAGGAAGAGATGTGAAACTTTAAGAACATATCAACATACACACTAACGTTTTGGGAGGCACGGACAGTGCTGGAGTAGCTCCCATAATTATGATTATTTTTGACAAATGCATGACTGGAGACATTTGATTATTCAACAATTGTTAGTAAGCCACCATCGACTAAACCACCACATTTAATTTCAGCTCTTTAAGTTGTTGCTTTTAAATGATGTGCTGTCTCTGGTTTATGGGTTGTGCCAGAACGCAGGGCTTTTGGGATAATATTGTAGAGAGAAAAAAATTATTATTATTATTATTATTAATTTATTGATTGATTGTTTGATTGATTAAAATGCAAGATCCAACAATTTTGTGAAAACTTTTTAAAAGTATTATTATTATTATTAATGTGTGTATTATGCATATAATATCTATAGTTTTCATTTAAAAATAAAATCCATTAATTAAATTATAAATAAATACATTAAACAAACAGTAATAATAAAAATAATAATAAACAGTTTTGTTGGAGAAAAACAACAACAATATTTATTGACCCCAAACTCACAACATCTTGGAATGAGGTAAGGTACATCTGTTTCAATGATATTTTTTTCTTTTGTTTGATAGCAACAATTAATTACAAACAAACAAACAAATAAATAGTAAAAAGTAAACAGACAAGCAAACAACAGTAATAATAATAATAATAATAATAATAATAATAAACAGAAAAAAAGCATTGTTGATGCCTGGAATGATATAAGGTACATGTTTTTCCCGATGATTTTTTTTCTTTTATTTGATAGCAGTGAATTGTACTTCATACAAGATGTCATCCAAATGAAAGTGACATTACTGCATCAACAACTAGTTGTGCAGTTTAGTTCTGTACACACTATATGCTAATTTAAGTTAAGTAGACTGTGCATAAAACAAATATATCAAATGTATTCTTAAGAATAAAGAGTGTGATATCCCAGATATGCTAGTAAGAGTTATAGTTTCATATTCATGAGAAAATAGGAAGTTAAACAGGTGTTTTGCATGCGAAGCCACCCTTTCATTGAGATGAAGTGCCACTGAAGTGTGTCAGTGACTACACAAGTACAGTTCTGCTCTGCATAATAGAATAACATAACAATAGATGAAAACGATCCAGTAAAGGTGTAGTTCATTTGCGCAGAAATCCAATTGTTCTAATGTATGGCTTTACTCCTCAGCACTTACCTATTCTGTGTAATTATACAAGGCCTTAGCTCTCTCCCTCTCTCACTAATTCACAAAGGCCGTGGTGAATTGATGTACGGCACAATCATCTGCTAGGAGCTGATGTGATTTAAATGAAACTAATTAGGGAAATGTCAAACATAATTAATAAAACAGGTTTAAGTTGCGAAAACACTGTCAACGGAATGAATGAAGATGCCGCTGCTCTTCTCCCGCTGCTGCCTCGTTCTCGCGTTTCAGCGCCGTTCAATTAGGTCATGGATCCGCTCTTCTCTCTCTTTCGCTCCCTCTCTTTTTCCTCCTCTCAGTTGAGTTCCAGGGAAAAAGAAGGGAAGGGGAGGGAGGTGGGGGGGGGGGAGCCACCGGTCTGAGGACGGGAAATAAATTTGCCTGTCCATCCGCCGCCTGGAAGAAATTAATTGCAGACTCCTCATCCTGTCTGGGTACAACAGGGGCATTAACATAAGCAATTTGCGTCCGACTTCTTCTGCCGGCTGCTTAATAGAGCATCAGACCTGGCCGATAAGGCTCGGGGTCCCTGATGCATTAGCATTTTCATAATATCAAAATATTATAGTGGCGTGAATCGCCCAAGCCCCATTCATTATTGATAAGAACAAAAGGTTTTATAAATTACAAAGGGAGAGCATGACCTATAATTACGGCAAGCAAATTAGGGTTGTGTGGTAAAGTCAGTTACATTTTGAAGCAAAATGATGCGGGAGCTCTTTTTCTCTTTTCCGGCGGGATTAGAGGAATAATAGATTCCCTCACATCCACAGCTGGGACTGAAGAGCATGTTTGTGTTTTCATGAAGGACAGTGTCTGGAAATGGTGGCCCAAGTATTTTTGGCTTTCATACCAATGGGATATATATTTTAAGAAACTGGAAGAGTTGATATGATAATTAACCACAAATCATTTTGTGATTTTAGAATTTAAGAATGGTATGTTCTTTTATAAAAAACAATTAAGCTATTGAGGGGTAAAAAATAAAATAAATTTGGTTTATATGGAAGGTTGTTGCAATGGAAAAAAAAAAAAAAAAAACTTGTGACATTTTATCTCACAATTCTGACTTTTCCCCTCACAATTGTGAGTTCATAGCTAAAAAGCTAAAAAAAAAAAAAAAAGTCAAAATTGTGAGAAGTTAACTCACAATTCTGAGAAGAATATAAATTCTTCGTTCCTCTTCCGAACACAAAATAAGATATTTTTGATGGAATCTGAGAGCTCATTGACCCTCCCATTGACAGCGAGGGTCCTTACATGATCAAGGCCCAGAAACATAGCAAGGACATCGGTAAAATGATCCATGTGACATCAGGGGTTCACCCGTAATTTTAAGAAGCTACGAGAATAAATTTCTGTGTCAGAAAATAACAAAAATAACAACTTTATTCAACAATTTGTCTCCTCCGCGTCACCCTGGCGCCATTTTGGAGAGTATCCACTGAACGTAAACATTGTATGCTGTTCTGTGTCAGCTGCATCACGCGGATATGTCGTTTACGTTCAGATCAAAGTGCAAACAACATAGACAACGTATCCGCGTGACGCAGCTGACAGAGAACAGCATGCGCTGTTTACGTTTCAGTGGATACTCTCCAAAATGGCGCCAGGGTGACGCGGCGGAGACGTATTGTTGAATAAAGTCGTTATTTTTGCTTTCTTTGTGCACAAAAAGTATTCTCGTAGCTTTGTAAAATTACGGTTGAACCCCTGATGTCACATGAATTATTATACAGATGTCCTTGCTACGTTTCTGGACCTTGATCATGGTAGGATCCTTGCTGTTTATGGGAGGATCAGAGAGCTCATGGGATGCATCAAAAATATCTTAATTTGTTAGTACAGCACCTTCAATAATACATCTTGGTTCAACAAATAGTGTCACTGTAGTTCATAGCTAAAAAGCTAAAAAAAAAAAAAAAAGTCAAAATTGTGAGAAGTTAACTCACAATTCTGAGAAGAATATAAATTCTTCGTTCCTCTTCCGAACACAAAATAAGATATTTTTGATGGAATCTGAGAGCTCATTGACCCTCCCATTGACAGCGAGGGTCCTTACATGATCAAGGCCCAGAAACATACTCACGCTGTGATCAGCAGCAGCTGGATGCAATAATCGCATGCCAATGTGCATTGGCTCGTTTAGTTTACACTCGAAGTGGATTGGTCTCTCTAAGCGAGATCCCAATTTCGTCGGTCATCCGACGTGACGTCTCCGTTCCCTCCTTCAGGGAACGAGGGTTACCATACGTAACCGAGACGTTATTTTGTTTTAGTTCACTTTTCTATAGGCCCCTTGGTTGAGAACCACTTATATTCATCAAGTACTGGTGAGTCAGTTGTATATATACAAATGTTGTAATATATATATAACGTTCATGTACACAAATTTTTACATTCAGAGTTCTTCATTGACTTCAGTCAGCTCCTTAGGTGCACAATATGCGTGAAGTGACCTCTAGTTGCTAGTGTTCAGTGTTCATCCTAGTAAACTGAAATACCCTTTAAAACAATCCTCAGGTGCAGGGTCTCGCGCAAACTGTTGCATGATGGGAGTAACCTTTTTTGCTCTGACCTAATCTGTTTGAAGGTCTTTGTCTTGGTGAGAAAAAAAGATGAGGAAGAAAGATATCATCCCTTCAGCCCCTCAGTGATTCATCATGAAGGAAAGCTTTAAGCTTGAATTAAATATGACTTTGTGACACAGTGAAGTTTAAGGGAGGCAGGCATCCACTGAGAGAAATGGGTTTCTCTTATTGTCTGCTGACCTGGGCTCATGACTGATGAGTGCTCGGTTATCCCACTGAATTTTGTGGTCTATTCCCAGAAAGTAGAAGATCACACTCCACTTTGCCCGTGGATGAAGGATAGGTTTTGTGTACAGCTCAAATACACTGTATAAAATACAGTTTATCGTCATTAAACTTATTTTGACACAGAAACTGACCAAATTTGTAATGTAAAACCTTTTTAATTGCTTTCTGAGGCTCATACGTGTTTAAAACCACAATAGGTTCTAAAATGATCATGTCAGCACCATAATGTGTTTATGAACTAATGAATTTCAAATAAATAAATAATTGAATGAATAAATAGAAATAAAAAGTGCATTGCTAACAATATGGAAATATGAGGAGTAGCCTACATGCTGCTAATTAGTATGAATCTCCACAATGCTGAAAGGAATGAGCTGTACAGTCCCTCGAGTTTTCTTATTGATTACACAGGATGCAAATGTAATTTCTTCCTTTAATGACTCTGTCCAAAAGCAAAATTTCTCTGTTTAGGACAAAACCAAGTCCACAAAGCAAGTCCTGAGGGATGAATGCAAATACGAGCATAACATTACTGTAATAAAGCATAGAGTTCTTGCTAATAGTACATCTTAATGATTGAAATCTACCTCATCAGATAAGCCAGTTCACATTGCCTAACCGGAGCACTAAACTAAGAGGTTGTTAATGTGGTGCTATATGAAAAACGCACGAGTTCTCTCTGTTTTCCCCTAGTTGCTTTAGTAATTAATCTAAATATATGGAATTACATTACCTTCTAATAAACAAAGTTTTGAGATGTTTGGACTAATAGATTGCAAAACTTCTAATGGGCTAATATTAGAGGTGTTTTGTGAAAGCACTTTAGTTATTATTTTTTAAAGGAATAGTTCACCCAAAATTGGAAATTTGCTGAAAATTTACTCACCCTCAGGCCATCCATGATGTAGATGAGTTTTTTCCTCATCAGAACAGTTTTGGAGAAATGTAGCATTACATTTTATCACTCACCAATGGATCCTCTGCAGTGAATGGGTGCCGTCAGAATGAGAGTCCAAACAGCCGATAAAAAACATTACAATAATCAACAAATAATCCACACACCTCCAGTCCATCAGATAACATCTTGTGAAGCTGTGTTTATAAAAAACAAATTCAAGACGTTTTAAACTTAAAAACCATTGCTTCTGACAGACACAATTTTTTTTAGGTAAAGTCATTTTATCTAAATCAGAAGAGACATGCACAGATCAATGGCTGTTTACAAGAGGAAACAGTCCAAAACAGATGGACTTTTTCAGGAAGTGTTATTATGGATAATGGACTGGTATTTATTCCAGAAGTGACAGTTTAAAGTTAAAACACCTTAATGATGGATTTTTTTTCTAACAAATGTGCAGCTTTTCACTTCACAATACATTAATTGATGGCCTGGAGCTGTATAGATTATTTGTGGATTATTGTGATGTTTTTATCAGCTGTTTGCACTCTCATTCTGACGGCACCCATTCACTGCAGAGGATCCATTGGTGAGCAATGTAAATGTTTCTCAAAATTTCTTCATTTTCAGGTGAACTATTCCTTTAAGTAAAGGTTTCATTCTAGTTTGCACCAGATATTTTAGTTTTAGCAGGTAACCGTAGTAGCAGCAGTCTAGATAATTTCAAAGTCCAATGTTGATATTGTTACCAATGTATCTTTGATCGCTGTAAGCCAGTTTTGGCTCCTCAAAGGGCAATACTGCATGCAAGACTATAGATTATGGTCTTAGTCAAATTCAATAATTTCATCATATTGAAAATAGTGGGTAGGCTATACCTATGTTTGCGCTATTGGTGCAAAATTTATGTTTGTTGAAATTGTTATGGGTTTTAATATGTGCAAGACTAATTTGACATTTATATGGCATTAATCTGTAGCAGGAGAGTCAACAGTGATATTGATACCATATTGGTTATTGTAGATTTTATTTTTCGGCATCAGCATTGAATATATTCACTGATAGGGGATGTTTAATTGTGCATGCTCATTTCCTCTATTTTTCTAGTTAGTTTAAGTGTGCGTTAGATGGCAGCAAAGGAGAAATTCATTAAAACGCTAATAATTTAAAAACACTTAAATGTAGTCTTAAAGGGTTAGTTCACCCAAAAATGAAAATTATCCCATAAATTACTCACCCTCAAGTCATCCTAGGTGTATATGACTTTCTTCTTTCAGACGAATCCAGTCGGAGTTATATAAAAAAATTGTCTTTGATCTTTCAAGCTGTTTAATGCCACTCAGCGGGTGTTGCATGCATCAGTCCAAAAGAAGTTAAATAAAAATCGCGCGCATTAAACAGCTTGAAAGATCAAAGACAATTTTTAATATAACTTCGACTGGATTCTTCTGAAAGAAGAAAGTCATATACACCTAGGATGACTTGAGGGTGAGTAATTTATGGGCTAATTTTCATTTTTTGGGTCAGCTAACCCTTTAAGCTAATTTCAACATTTTATTTTTGCATCATACATTATATGTTGTGATGCCTAAGTTTACTTGTAGCATTAAAACTATATTTCTTTTAGTTTTTACTGTTTTATTTTTATTTCATTTTTTATTTAGACAAAATATCTGATTTAATATCAGTAATTTATTGGTTAACATTATTGGTCAAAAATATGGTTGCAGAGTTAAAAAGCAGTACTCTTTGATTCTAAATAGGAAAGCTGTGTGTGAAGCACAGACAGTCTGTGTTGCTTGTGTTTTTAATTGCTGGACTCAGAATGTCAAAGTCTTGATCCCTTAGTGCATCAGCCTCTTTATCATTCATTAACCTCTATCTGTAGTGTTTTCTCCTCTCTCTCGTCCCATCATATCTCCATACAGAATGTGAAAAATGTCCCCTAACCAACCCAAACTCTGACACACTAATGTATTGCAAGTTTGGTGCCCAACTAAAGGTGACATCATATTTTTTTCCCTCTCTTTCTCTCTTGCCAACCCTCCATCTAATTGCCCTGTGCCAATAAGAATTAATTAGTCTGCTTATTTTTCTTGGGTTTTGGAGAGCTTCCCCATCTGGTGGGAAGGCGGTCCTCTGTGAGTCTGATTAATGGCGCTGAAAGACAGTTGCTGGAGTGCCTCCGCTCGAGCTGACGGCTTATGTTCTGGTCTGGGTCAGAACCCACAGCAAGCTGTGCGGTGCCACCCCATTATACCGCCGCAAACTTCCCAGACTCAACCTCGAGCGAGTCTAAAGACCTCTTCCAAAAACAGTAACGTTGACAACAAAGGAAGTGATGACCGGGACAATTACACACCTGCTAATTCTTTCAAGGGCTATCAATCACCTGATTGGATGGTCAAGGATTTCACCTCAACCTGACATTGATATAAACAAAGTCAAAAGCAAACAAAATCGCTGAATGATAAGTTGACAGTGTGCGATAGGACAGCTGTCAATGCGTGAAAAAACAAAACGGAGATTAAAAATGCACAGTAGACGTCAACCGGGCCTCAAGATCACTTAACATTACACAACCAACCTCAATCACAAAGTGAAGAACTGCGTGGTGACAACTGACACAAAGACAGGCTCGGTTTCTCTCTTCAGGTAGAAGATGACAAATCAAATAAATATAAAGTGGGGTCCAAAAGTCTGAGGCACGCTTTCTAATTAGCATTTTTCTAATTGAACAGATATTTTTTTAGATTACAAATTACATTAACAACAGAACAATTTGAGTAAAAAGTTTAATTGAAAAGTTTACATAAATTTCTTATTATTTGGTACATTGCCCTTATGCTTTAATGAGAGTAGCACTAAAAGTGGCATAGATTCAGAAGTAGTGCAGAATTTAAGATTTTTTATTTATTTTGTATACACTACTGCTCTAAATGTTGGGATCTGAACAAAATTGACAGTGATTGCGTTTGTAATTTTACAAAAGATTTGGTAACACTTTAGTATAGGGACCAATTCTTACTATTACTGTATATACTATTAATAGAAATACCATTGAAATAGAAAATCTAATGTTAATTAAATTATAATAATATTTTACAATATTCCTGCTTTTTACTATTCTTAAAAATCAAATAAATACAGCCTTGGTGACACTTCTCCAAAACATTACAAAAATGTTACCAACCCCAAACTTTTGAATGGTAGTTTATATGTGTGTTTATTTATTTTATGTGTGTGTTTGTATGCATTTTTGCCCCTCAAATTTATTTGCTTATGTGAACATTTCTCACACTGCACTCAAGAAAATGTGCCACGGCAGACGACCGCTCTCTCTTTTCTGTCTGCACATCGAGACGCATTCACCATGAGGTAATGCAACGCCCTCCGGTCGGCGGCTGATCTTGGGCCTGTGGAGCTCTTTCTGCAGCTCTGATAACTTTAAGCTTCCAGCCAAGGAGAAGAAGAAAGCTGATAGATCTCCCAGGCCACTGGAGCTTGGACTCATTTGTCAGCCACATGTCAAAGGGAAGATGACATTTACAGCCCTGTGAAGTGACTGCCTCCAGCTCGCCAGGCAGCCCTGAAGTAATAAATGTTTACCTTAAAGGAAGAGTGCTGCCAAACCGACCTCTCTCCGACGACAGAAAGAGGGCCTTTCTGCTCTTGGGGTCCTTATTTCCACCACCCCTCACTCACGCTGTCAAAAAGAAACAGATTAATGACACAATTTGCCCGACAAATCATATTAGTGGAATAGTTGCTTGTTAGCATGCCTATTATTAACATATTGGCTGTTTATTAGTACTTATAAAGCATATATTCTGCATGACCATATTCTACATCCCTAATCCTACCAATACCTAAACTTAACAACTACCTTACTAACTATTAATAAGCAGCAAATCAAAAGTTTATTGAGGCAAAAGTCATAGTTAATGGTTTGTTAATAGCGAGAATTGGACATCAAAATAAAGTGTGACCAAAGATTTTTATACAAACAAACAAACAAACAATAAATAAATAAATACAACTAATTTTAAAAATAAATAAATAGACTGCTGTTCTTTTCAACTTTCTATTCATCACAGAATACTGAAAAAAATGTATTACTTTACACAAAAATCTAGCAGCACAACTATTTTCAACATTGTGTTCTTGAGCACCAAATCAGCATATTATAATGATATCTGAAGGAATATGTGACAAGTAAATTACATTTTAAAATATATTAATATAGAAAAGTAAAAAAATTTATATATAGGCCTTTCTGCTCTTGGGGTCCTTATTTCCACCACCCCTCACTCACGCTGTCAAAAAGAAACAGATTAATGACACAATTTGCCCGACAAATCATATTAGTGGAAGCAGACACAACGGTGAAAAACTTTTGCGGTACCTTTTCAAGGAGCGATATCAGTTCAAATAGAATGTATTCCTGTCTGACATTTATAAAGGTGGGTGGTGAGAGGGAGAGAAATATAATGATCCTCAGAGACGGGGAGATGACCAGCTTTGAACGGCGCTGAAAAAAACGTACTGGAGAAAAAGGCGAGTCTTTTCATAGTGGCCTCCATCAACAGCATCTTTGGCTGTTTACAGTGAGCTGATATATACAGAATGCACTCAAAAATTCTCATTGGAACAATGCAGGATACTCTAGACTGTATCCAATCAGCAAGTCTTTTATAACAGGAAACAAAGCCATCTTCTATGGACCTCACATCATTGGAAAAGGAGTGCAACCAATGCTGCTCTTACTTCAGTCTGCAACTCAATGAATAGACTTGATGATAAAATGTTATTTTTTCCTCCTCAGCCACCTTACGAACAGAGGCACTTAAACAGGAGACAAATGTCTGTGGGAGCAATTTATAGGATTGTATTTTGTTCATATTCATTCTCATATAAAGCCCTGCATGATTCACCGTGAGGAGTGAAGTCCTTGAAGAATCCCACCTGACAAATCTTTGAACGCTCAAATAACCTTAATATTTAAAGGGATAAAAAGGAGCGTCCGTTGAGATGCTTTAAAAAAGACTTTGAGTATGAGAATGGGGGGTCCTCCGAGGCCACTTTTCACGGACAGTACGGCAATCCGATTAGATTGGAATAGAGCCACACAGGACAGGCTTTGGAGGTGATTCAGTAGCTCCATGGGGAGTATGTGTAGTCTCTTCTAATCATTGGTCTCGCACTCCACAGAAGACATGGAGATGTCGAACTAAAAGACTCTGTGTGGAAGGTGTGTAGATCTGTCACGGACATAACACCCTATAATCCAGCCCTCGCGGGGAGCGAGGCATGTGGGCTGAATAAGAAGTGGAAAAATGGAGACTCATTCATTCCTTTTTCTGGGTTTGACTGCCATTTCTTATTTATAATAATTACGTATTTTATTTAATTTATTAAAATTAATTGTTTTAAAAATAATGTGATGATAAATTCACACAATTAATCATACCCTGACTGTATATGTAACAAATAATAAGGGATTTATTTATTTATAAGAAGTTATAAGAAAGTAAAACTTTTAACTTTGAGGTCTCAGCACTGAGATGTAATTTTATTTTTTATTACAAATTTATATTGACATTTTTAATTCTGCAAGTGTATATGAATCTGTAGCATAACTAACTGAAAAGTTTTGATGCCATTTTTCCTTCATCTTTCTGCCATATGATACCTAATAAAATGTGTTTATAAGCATGTTACTTATCAGAATATTAATTTATAATAATAACAATTATAATTGTTTTATTATTATTATTATTATTATTATTATTATTATTATTATTATTATTATTATTATTTTAGTTTAGTTTAATTTAGTTTAGCTTAGTGCTTTGGTTTGGATTGCATTGCACTTATCTCTTGTGCTTTCCTGCATGTGGTGATAATGTGTGACAATGTGCTTCCCTTCACAAAGCCCAGTAAGCAAAGCTCATTAAAAGCTTATGGAGCATGCCATCCAAAAAATCAATGCTTCAACAGTGTGGGCAAAATGACAGAGAGGCTAAACTGTGAGGTTACATTGACCCCTGCATAGAGTACTGGAGGGGGGCGTTGCTTTGACACGGGCCTACAGTAGAAAGACAATTGAGATAGCAAGAGTGCGAGAATAAAGAAGCACACAGAAAGATAGAGAAAGAGCTTGTGAAGGTCACAAAAAGGTAGAGAGAGACACAGGACACATAGATCGGAGGGGAACAGAGAGAGAGAGAGAACGGGGCCGCCCAGTGGCGGCATGTCAGAGGTGGGAGCAGTACTGTTATCTGCTGATCCCAGAACTTCCCGGAGGAGTGGTGGAGTCCACCCGTCTCACGTAGTGCAGTGTGCATAGGGACAACTCTGCCGGCTGACAGGAAAGCTCGATTAGCGTGCCACAAAGAGGCCGCCGCACAGGAACACTTCCCTCGGCCAGAGGGGGTGCGTCCGCAGCACACACACTCCAGGCCTCCTTCCTGCGGGGGTGACAAATGCACACACGGCAGTTCACCAAAGAGACAATGCCAGGGACGCATAAAAAGAGGTGCGAGAGGTCACACACGCAAACATGTACACTTGTAATGAAATGCAACAGGTTCAAGAGTGGCTTTTGTGTACGACAAGGAAAATTATACGCAGTACACATTTGAAAATAAAGGTTCCAAACCATTTTGGGTTCTCCAAACAACTTTTCAGTGATCAGTTCTTAAAAGAACCATTTTTTCCCCTTACATTCTTAAAAAATTAAGGCTCCCAAAATTCACAGCAATGCAATAGAAGAACCATTTTGGGTTCCTCAAACAACCTTTTCAGTGAAAAATTCTTAAAAGATACATTTTTTTTCTTAGTGTGAAGAACATTTTAATAATCTAAAGAAACTTTTTCCACTATAAAGAACCTTTTGTGCAACAAAAAGGTTCCAGTAATGTTAAAGGATCTTCATAAGACCATCAATAAAGAGCCCTTGATTTAGTTAGTATGGAGAACATTTCAAAAAACTTTTTTCACTATAAAAAACCTGTGGTATGGAAAGTTCCTTCCATGGATGTTAAAGGGGTCATATGAAGTTGCTAAAAAGAACATTATTTTGTGTATTTGGTGTAATGAAATCTGTTTATGTGGTTTAAGGTTCAAAAAGCACATTATTTTCCACATACTGTACATTATTGTTTCTCCTCTATGCCCCGCCTTTCTGAAACGCGTCGATTTTTACAAAGCTCATCTGTCTGAAAAGCGAGGTGTGCTCTGATTGGCCAGCTATCCAGTGTGTTGTGATTGGCCGAATACCTCAAGCGTGTGACGGAAATGTTACGCCCCTACCATACTGTGATGATGCCCTGTCAGGCGATGATTCAAAAACGTGAAAACCCATTATAAACGAGGCATTCGTTGCATCCAGTGGGGACATAATTACGGATTATAATGACTTATACTGTCTTTTTACGCGTTGCGTTGCATCGCGCCGCGTAAACATAAAACCATATCTGCATTTGTGATCGGAGAAATGACAAACAACAAGCCCTACTCTACACTGCCCAAAAAAACTCGCTTTAAATATAAAAAAATATAAAATATAAAAACTCTTTAAATATAAAAAACGTACTTACAATCTGTGAGTCAGAACAGCCGGCATTGTAGTCTACTCTACCAGGATCAGGAAACAGTCCTCCATAAAATGCGCTGCACACATCTGAATATTTGGGCTGAACTGTTCTGGAACAGTGTTGTAAATACAACTTAACCACTGATTTCTAGTCACGTCCATTTTTGGAAGGCCAAACAAAGTAGTTTCGCTTTCACAACGAAACACACAGCGTCTTCACAACATGGCGGCGGCAGCAACAATAAAGTTACGCCTTCATTCTTTGCGTGAACATTTGG
>NW_015653168.1:991757-994211 GCF_001515625.1 Sinocyclocheilus rhinocerous | reverse complement strand
AAAGTAGTTTTGCTTTCACAACGAAACACAGCGTCTCCACGACATGGCGGCGGCGACAGCGACAATACTTCAGCGAGAATAAAAGTTACTCCTTTCTTTGCATGAACATTTGGGCGGCGTTATGCAAATCTTCCCACATTGTGTCGTAGACATGTGGGGGCATGCTTAAACGAGGCGTTTTAGGAGGGCGTGGACCAGTCTTAACTTTTATAAAGATTAAGGAGGGCGTTTTGAGACTTTAGTCTTTGCAACTTTAGGGATCTTATCTATTCACGAACAGCTTATAACACTCCAAAGAGAAAGGAAAGTTTGGTTTTTGGGTGAACTATCCCTTTAAAGGTTCAAGGAACCATATATGCCAATAAAGAACCTTTATTTTTAAAAGTGAACATCCATTTATTTCATTTTGAAATGAACAACACAACTCTGGCCAACTTTTAAGTTAATTACAAAACCATAAGCTCGAAAAACACCCAATGCATTGACATAATATGCCCGTGAGAGTAATAAACCTTTGTGCCCCTTCATTGGAGTTAGCACAATTTTTTTTTTACCTGAACCAACTAGTTCGGCTTTACAAAACGTCTTTATAATTAATCCATAATGTCACATACTTCACCTCTAGGTGAGTCCATTGGCAGTCCTCCAGAGAGTGAAGTGAATATGTTTGGGCTAGCCTCTGCCCTGCGCGTGCTGCTTGGGATCACACAATGGATCCCGGTCGGGGAAGTGGGCCTGGGCCAGATGGGGCGAGAAAGATAGCAGAGGCGGGATGGGAGTTGGAGACCCGGTAAGCGGGGATCTGGCAGCCCGTTAGGGGACTCTGTCCTGGAAGCCCATTGTTCAGCAAAGGAAAAACACAACAACAACAACAATATAAAAAGCAGTGACACTTCCCGAATCTTTTTATATGATCACGCAAAGAACAATCGGCCAGGCGGAGCGCGTTGTTACGGGGATATTGGAGGAAGCCTCCCCTCTGAGGCACTAAATGATCTTTTCACACCTCTTTCGAAAAATTGTGCAGGAAGAGGGGTGAAAACAATGAAATTTGCTGACTAAGAGCAAGTGTGTTCTGCTCATTTGTGAGATTACAATGGCCTTTGGCCCAGTTCAGACACGAGCGATATTAAAGTGGAAAATGGGGAATCCCAGATTAATGGAATGTAGTCTTCCCGAAATTAACATTGTTTAATTTTACTAGGTTATGGGATGTCATTTAAACATACGACCTTAAAAGGCATAGTCTTCGGTTTGTTTGGATGTCAGCCCTCACATCAGAAGACACTTGATCGTCCACATCCTCTGTTACAAATTTGTGGCAAGGAGATATTTAAGACCTCGAGACCACACAAGTTGCATTAAAATACTATAGTTTCTCAGATAGGTCTTGAAATAAGATCATCCTCTTTAGATGACAGAGATTAGGGTTTGCGTGCTTGTGTGTGTGATGGAGAGAGAGGGTCTTTGTCTCTCTGTCTCTCCCTCACTCGTTCTCTTTCTTCTAACTGAGAATACTTAACCTGCTCGGTTGTAGAGTTCAGTAACCCCGAGGTCGAGCGCTTGGTATACCTCCAAATCATGCTGTTAGCTGGAGTGTAAAATCCTCTCAGGGGAGGAATGTATGAGGAGACAAGTGTCCTGCGGTGTGATGTAGTAATATTTGGCCTCGGAGCTCTAGATGAGATGTGGCCATTTCCACCATGCACCTTCTATCTATCTATCTATCTATCTATCTATCTATCTATCTATCTGTCTGTCTGTCTGTCTGTTTTTTAAAGCATTTTATCAAAGAATTCTGAAGAAAAAAACAAGTATCACAATTTTGACAAAATATTGCAGCACAACTGTTTTCAACATTGATAATAATAAGAAATGTGGTAACACTTTAGTTTAGGGACCAATTCTCACTATTAGCATGCATATTATTAGCATATTGGCTGTTTATTAGTAATTATAAAGCACATATTCTGCATGACCACATTCTGTATGAACAAGAATGAACAACTACCATACTAACTATATATAAACAGTAATTAGGAGTCAGAGCTGGGTAGTAACTGATTACATGTAATCTGGATTACGTAATCAGATTACAAAAAATAAGTACTTGTAATTGTAATGTAAATACTTGTAATTAGACTACAGTTACTTTTTTATTGTTTACATGATTTTAAATGTTCCTTTCTAAAATAGTCTACCGCTTAAATAGAAAAAAGAAAGTCTTCCAGATCTGTGGACATTCACACAAAGACCAGTCACTAGTCAAGTGGCTACACAGCATTTGATGCTTACAAAAATAATTTCAGGTTTAAGTGTTTCAACATTGCATCAACTACTGACAAACACATTCATTTTTATTTGAATTAGGTTATTTAACCATGCATTTCTGTCTTTGGAAGACTTTTATCTTTCAAACACATTAAAATGCACAAATTGATTTATTTCAATTTT
>NW_015653168.1:989110-989864 GCF_001515625.1 Sinocyclocheilus rhinocerous | reverse complement strand
TTTGATTTCTATCTATCTATCTATCTATCTATCTATCTATCTATCTATCTATCTGTCTGTCTGTCTGTCTGTTTTTTAAAGCATTTTATCAAAGAATTCTGAAGAAAAAAACAAGTATCACAATTTTGACAAAATATTGCAGCACAACTGTTTTCAGCATTGATAATAATAAGAAATGTGGTAACACTTTAGTTTAGGGACCAATTCTCACTATTAGCATGCATATTATTAGCATATTGGCTGTTTATTAGTAATTATAAAGCACATATTCTGCATGACCACATTCTGTATGAACAAGAATGAACAACTACCTTACTAACTATATATAAACAGTAATTAGGAGTCAGAGCTGGGTAGTAACTGATTACATGTAATCTGGATTACGTAATCAGATTACAAAAAATAAGTACTTGTAATTGTAATGTAAATACTTGTAATTAGACTACAGTTACTTTTTTATTGTTTACATGATTTTAAATGTTCCTTTCTAAAATAGTCTACCGCTTAAATAGAAAAAAGAAAGTCTTCCAGATCTGTGGACATTCACACAAAGACCAGTCACTAGTCAAGTGGCTACACAGCATTTGATGCTTACAAAAATAATTTCAGGTTTAAGTGTTTCAACATTGCATCAACTACTGACAAACACATTCATTTTTATTTGAATTAGGTTATTTAACCATGCATTTCTGTCTTTGGAAGACTTTTATCTTTCAAACACATTAAAATGCACAAATTGATTTATTTCAATTTT
>NW_015653168.1:972786-988822 GCF_001515625.1 Sinocyclocheilus rhinocerous | reverse complement strand
CTCGTTCTCTCGCTCTCATCTCTCTCTCAGGTTCACGGGGTGATCTGTGTTTTTACATGGGGAAAGAAAGAGAGGGCTTTTTTGTTGTGTGGGTGAACTTTGGGATTTGGCTCAGGCAGAGTTCAGCCGGGTGTTAGGTCAAGCCGCTTTCACTGCGCCTCGGTTTTGAAAGGCAGGTTCATATAACGCCAACTCATGACTGGGTTGCGGAAATGCTAGATTAATGAAGTCGATTGTGGAGGACCCTTTGGCCTTGCGAAGCTGGTGGCCCTCTGAAATCTCAATGAGCCTACTGACACCCAAAACAAGACCCTTTTTTTGTGTGTGGGCATCGGGGGGAGCAGAGTCATGCGGAGATTGATTCAGAACATTTTTATGTTACGCGCAGCTAAGGGAAAAATGAAGCGAGCTGATGAATAGAGATACTTTTTCATGCGATGAAGTCACTGAACTGAATCTAACCCTCAAAACCCCGGCTGTCTGAAGGACATTATCTGCTTCCTTTGATTCGAGAGGTTTTCAGTCCTGCCTGTTAGCAGCACTTTGTAACAAACAGCATTATTTACTCGGCTCCTGGCAGTGCTGTTTGAAATGGGATGAATAACCAGTGTGTACTCTCCCATCCAGTATGCGTCCCTCCTAGGAACTCTGGCTAATCCTGTGGAAGGGATTTTAGTGCTGTTTTCTCAATGCCTGCCATTACAGTACGCTGACACTAAAGACAAAAACAAAGGCTCGAGAAAAAAAGCACTTGAGAAAAACAGCATGGCAATTTTGGGGAGTAGCAAATGGTGAAGCTATTAGTTTAACTGCATTTCCCAGTAGTAAACTGTTAGCTTCACTAGTTTTTAAATTGGAGCTTTTTTTAGCTGCAAAGCTGTTAGTTCTACTAAAGCAGTTTTACTACGATAAAAGCATGGTTAATTTTTGTAAAGGTTGTGATGTCCACATGTTATTGTTGAAGAAATTATTGAGGCTCATCTATATATAGCAAAAAGGTGGCCAAAAATGAAAGATTAAGTGAATATTTGGATTAAATGTTTGGTCAATAGCCTATAAAACAAGGATTTTATTGTCCTGTAAGTCTAGCACCAGCAATTACATGACCTTTGGCTCCCTTTGCAGGCATTTGTAATAACATGTAATGTACATAAATTGTTTATTTTGTATTACATTATGTATTTTATCAGTGAAACCATATAATTATTAATTAACCAATCATTATTGCGTCATTGTTTTTATATAATGCATTTTAAGTCAGCCTATAAAACAAGGATTTTATTGTCCTGTAAGTCTAGCACCAGCAATTACATGACCTTTGGCTCCCTTTGCAGGCATTTGTAATAACATGTAATGTACATAAATTGTTTATTTTGTATTACATTATGTATTTTATCAGTGAAACCATATAATTATTAATTAACCAATCATTATTGCGTCATTGTTTTTATATAATGCATTTTAAGTCATTTGAAAGGCTATTGTCGGCTTAGGTCTGTTTTTATAACCACAAAAAAATTATAATCTTAATATCATCAAAACCATGGTTAATTTGCGGTTACCATGGCTACAAGAACCATGATTTTTGGTTTTATTCGTATTAAAACCATGGCTAATTTTCGCAAGGGAACATGAAAACTCAGAGCGAATATTAGATTCATTGGTGGAGGTGAAATTATTACCAACATTAAAACATGTTATTAACGTCAACAGCCAAAAACAAAAAAGTTTCACAGGATTATGAATGTGCCTGAAAGTGATGCACGGGCTACGTTTTCACTTTTCTTTTTACTTCTCTCGGCGCCGGATTGCTGATGTCTTTTCACGGGCAGCCGCAAACATGAGGTGCGAGCGGTCACGAGTGCGGATGCATTTTTTTTTTTGAGCAACTGGGATGGTGCCCCCCCCCCTGGGAGTTGGTGCCCTACGCAAACTGCGGCGTATAGGGAGTGGCAGTACTGTACTACATTCCTCTGTATTGAGGTGTAGCGCTATTTTTTCTATTTTTCTTCTGATATTTGAGCAATCGTGTTGCGTGTACATTTTTCCTAACGTCTGTTTAGGAATCAGAACTAACGATGTTGTATTGGCAAATGAATTGCTCTTTTGAGTCAGCTCTCTTGTATGAATTGGTCAGTTAGATTGTATTGTATATGTTTTTTTTAATAATAAATCTTTGGAATGCTCCCATTTAGATAGCTAATTAAATGTGAGTTTGTTTTTAGATGTTTCTATTTTTCTAATTAACAAATATTATATCAGACATTGCTGATGATTATTTCTTAATATGTAATATTTATGCAAAAAAAAGGCTAACATGTAGCAAACTTTTTTGCCACATAGCTTGTAGTGTAATTAGCTTTCTCTGATTTTAGTTTATCTTAGCTAATATGGTGGCTATGTATGTAAGCGTATTTTCTCCATAAAAAAAGGTAATAGGTGACATAATTTACAATTCTGACTTTTTTTTCTCACAATTCAGACCTTTTTTCATAAAATTCATACATTGTGCGGAAAAAAAGTCAGAATTGTGAAATTAAGAAGTCGTAATTACCTTTAAAAAAATGATCAGAATTGCAAAAAAAAAAAAGAGAGAACTGCGTAAACTCGCAATTTTAAGTTTAGAAATTGCGAGTTGTATAGCTATGCTTACAATTAATGATGTTTTATTAACAAAGTTCGGGAGGAGCACATTCAGATAATTAACCCGGCCAATTCATCATCAGCAATTACACCATCATCTATCCTATCAGCTCGAGAGAGAACTTCTATAAATAGCCCAAGCCACCTTACCTTCATTCTCTCTACAGTATTTCAGCATCCCTCCACCACCCCGACTCCTCACCATCGGCCCGTTTCTACCCCAGCACGGGGGGGAGCACTCGGGGGGAGCGCTCTGGGTCCGGGCTAAGTACCGAGCTCGGAGCCCTCTCCCCGGATGTGGGGGGGGTTGTACTCCGGGTTCGGGAGGAATTACCGAGCTCGGAGCCCTCTCCCCGGACAGCACGCCAAATACGCATAACCTTTACTCTGTTTATTATATGTAAGTGTGAACTCGCGAAACACTAATGAACTGTGTCGTTTATCTTTGCGAAGTGGACTAAATTGTTAAAAAATCTCATCTACCATTATTACAATCTTTAAATGGCAAGTTTATCATTGCTTGTTATTAATAGTAAAACATTATACAGTTACCTGTCAAAAGGTAATAAAGATTTTATCTTTTGGATTATGATGTACTGTGTTTCGGTTAATTTAAAAGACCCTGTGAAATAAAGCTCAGTTCTGAGTCCGGATTGGATTGATCATGTCTAGGCTGAAATGAGTGCATATGTTTTCCTGGCTGCTTGCATAGTACTGTAAATGTAGATTTGTCAAGCTAAGAGGAGGGTTATTATTTGTTTTAATTTCATTTAATTATTTGTGACATGAAAATGCACCCCAATGCATCCATTAAAGACCCACACAGGTACACACATGCTTGTGTGCAGCACTCGCACACACACAAAGAAGGCAGGGCATGATAACAGCTGTCTTTTATTCTGTGCCGAACAGGATCTAACACCACAGGAGCGAATTTGGGTCAGAATACTTGGGAGGCATGAATATCAAATGGAGTTCTGAAACTGGTGAATTAATATGTCTTTCACTGGTGACATTTTCTGCTGGCATATGGCTGCAAGCTCATGGGAGAGCAGGCCCTTTTTGATGAATATTTTTGAGTCCAAAACTAAAGGACGGTTCTGGGCATATGTCGCCGTCTGTTTTTGCCTTGTGAAATGATAATGCAGCAGTCGCGCTTCATCTGGATGGAGCGACGCTGAGGAGACGGTCCAAGTCATTAACCCTTGAGAGGGAGCTGTAGAGACTTTTGACAGTCTCTCTGTGTGCGTCTCTGTCGCTGTCTTACTTAATTTTTTTTTTTTTATTATTTAAATTTAAAAATCTCACCTGTATATTTCTAGTCTTGCATTGTCAGACCTTTACTAAACAACATGAGGTCTGCTCCACAAGAACTGCCCACTTCAGTTTCAAGAAACTGGCTGACATATAAAGAGACCAACTAGGAATTGTTTTGTTTTGTGTGTCCTGAAAGGGCCAGTTTATGTGAAATGAACTGCCGTTCTAAAATTTGGGTTCAGAGATTATTACTATCAGAAAATCCTGAAATAAAATGTGTAACGGTTTCCACAAAAATATTAAGCAGCACAACCGTTTTCAACTGTGATAGTAATAAGAAATGTTATTTGATCACCAAATCTGCATATTAAAATGACTTCTGAATGATCATGTGACAGTGAAGACTGGAGAAATGGCTATTAAAAAAAAATCAGCTTTGCCATCACAGGTATAAATGACATAGTAAAATATATTACAATAGAAAACAGTTATTTTAAATTGTAATAATATTTCACATTATTAATGTTTTTTACTATATTTTTGATTAAATAAAAGCAGCCTAGTTGGAATTTGAATTGATTAGGCCACGCCCCACAGGAAGTTGAATTGGAATTTGACATTGGTCTCACTGTGAAGCCTATAAAACCTCTTTAAATGTTTTTTTTAATTAATTTGATTTCTTTTAAAGATTTTGTAGTTGTCCTCTTTTAAATTTGCCTTGACTAACCATCCTTTTTAGATGAAATGAATTCTTGTTAAAATTTTAGTTACATTTAATTCTGCTTCTTTAAATTCAAATTTGAATTGCAATTCAACATCCTGTTTGCTGCGTCAATTCAAACTGAATTGGGATTTCACAGTTTAATTGTGAATAATCCACAACCCTCGTTTAGACAAATAGAAATTCTGAAACTGTTTTCTATACAGTTGTTTGTGAACCCAGTAGTTATTTAATCCTGAAAAGCACTTATTTTATTTTTTTCTCCCTGACTGACTGTTAAAAAATAATACATGCCCTCACTGACAGAAGCTGCATGAAACCAACCAATAATATTAATGCTTGTCAGATAACGGAAATGTGTCTGCCTTTTTTGCAAGCAATATACGACTGCAAACCGACAGTAGTGGAACTGTTTGAGCCTGAAACTAATAGTCAAGTTGATGACCACAAACCCCATGGTACTTTGCAGTCAGGTGCGCTATGTGACTGATACCTGACATTTCGAGCGTCATCTCAAAGTAATGCAATTTCTTTATTAGACTTGGATCGAAGAGGTCGGGGCAAACTCTCCAGCGTCTTTAGCTGAGGTGGACTGATATTGTGATAGACAGTAGATTGGTCTCTCTAAGCGAGATCCCAATTTCGTCGGTCATCCGACGTGACGTCGAGAGTCACCGACTGAAAGGGAACAGTGTGGTATTCAGCAATCTCTGCATGAGAATGGAAATTAAAAAAGGCTAAAGTCAGAAATTAATTATCCATCTGAAGCCAATGTAGTGGAAAATGTAATTTATAGAACAATTATGGAAATAACGTGCTTAAATGAAGAATATAACACACACATACACATAACGATTAAGTCAATATATTAACACTCATCTAGTTAATGTTTTTCAGCTATTGAATGTAGTAGCACTTCAGCTGCTTGTACTATTTTCAATTAAATCCGAATTCATAAAGCCGTGTTTTTACACTCGTAACAGGTGACGGTCTCTGACGTTTCAAGGTGTTAGTGGTTTTCAGTTGTTTCAATGACTCAACCTTGACTTTTCATGAGATGTACATGGCCGTTTTTTGAAGTCTTGACAAGTGCGTGCGTCTTTGTGCACGTGTCTATGTCTGCCGAAGACGGCGGAGTAAAGGTCCCAGAGAACTTACGCACTAACACACACAACTATTCTCTTTGTGCCCCCCTCAACCCCGCTGCTCTCAGAATCCCTACAGCACACAGAAGCGCTTTATACCCGAATCAAGTCACCCTTCTCCCTGATCTTGCTCCATTGGGAACACTTCTCTCTTAGCACTCTCATTGGCATGCTAAAGAACTCTGATATTTTTGTCTGACATATTAAAGAAGGAATTAAGCAGAGCTATTGAGGGGCTTATGTCCTAAGCATTTTACTTTTTCATGACTCTTATTTGAAAGCCAGCCAAGTAGATGAGTAGAAAAGATGGGGAGGGAAGCGAACAGAGAGGGAGCTTATTGACAGCGCTGTGGCCAGTCTCTCAGAGGGACAGGCCCGAACAATACGCTGACTGTTAGCCGAGGCCCTGCGATACTGTAGTGCGCCGAGAAATAAGTGTCCTTTCTGTGCTTGTTTTTTCTCTCTCCCTCCCAAGAAAGCTGTTACAATGAAACCAAGTCTAAAGCAGCAATTTGTAAGTCAAGAGCCTGGCAAAGTGGATTGTAATGGGGGGAGGAGAGAGGCTGAAGGAGATTGGCTCCTGGAACTGCCACCACTTGTTCTAGAGGCTTTGTTCAACAGTCGAGGAAACTCTGCCTGGTGTTGTGCCCTGCTGTCCTTCACAAGACCACTAGTGTTCTCCTTGTTACATTGCTGGATAGTTCTCACTTTATCAGCCAATTATATGTTGAAGGTCCACATTATATGTACAAGGTCCTATTAGTTAACGTTGGCTCAAGGAATAGCTCATCCAAAAATGGAAATGTGTTTAAGAACTACTCAACCTCAGGCCATCCAACATGTAGATGAGTTTGTTTCTTCACCTGAAGAGATTTGCTCACATATGGATCCTTTGCAGTGAATGGGTACCGTCAGAATGAGAGTCCAAACAGCTGATAAAAGCATCACAATAATCCACAAATAATCGACATGACTCCAGTCCCTCAGTTAATGTCTTGCTAAGTGAAAAGCTGCAAGTTTTTAAGAAACAAATCCATCATTAAGGCGTTTAAACTTTAAACTGTCACTTCTGGTCAAAATGCCAGTCCATAATTCATTATAACGCATTCTCAAGTGAAAAAGTCCATCCCTTGTTGTCCTCTGAGATCAAAATCCACCAAAATATTTGTTTAGAACTGTTTTTGCTAACAGTGCTTGATCTGTGCATATTTCTCACCTGATTCAGAAGAGACAGCTTTTTCACTAGAGGAAGTTATATTATGGATAGAAGACTCGATGGCTTTTCACTTCACAAGACAATATTGTGTTCCACAGAAGAAAGAAAGTCATTGCAAACAAGCCTTCTTTTTATGTAAATTAGGACTATTATAGATTAGGATTATTATTCACAAAAGTCAGTGATTATTTGTCTGGCGCAATTTACGTTGCACTATTACAGCTGTGTACATTTTCTAGTGATCGTGGCAGCGGTAATTCATCAAATGATGGAGAAGAGCGTTATAAGTTGTTGAGTGCGCTTTTATCTTGTTTACAGAGAGGATTCAGGTGGATTGTTAAATAATTATATAAATTGATAAAATACAAATGAATAATTGAGTAAAATAAATGGTATTATTATATTTTATTCCCTCTCATTTGTCAGTTTTAGGTGGGTAGGCCTCAGTGCCCCTCACACCTCTTCCCTTTATAGGTCAGAGGAATGAAGCTGGGATAAATTTAAAAGTTAGGAGAAACAAAAATAAACGCAAAAGTTATTTATTTATTTATTTATATTTATTTATTTATTTGTTTGTTCCTTGATTTATTTATTTATTTTACATTTGTTATAAATTCAATAATTTAAGAACAAATTAATTCATTTTTTTTATTTTTTTTTTATTTTATATGGTAGGTTCTTACTACTTTCAGAATTGGTTGTGTTTATGGGATGGCCTGGCCTGGATGAGTATTAGACTCCTGGCCTTACAATTTTGCACTGGATACATTATTTATTTGGCAGGCAAATGCAATTTTCTCTATTGATGGCCATTTTAAATAAATATAATTTGGAATAATTTCAGAATGGCATTGTATTGTAGTCCATTTTTTATTATTATTTGGTTGTTGTTTTTTCCCTTAGCTTTGAATGGATGAACAATGTCTAATTGTCATAACATGAGGATTTGTTTTTATTTGAAGCGTTCATGTTCTCAGGCAGGCCATACTGGTGCGTAAGCAGTGCAGACTCCCAGTAGCAAGGTGATAAATCCAGTGGACTGTTCAGCAGCCAGGGAACATTACAGCATTGAAGAGATGGCTTGCCCTGCTCTTTAGGCGGCCATTTATGACGGAGTCCCCAACCACAATTATGGGAGCCTTGGGCTGCTACCGGAAACAAACCCACTGACACGTTGACAAAAATCCCTGCCCCGTGTTTATATGGCGTTTTGCAAAGAAATCGGAAAAGGTAATCATGTATGGAGGCTGGGGTTAAGAAGCAATGTAACGGTCTATTAACTTTAATATAGATATGTGGAATAAGCATATGCAGAGGCCCATTAGCATAAATCTTGGTTACACACGAGCGGGCCGCCACAGCACGGGCGCACTTTCTCTCAGTGGAGAGGTCTAATGACAAACACTGGGATGAAGTGAGCCAGCTCGCCGACTCCTCACTTGAGCTCTCAATTAGAGGCCCCACTGTTTAGCTCGCCCTACCATGCGTACCACTCGCTCCCTCTCAGAGCCACTTCTGAGCCGCAAGGAACAAATAGCAGAGTGAAAAACACTGTAATAATGTTTTTATTTGTAAATAACGCTAAGGTTGACAAGTTGTTAGAGATCTATAGTACAGTATAAGCAAACCTAATAAGATATGATGAATAGGGAAAGACTTTCCAAGATTACTCTGTAACACTTTACAGTGAAGTTCAATTCCTTAACATTAGTTATTGAATTAAATTTTTTAAACAATACTTTTATGGCACATATTAGAGTAATGTTAATTTCTACATACGTTTGACCTTTTTGTACATTTTCAAGAGTTATAAGTTATAAAGTTATGTAAAATTAGTAAGTAACAACAACAATAATAAAAACAACAACAACAATAATAATAGTAATATTGACCATATTAATAATATTAATAGTATATTGTTTGTTAAATAATAATAATTGTATTAATTCTTAATTTCAACATACGTTTGTCCAATTATTTTACATTTTCAAGAGATAAGTTATAAAGTTATGTAAAATTACAACATAAAAACAACAATAGTAAAAATAACAATGATGATAATAATAATAATACTTAATATTATTATTGATCATATTAATAATATTAATATATTATGTATATTAAATAATATTTTTATTTTATTATTTTATTTTATTTTATTTTATGATTAACCATTTTGTAGACCCTTTTGTTGCTGAGCGCTCCAAGTATAAACTTATTTTCCTCTTTGGCTTGAGAAAAGAGGCTTTTCCTTATCATAATCTGTTGTTTTACTTGATTTGTTATAAATCACAGAAATTTTCGGGAAGGTCTGACAGTACACATGGAATTTTATGAGGAAAAACAGACAATAGCGAACAAGTAATTGGGACAAAAAGGTTTGTCAGAGGAAAGAAGGCTTGGGTGTAGGAAAAAGGAACACTTTCCATTTTGTTTGATTCATCATCAAAGAGGACTGAAAGGATGCTGAAACAAGAGAGATATTCCTGACTCGACTTTCTGTAGTCCCTCACTACAAAACTCGGTTTTTAGTGTTTGATGTTTTACTGAGAGAGGCTTTCAAAAGAACAGATGTGCTTAGAACTTCCAGGAAAAAAGGAAATAGAGAGAGAGGGAGGACACAGGAAAGAAGATTAATCGTGTTGTGTGCATGCCTTTTCTCATTGTTTATATTCAAAAACAATAGTTTGTTTTCTTCTTCGTCTTATTATTGTCATAGTTTGCTATTGTTATAATTTCTGCAACTTTTATTGTTCAGTTAGGGCTATGGTTAGGTTGTAGAGTTGTCATTCATTACATGTGTTTTTTTTTTTTATTAAAACTGAAGTGTGTAATACATTGTGTTAAAAATTTTTTACTAAATAAATTAAAAACAAAATACTAAAAACTAAAATATGTAGTTTTAAATAGTAAAGGTATAACAACGTTATAATGTACAATATAGGCTAAAAACTATATTTAGTTTAAACTATATTTAAAACTATAATAGACTATATTTAACAGTGTTACTAAATTGTTATTGTTTTTAAAGATTAATGTTCAGTGAAAGTTAGATGACAGTAAATATAATCTAGATAGGGGAAAATATGGTAAGATGAGTATGAACAATTAAACATCCTATATTAACCAAAACTGATAAATTACCATCCATCCAAATAAATACATAAATAAATACATAAATACTATTATTATTTAAATAAATAATAACAACTCCATAGAAATGACAGAAACTAAAATGAATGAATGAAAGAATGAATGAATAGTCAATGTTTTTTAATTTCTGTAAATAATGTTTCAGATCAGGGAGTGTTTGGAAACTGTCATTATTTTTGCAGTTCAGTTTGGTGATATTAGTGTTAAAGAAATGACACACTTCACCTTTAACCAACATTATTGTTCTTTCATCACTTCAAAAGTTGCAGTTGTACTCGTTCACCTGACAGGCAGATGGAGGTGCTTTAAAAACAAACAAACAAACTTTCTAGTTACATTGTCAAGTGGTGGTTGACTTTCTTTGCCCTTGACATAGGCTCACTTAATAACACTACTGCTTCCTCTCATTGTTGTCTGCTGTCACCCTCGCATCCTGTCAGATGTCACGCAGGGTAAAAAGCCCAGCCTGCTCTCTCTTTCCCCTTAAAGACTAACCAGCAGACATTTGCATGCTGCCACATTACAGCATCCTATCTGTTCCCACAGCCGTCTGCGTGTCTGTGAAATTGCTACGCGGCATATCTGTCGCACAAGCCGATCGCAGCGCCACAGAAATAACAGCATTGTAAAAGTCATAAATCACATGATGGAAAAGCCAAAACTCAATTGAGTCGGAAACCATTGTGGCATCTTCGGGGGCTAATTGGATTGGTGTTTAGCAAGACCCCGGGAGGAGGCTGGCCTAGCGTTCATGCATAAAATTGTCTTTGTTTCTCTCCATCGGCCGCACTTTTACTTCTCCCTCATTGGGTCTCAGTCTCCTCCGCCGATACCACGCTGCACTGGGAGGCGTATTAGCACACCTTTGTGCCAACGCGGGAGGAGAGGGCTGGGGGACCGGGAAGAAAAAACAGAAATGATCTGGTATTAAATTTCAATAACACATTTCCCCCAGCCCTCCTGAGTACAAGCAATCAAGGGTTAAATTGGATCTGTAACGTATGCTTGGTGACCCACAAATCGCTTCCCCATCAAACAGACTCATTACGAGCCAGCAAGCAGATGAGTGTTTGTGCGCGCCTGCCTCTGAGCGGCAGGGATTGTGTGTATTACTACTAACACGGCCGAGGTATTTAAATTTTGATTTTTTCGTAATGGGTTTTGACATGTTTCATTTCCTCCGGGGGAAGTGCCAGAGACCGCCGAAAGTAAATGTTGCTAAAAAGTCATCAAGGCAGAATATTAAAATGCCATCAAATAAGAATTTCGCTAATGTGATGGGGCCGGGGCCGCTGCAGGTACGTCACGCCGGGGTCAGAGAGGTCCTGGTTCTGGGAGAAACACTATTTGTTCCCCTTGGCTGCTTTTTTTCTGGCCTCTTAAATAAATTATTAAAGGACTTATATCTCTCGCCCTCGGCCTGCCTCTTGGGGCCTTCAAAGTTCAACCACACCATTTGAAATGAAAAACAGGCGAAAAAGCCTGAGCGATCTGATGGACACAATGCCGTAGAACTGCAGCCTATTTCCTTTCATGGACCAAGGGACTATCGCATTTGAAAATGGACTCGAAACGTCCAGGCACTGTTGTTTCCCGCACGTCGCATGCTTGTTTTGTTTTACCTTAGAAAGTAGATTTCTCTTTAAACCCGCTGCATTCACTCCCACACAACTCGGGTTGGAATGAATACCGTAGCATAAGGCATCTTATACATGATCATTTTGAGCTGATAATTACACATTTTGGGAGTCTGGCAGGATTGGACACTCACGTCTGGGTGTTGTGACAGCATGATTATTGGAAACACTTTCTGCCTCAGCGACTAAATTAAAACATTTGTCTGCTATGGATCCCCTAGTGCGGTAGACGAAAATAAAAAACGGCACAATGTACGTCGCGCACGTTTCGAACATAATCCGTTTCGCATTCTCGCCATGTTCCCTCTATTGTTTTCTGTATTCCTCGGGTATTCCTTTTGAGCCCATTACCAGCCTGACAACCCACCAGCTGTCACTAATTGCCCACTAATGGGCTGCGGTGGTGTGATGGTTTCTCTGCGAGGGGCGTTACAATTCTGTACTGGAGGTCCTTCTGGCTTGCCAAATCAAAGGGGACATACTTAAAAGGCATGTCATGCACTTCCCTTAAAATCTGAATAAATCGTCAGATGAACGCATCCCCATACCGCATTTATTTGTGTATTTCGTTTGAAACCACATCAGGCGTTCCTGCTACATTTTCCTCACGACGCTTCTGCTTATATGTGGAATCACGCGTGGTATTTGTAATCTTTACGGTTGAGATTTTAGCAGGAGACAAGTGGGGCACGTGTCTGCCCTCTGCGTCAGCCAGCCTGCTAATAGATGTGAGAAGGTCATCTGGCATTAGCGGCAGAAGTACGTTAGCATTTGCGCTGAGCGTCTCTCGCCAGACTCTGTGCATGTTTGAAGGCGCTTGGACAAGCAGGCCCTTTCACAGTGATGAATGGCTTTTTTCAAGCGTTCTGCTCCCTAGTTATGAGAAGGGTGACCTGGTCATTGGATGACTTTATGAAGCTATAAAAAATGTATGTCAGTCTCCAGTCTCTAATGCCATCCCCAAACAGAGGAGGAGGGAGCAGAGAGGGGGAGCCGGAATGGTAAAAAGGCCATTTACCGGCGCTCTAAATAGCTCTCTGACTGCCCTTCTCCACTTATCTGACAATGTCCTTGTCGTCAAGACAATTTCTTATTCGTTTTTTTCTTCCCCCTCTCTCTCTGTTTGTACTCTTTTATAGGACAGATTTGAATCGATGGCAGACGGGCCTCTAAACCCACTTCTAACTTCTGTCTTTCTCTCAGCCCACTTGGGATCTGCAGCGTAATACACCGCAGACTAAATCCGGTGATACTCCTGCAGTATTTGAAGCATGGGTGGCTGCATAATGAGCAGGTGAGAGCGTCTTTATTTACAGGGCTCGCAGGAGACGCCACATAGTGATTGTGTGAACCGTGCATAGTGCCGTTTTTATATTGTTCTGAAGGGCCAGTTGAGTTAGTATTATGAATGTAGATGCTTAAGAACCTTAAGCAGGGTCACATCCTAAAGCCAAGATCAGGGATTTACTCACCAACAGTTTTCACCTCATTTCCATGTAGCATTGCAAAATCCCATTAATCACAAATGTCTTCTTTTTAATAAATATGCAAATTTATATTAGCCGATTGGTGTTACTCCTAATGTGTCATTAATAAAACATGAGCCTCTCTGCTCTCAGCCTGCCAGTGTTTTGGAGAACAAACATTCAGGGATATGGAGAAGATCCTGGAATGCTAATAGTCTTGACGCGATGCAGGAAAATCTATATATACAGGTTCTTTTCTGTTGCCGTTTTAATTTTTTTGCAGATGTTAAACACTGTAGCTATCACAAACCTCCCGATGTTGTTCGTTTTAATTCAGTTTCAGTTCCCAGGACAGCATGCAACTTTAAATTGAAAAGTATGATCATTTATTTATGGAAGTAATTAGGTCCTGATGTCTGACAAGTGCCATCCTTGCCTTTTTGAGACCTCTTAGGCCAAGAAGTGGATTACAGTCATGTTTTATTCACCGGGCCTGAGTCACATTATTGTAGTGGCTTATTATAGCTTCTTAACCTGCTTTGTGACCTGTACAGTGCCTGTTCTAGACCACAGGCATTGGGCTTGGTGGATTTGTTAGCACAGTTAAAGGTGGGTTATTGCCTTTTTTTAACAGCTGTTGGTCTTTGATAGTCTCTAACCTCAAGGGCTTTGAGCCGATTCAGAGGAATTACTAAGTCATAAATGGCTATTATGGAATGTACTTTATATAAATGTCAGTAACTGTGATGACTCAAGGATAAGCTTTGTAACAATAGAGCTTGTAATGCATGATGTCAATATAGTGAAGTACATTGTTAAATATAGTGAAACTAAATTCAAAGTGTTTAAGAAATGTCACAGATTGTCCTTCCAGTAATTATTTCATATTGTCTTTTTGACATTTATTACATCAAAAGTTCTGAATGCATACTTTTTAATTTTGACAAAGAGGTTAAGAGGAAGTGACAGCCAGTGAGACATCAGAAATTGTTGTTGTCTTTGTTTAGTTGTTCAAGTTGTCATGACTTGACAGGATCGCTTGTTACACATGAGCTTTTTCTTAATCTTAACTGATATTTACTTGTATTAACCCCAGATCTCCATGATCTGATTAGCATTTCTTATTAGTTTTCTATGTCCCAATATATTTTTTATTAAAGATTTGTATCTTAAAATATGAAAATCTATTTAAAAAATATAAATTATTACATATAATACTAGGTGTAAAATCATCATAAACCCTTTTTAATATTTATTATTACTTGTATTTAGAATGTCATTTCCATCACAAAATTATGTTAAATATAATGCATCTTCTGAAATGCTTATGCCTTTTTTTTAATAAAATGACAAATCTTCTGTGTTGCATGTACTGTATGTACACTGTTGGACATTGTTAGTCAACAAATTGAACTAGTGAGAGTTTAAAAAGTGTGCTTTAAGAGGATATATTTATTAATGTCAACTGGGCCAAAATGCACAAACATTAAAGAAACTAACCCTACTGTGATCTGTACCATAGAAGCAGCCTCCAACTTCAATATGCAGTTTCATTCATGTCATCTCCTATTGAATATACATAAAAAAGCATATTAGCTAATGACATGCAGGTGAAAGGGAAAATTTGAAGTGTGAACACACTGTTATAACTAAGTATTTAAAGAATGCATTTCAGGCGTAGCGGGCCTTGAAATCTCCAAGGTTTACAAAGTTCATTATAATGTCTTTTACATGGGTTATCAAAAACAACACAAGGCTATTTTTCTTCAATAGTAGCACACTTGTTGCTGTCAGACTATTTTAGACCCGCAGCCCTCCGTATTGTGCATTTCCCCAAACGGATAAATGAAAGAGATTATTTCAGTATCAGCGGAGTTAAAAGCAAGTGAGATGCTGGGGCCAAATTGCCCGCCTCTGTCTCTTCATGTGCAATCAATCATGAAGCTCTCCTCAGCCACGCTGTTTTAAAAACAGCTGTAATCTGTGGTCATTGTCGCCAGCGTAGATTGTTTGGCAAACTATTACCATAACTGTCAGGCCAAATCAGAAAAATAATCTCATCACTCCGGACAGATGCAGTTCCCCTGCATTATTGATATGGTCATCTCGGAGAGAGAGAGAATTATAAAACATAGTTCTGTTTACAAAGGGAGATTGGCTGGGTCCTTGAGAGTGAGTGAGAGGGACAGGTACTTCCAGGAAGTGAGATATAGGCAGTCCAGAAGGGAGCTGGTAGGAAAGGAAAAACAAATTTCTTGGCTTCTTGGGGTCACCTCACCCCATGGGCTTGCTTCCTCCTTGAAAATGAATCACCAGGATACACCGACTGAATACTCAAAGTGCTTTCCCTGCCTCTGAGGCCTTGACACTTAATATTAGATTTTACCCCCTTTTTTATTGCAAAATGGGGTGGCTGGGGTTGATCTCAATAGCAAGGTAATCTCTGCATTTACTCTTGAAAGCAAAAGCATGTTAGCATTCTAATATTTTTTCCTGCAACTTTGTGTTTGTGGACGTGTCCGTTTTTTTCGCAGGAGATTGTAAAGTGAATTTGTCGACCGAGAAACACACCGAATGTACTTTGCAGACCCATTGCAGACAGTTAAATATGAAAGCGGTCATATGATGCTACATGCACTTTTACAAGTTGTCTGAACTGAAATGTGTGTTGGCAGTGTGTGTACACAACCACCCTATAATGATAAAAATCCACTTAGTGTTTTTTTTTAATCTACTAAAATCTTTACCCCTTTCTCAAATCGAGCCGATCTCAGATGCCTGTCTGTGTGACGTCACAC
>NW_015653168.1:957147-972767 GCF_001515625.1 Sinocyclocheilus rhinocerous | reverse complement strand
TGTTTCACCGCCGGAGCAGATGTAGACAAGAATGACTCCTAAGCGATTGAGGTGTTCTGTTGTTGGATGTAATAATGAACATAGCAGTCGTCGTTTACTCCCGACATCTGAGCCGTGGATTACGTTTGTTTCTGAAGGGAATGCGCCCCCGATCTACCTATTTATGTTTTGTGCGAATCATTCATGATCCAGCTTCACCTACAGAAGCAGTGAGTATAAGGTTTTTTAATGAATCTTTGCAAATCGCCTTTCCTAATAATGTGCTAATTAGCAAGTTTCACGATAACTGCGGTGAAAGTAAACAGTCTCTCTGAGAGCAGCTGGGAAGAGAGGGGCGGGGTCAGCAGAGCTCATTAACATTTAAAGGAAAATGCTACAAAACGGCTTGCTCTTAAAAGAGCTGTTTTTGACAAGGTAAAAAAGGTGTGTTTTACACTACCATTGAGAAATTTTAAACAAACTATGTTACAGACGTTTCATTAAGACCCTAATGAATCATATCAACTTGTGGAAAATGAGCATCATATGACCCCTTTAAAACTTCATTGTTTATTTTTTATCTTCAAAGAGCATTTTATGTGCACTTCCAGGTGTGTTTCGTGAACGTTTTTAAAATCTCTCCCAATGACCCGTGCAGCCATGCTGAACCTTGGAAAGCCCTAAATCGCAGGTCTGCCGTTTGACCGGTTGCCAAACTTTGTGTTGTAAAAACGTGTGTCCTTCGCTGGCACGGGACAAAATTTGGCAGAATAGCATACAGCGGCTTACAAGATCCAGCATATGGAAGGACAAATAGTCTCTCACCCAATGCATCAGGTCTGTGCCATCTTCCCTCACAAAAAAAGAACATGATGGATGTTGGAAGATGAAGGCTGGGAAGGATCCAAGCAAGATGTTCAGCCAATAGTTAGTAACAGCCGGGTTAGAGTTACAGCACCCTTGGCTTGGGAGGGCTTGCCAGGAATATCCGTTGTCGGCATGTCTTGGTGTTTTTATAAATGTAACCCAATGCCCTTTGCTTGGATTAGTATGACGTTCTCAATGGCTAACATTAGCATGTTATGTGGTCTGAGATTGATCAAAACTTCGATTTAGCTCTGACTGATTCAGCTGTGTTTTAGCCTGAGGCTTGCTTTGAAAATGGAAATGACTATTTAGATATGAAAGCCACTGTTAATGGTTCAATAAACCAGGAATTCACACTAAAAATGATTAGAGAGAGATTAGTTTCTAAAATTAAACATATTTAGCTGGTAAATTAAAGAATGACTCAATAAAGATTTGTATTTGTTCCACTCTAAAATGTCTCTCTGTTTTGTAAGAACATTTCTGGCTCCTAAAAAAAAAAAGAAAGAAAAAAGAATGTTATAGTAATTAACTAATACCATAATAATTAACTAATGCCAATCTCACAATCTTACCTTTACCATACACAAAGAATGATATATGATGTCATTTATGAAAATAAATGAAATCCTTTCATTTTCCCTTTGTGCTGATTATGTACACGTGATTAATCCCGATGAATTGCATCCTTATTTTAAAATGATTAAGGCATTCACGTTGTAAAAAGAAAGAAAACAAATTAGCAGTCTGTATTTTCCCCCTGACAAAGAGCCATGCACAATGAGTGAAAGGAAATGCGCTGTTTCACAATTGATCATCCTTGAGGGGAAAAAGAATGTCTGAATCAGTTGAGGCTAAGATTGAGAAACATTTGCTCAGGACGCCGGGCAGACCTGGCAGTGGGACTTCAGGACCTGAGTGTGATAAATTTGTCCTTATTATCCCTACTGATGTTTAAATTTCTTCAGGGCTGTAAGTACACAGGCACCAGGCAGTGACAGAGGTATGGCGACCTCCTTCGATCCATAATTTACACCTGTTAGTGGACTCCCCTATCGTTGTACAGTTTACTTGTTCATTATCTAATGCTATATATATATATATATATACTGTATATATGTGTGTGTGTGTGTGTGTGTGTGTGTGTGTTTGTGTGTATTTTATTCTTTTTTGTCCCAGTCTATTTGATGTCCACTTTGCAATCTTTTTTATATTTGAATCGGCATGTTTTCATCATTGTTGACTATAGTACACGCTCTGCTGCCGAGGCAACGGATCAATGTCAAGTAAATAACCTTTTCTACCTTATTTCCCGAGCAGTATTGATCCGTTTTCCCCCCTCCCCATTTTTCCTCTCAATTCAGCATTTTGTCATGTCTTCAGCCAACACGGGACACACAACAGCAGTTTCCCATTGGAAGTGCAAAGTGTCATCTCATGACAGTCCTACTTTGAATGATTTCTCTGTTATGGCACGTAAAGACGATCGGTTCTTGGAGAAACGTTTAATGAATTATTCAGTTTTAGAGAAGAATCAGCTGTTGAATTCATATGCGGAAAAATAAAATGCAGATTCATTAACAGCACGCTATACTAAACATATGGACGCATTTTAATGTTGATACTGTGAAACATTTACTCAGTCAGTACTTAGTGATGAACAACATGCAATTAATTTGTAAGATGCTTGTAATTAAACATTAATCCTTGTTGTTATATATTATATTATTGATATGAATAAAGTGGACATATATAAAAGTAGATTTTAAAACTGGTATAAAAAAACTGGTAGATTAAGACTATGTAGTGAATGTACTGTAGAGACTGGGTAATTTGGGAACTTTGTATATTTAGACTTAATAGCAAAGACATAAATTCAATAGCAGCATTAAACAGAATAAAATGCTTTAGACTCGGTTGAATAGTCTTAAGACGGACAACTTGAGAAGCTGCAATTGGTCGCCAGGTTGGTTTTGTTTGCCTCCCTTTTTGCCTCTAAAAGCACAGAGCCATAGCGAGAAAAGATGAAAGCTATTTTCTTCAAGTGAGAGCCAAAATCGAATGAGGTCAACCACAACTTAGAATGGAGAGAACCTCTCCACCTTTTCCCATTGCTGTAGTTAAGCATGTACTGCTCAGAGAGATTTGTAATCGTACAGTCCACTTGAGTCACAGCTCTCTTTCAAGACAAGAATTCTGAATGACCAAAACAAAGTCTTTTCCTGAAAAAAAAAGATTGATGGTTCTTTTAAAAATGTTTGAAGAGGCAGAACCAGAAAACGTTCTGGAGTTCAGCTGGATGTGGCCAAGAGGAAAAAAAAAAAAAAGTATTCCATATCATGCATCTTGAAAAAGAGAGTGTTTTGTTAAATGGATGATTAAATGTGTTAGATCTGTTATTTTTTATTTATTTTTTTGACCATTTCTAAGACCATGTAGGTTTCCCATTATTGGAAGTGTTTGCTTGGTGTTCACATAACATTTAAAAAGGGATTTCCCACAGCTGCATGCCAATTTTAAATTAACCTTAACAAACAAACTCCTGGATTATGTTGGGCTTAACAACACCCTTTTATTGAGTGTGTGTAATGCTTTTATTTCATCTTGAATTTAGTTTAGTGGGCAGGATTCATCTGGACTGATGGACTGTGAGGCCTGTGGGTCCATTCCCTAGTACTACCTAGTTTAGTAGTAAGTGCACTACCCAGGGAACAAGATAGGGCTGTTCCGTTGACAAAATCGAAATGAGAATGAATGCACCATAAAAATCAATTAGCATTGGCTGCTTATTATATTCACTTCCTGGAAATGTTGTCTTTGTAGTCATCAGAGCTCCACAAATATAAGTACTGAATGATTGTACAGCCAATTATTGTAGCTAATCTATACGTTTTTTTTATACTAATTGTATATTAGTATGACTTTTATTTAATTATTATAAACTATTTAAATAATTGAGGTACTAGACAGGATACAGAGTAGCAAATTGGAATGTATGGAAGTAGATTAAACATTTTTATGTCTGTCTTTCTATCCATACATCCATACATCTGTACATCTGTATTTCTATTCATTCATTCATTCATTCATTCTTTTTAGTATTAATGGCACATTAGTATGCGTTTAATAAACTAATATTTTGTATTTTTATCATTTCAATTAATTATCATCTATTGTATCTGTCTGTATTGTCTATTTAATTTATAATGTTTATATTAATCATAGATTATATTTAATAAACAAATAATTTATTTTTACAACTGAAAATGATAATATTATGTGTTTTTATTATAAGTTAATTATGAATTAAATGATACAATTAAATTATAAATTGTACAATTTATTTATAATTATATTTTGAGCATATTGGCATTGTAATTTCAGCAAAGATGCATGATAAACAAATATAGCGTGCTATACAGCACTTTTGTTAGTAGATATCAGCTACGTTTTAACATTCGACCTCACAATCACAATGTAGGTAATTGAACCATCAGTGTCCCAGTATTTAGTAGGTCAAGGCTCTTACCAGTGGCCGAATTATAGTGTTCACAATATACTGATTGATGTCAGGAGTAGAATGTGACACACCCTCTGGATTGTTTTGTCTAGGCTGCTGTCCAGTGAACTACTATTGATTTCCCCTGGCCTGTGCAGATCCCACTCCAACATGAGTGATTATCAAGCCTTTTCCTTGTGATGACACTGCACTTAGGTTCCATCAGCTCAGCTTCTCTTTGATGAATGTGCCCTGCGCTGCGACTCCCTCCCCCTGTGACATACACACTGGGCTGCGAGTGCTTGTTAGTCTGCGAGCTCTTGCTCTATGCGGTTACAATTCCACATCAAAGCGGTGGCTACACGCTCTGTTCCCGTGTCCGCCCACCGCTAACCTAGGGTATACATTCTGCGCAATTATTCATGAATGCTGATGTCGGCCGTGGTGGTGTTTAGAAAGGAGCATGCAAATACCAAAGGGTCAGACTCTATTTCGTGGCTACATAGACTTTGTAGTGTGGATGTGAAAACCCGTCTGTAAGAGGTGTAAATAAATGGAAGTGACATGGGTGGAGAGGGAGGAAAGAATGGTGTTGGTTTCCAGATGCCATAAAATTTCTCATTTCCTACTCTCCGAGTGAGCAAATCACTCACTCGCTCTCTGTACAGTTGTCACGTAGGAAATAATATGGCTGCGGACGAATCCTCTGTGGCTGCTTGTCCTCAGCTGAACTTGTACACACAATTGTGTACATCTGTGCCCCAGACACAGTTAGATCCTGAACTTCTATTGATTTTTAGGGGCCACTATGGGTGAGAGAAATAGCACTGAAACATAAGGTGAATGGGAGTCCATGTTCATGCCCTTGTGCTACAAGAACACCTAGTTTTGCGTGTGTGTTGGAACAAGCTCTCTCCAAGGAGAACAGCAAACCAACAAAACAAATTAAATCAGAGGGCAAAGTAGAAGCAGCAGAAAAGGAAAAAAACACACATGAGGATATTAACTGTATGGTTAAAACAAAATACTGTATGTAATATGTAAGGCTTTAGCATGACTTCTAAATTCTGTATTTAAAGGGGTCATCGGATGCAAAATTCACTTTTGTTGTTGTTTGAACATAAATGTGTGTTGGAAGTGTGTGTAAACATCCATCCTATAATGATAAAAATCCACCCAGTGTTGTTTTTTTTTAAATCCCCGTTTTTCAAATCGGGCTGCTCCGAGATTCCTGTCAGAATGACGTAGTCCTGCACAGGCCCCTCCCACAATAGTTGATTGACAAGGCCGTCTTACCTTAGACCTGCCCTGAGTGAGCTGTCATCAGTCTGCCATTGTGTTGACTCTGGTGCAGGGGAAGACAAGAATGTCTCAGATTAAGCGATTGAGGTGTTTTGTTGTTGGATGTAATAATGAACATAGCAGTCGTCATTTACTCCCGACATCTGAGCCGATGAATAAGCAGAGGATTAACGTTACTTTTGTTTTGAAGGGAATCCTGATCCCCGATGTTCGCGCGAATCATTCGTGATCAAGCTTCATCTACACAAGAAGTGAGTATAAGGTTTCTTTATGAATCTTTGCAAATCGCCTTAACCTAATATGTGCTAGTTAGCAAGTTCCGCGGCTAAAGTAAACAGTACTGCTGTCACCCACAGAAGAGAGGGACGGTGTGAGCAGAGCTCATTAGCATTTAAAGCAACATGGACTAGAATTGCTTGCTAAAAACAGAGCTCATTTTGACAGGGTAAAAAATATGTTTTTTACACTACCATTGAGAAATTTTAACCAAAGTATGTCATAGACTCTTCATTAAAACCCTAAAGAATCATATCAAATTATACCAAATGGGCATCCGATGACCCCTTTAATGCTTTCTTCTGCCACATTGTCTTTGAATTATCTTAATTTGAAGGCTTTTTCTCAAAAAATATGATATGATAAGTAATTACTTGCAGTTTGGTTAAATCAGTTGACACATATAATTACATTTATTACAAAAAAATAACAGCACTACTTAATATGAAATTATTTTGTGACATTTCTTTTAGTATACAGTAAAAGTACCAGAATTTAATTGAGAATGCTTTTAAATTCTAATTGAATTCCTGAAGTGTACAGTAGAGCCCTGAATTTCAGCCCAGACCTGACGGGCCCCGACTTATTTACGCCCCTAGGGCCAGGCAGCGGGCCAGTTTTCACATCATAGCTCAGACACGGGCTGGGCCTGATTTAGGCTTCTCCTTATTTTTATATTTTAGACATCCATGAATTATGGTGATGAAAAATATTTGCCGCGCTGTGGAAAAAAACACGAGACCGTGCTACTGCAACTGTCAAGAGCGGCTTGCCCCTGCCAGCAACAGCAAGAATGAGTGCGTTCAGCGCAGCTGGAAGAGTTCTTCATTCAAATGCATGCAATAGGCTAAAGCTTGCCTCAAAGCACCGGCAAAAATAATTACTATGAATGTGTCGAGGGGAAATAATAAGGAGATATTTGAATTATTTATTAATAAACTAGTGTTTTCTGAGTCAGTGTCGCAAAGATGAAGTTGATGTTCCTGACACGCCATCTCCTCATTGGACGCGTCTTTAGAGAGAAATGCATATTTACGGATTTTATAATGAAATAATTATTTTTTTCGATTTTAATTATTTTGTTTTAAAGTAGTAATTCAAAGCATTCTATAGATATATTTATCAAGTCTGTGAGGCAAGTATTCGCTGAGTTTCGGTTCATCATTGTGAAGCGCTCCTGCTCAAGACCGCAACTGCAGAAAGCGCATCCTGTTTATTTTCTTTATTTTATAATTTTGTTGATATTGTGAGTGCACACAAATAAAAGTAGACCCTTTGCAGTTCCGAATGATGCATTTATTTGACCTTTTATGAGCAAAAATGACAATGTATTTTAAGATGTTTCCAATGCAAGTGATCGCACTGGCGCCTCCATGTCCTGTAAAGCGTGCTTTAGCTCCTCTCCGCACAAACGATTGAATTTGCGTCTAACATCGCACATTTATATAGGTTAAACATTTAAAGTAACATTGTGATATGCTTGAGCTGTTTTGTATCTTGTAGATTTAATTTTAGGTAAGTCGTGATAATTTGAGATGGCTAAATTGATCAAACATAGGCTATGATCAACTCACTGTCTGTCGCTGGCCGCTTAGTCGTTATTTAAAAAAAAAAAACCTTACATTTAACGAACAAAAAATGGTCCAAAGTTTTTTCTAAATTAACTTAATCACTTAACGTAATCACTTTGCCTTTACATGCAAAACAACTATTTTAATAGCTGAAACAGTAGTATAAGCTGTTTTGGGGGGGGTTGGAAGACTGGCTCTGGCTGAGAATTCTGATAAGCTGTCGGACAAGGGTCGGGCTAGGGCCTGAGCGTCTCGGACCAGGGCTGGGCTAGGGCCTAGATTTGAGGCCCGTGCAGGGCTCTAGTTTAAAGGGATAGTTCACCCAAAAAAATTAAAATTCTGCGCAGTTTGGTGTATGCATCGTGGTACTGTTGTAAATGCACGTTGAAGACTGACACGGAAGAGAATAAATTGTTGAATAAATTTGTTATTTTTGTTTTCTTTGTGCACAAATAGTATTCTCTTAACTTCATAAAATTCAGATAGAACAACTGATGTCACATGGACTATTTTAACAATGACTTTACTACCTTTCTGGGCCTTGAAAGTGTCAGTTACATTGCTGTCTATGCAGGGTCAGAAAGCTCTCGGATTTCATCAAAAATATCTTAATTTGTGTTCCGAAAATGAATGAAGGTCTTAGGGGTTTGGAATAATTTGAAAAGGAGACAATCCTGGCCGAAATTTCTAAATTGCCTAAAATGTCCAGGGTTTGGCTTTGTTTTCCTATTGTTTTCATACTTAGAGAGGGTAATGACTGAAAAGTATTTTGACCACTAGCATGCATTCATTGCACATAATGGACCAATCGTGGTGTGAAAGAAATAACAAAGCATGCAAATATGCATACAGTACATACAATGTATTAAAAGTCCCGGTCAGGACAAGTCCAGAAAAAAAGAGGACGTTTGGACACCCCAGATTAAATGTATTTATGCATTATTTGTAATATGGACACTGCTATTTAAAGTTTTACAGAAAACACTTAAAATACAGAATACAAACAGGAAATAGCAGAGCATACTTGTGAACATTGCGAACATACTCGTTAACATTGTTTCCCTATTTTAATCTGCATGTATGACATCTCAAAGCTCCCTGGCATGTGTTTCTCTCTTTTGCGTGCTTTGCATCTGTGATAAGAAGTATTGGTGGTTTGAGTTACAGATGGCATTAATGTGCAACATGTTCTCACACGAACTGCACTGATGTCTGCCATTCACAGCACCATTAGAAATGAGGCCCGAGTAGATTTATCTCCATGACCTGTAAGGCATAAGTCTGAAAAAAGTGTTGTTTTTTTTTTCCCTTATGTTATGTACATGACAGATGTAAATCTCGGGATGGCTTTCTCATATTACATATCATATTATTTCCTCTTAGCTGAGGTTTATCAAAGAGTCCTTAGAAAGAATAAAAACAGTTGAATGTGCGTTTGAGTGCGTTCCTCTTATGGGACTTAAAATGAATATTCCAGAGAGCCATATTTCATAGTGAACTTTTGACATGTGAGAACAAAAATGGCATTGAGCCGAAGCTACAGTGTGAAACAAAAGAGGGGGCACTGGAGGACGAGTGATGGGGTCCTTCGGCTGCTATTCTGGAGTCTGCGAGCATGTGCCGCAGGTCCAATGACAAAGAGCACCTGCTGGTGTCACAGAGCTCTGGGGGGAGCTGGAATATGGTTGGGTGGTGGGGGGTGGAGTTGTTGTCTGAGGGAGAAGTTTATGAGAGACATGGATGCAGGGGTTATTTTCAGTAATGTGAATTGATCGCAGTGACTCGGGGTGTTTTGAAGAGGACCACCAGCAGCTCTGTTTTTGTGAGCCAAGACCTTTACTTGTCATTCACTTCTTAAGCAGGTGAAAAATGGCAAACGGTGCCCTGGTTCCTCAAAAGGTGTAGGGCCTGCTGACACAGACTAATGGGCCGAAGTTCATGAGGTTAGTGCACACCACATGTGTGTTGCTGGAAATGTTGGTTCCGTCCAATTACATATCAAAATATATCATCTGTCTTCCAAATGTAGTGCTTAAAGGGATAGCTCACCCAAAAAAAAAATCATAATTCTGTCCTTCTTTACCCATGCCATTTGAGACCTGTATTGTTTTTTTTTTCTGTGGAACACAGAATGTAAATTTTGGAAGAATGTCTTGGCCAATCTTCATATATAATGAAGGTGAATGAGGACAGAGGCTGTAGTGGTCCAGGTGACACTATAATTCAAGTCTTCTAAAGCCATACAATAGTTTAGAGTGACCAAAATTATTCATTGGTAATTTGTTAACTGTTGCGACAGTATCAATGAGTCAGTAAAACCAGATCAGTCTGATTTGTAAATGAACAATTAAAACCGGTTTTGTGAACTGGATCAATTGATTAATTTCAAAGACTTGACTCCAAAGAATGAATCATTCATGAGATGCTACTCAAAAAACTGAGTCATTTATGAACCACTACTCCTTTCATGAGCTCTATGAACAGACCAAGAAACGTTTTTCATTCAAAACAACTATACAGCTTATGGACCACTTTTATGGAACATTTTTGGTCATTTTAGAGCTCCACAATGTCAGTTCCCAATCACTTTCATATACTAAACAAAGTGGTTATTTTTCAAAATTACAGTTTTTAAAAAAAAATTTTTTATTGTGATTTGGGTAACACTATATTTCTATGGGCCCCTTTAGACATTATGCTAACTTTGTACATTGTAATCATATTTCAAAGACAATAGAAGTAATGATTATGAAATTACATATAAAGATGTACTTAAGTCCTACTTAAATGGGTAAAAAAACACTCTAAAGTTCAACCAATTGCATTTAATATAAATTTAAACTATAATACATTTCTATTTAGGTGAAAATGTCATGCAGTTAAGTGTCCTAAAACATTACATTCAGTTGCACTTAGTATATTATTTTAAAGTATATTATTTCCATAATAAGTACTCTTTTTTAATGTTAAAGTGTACTTCTTTTTCACAAGGGTATCCTTTTTAGTTATGCTTCTATGAAGATTCCAGCATCAGATCTGCACTGTGCAGAGGAGGACAGAACTTCTAATTATGAGTTTAGATTACTGCAATAAGAGATTGTAGTGGGGAAAAGGCTTAAGTTTAACCAACCCCCATTGTATAAAAATGCCTACACTCCAGGTTGAGGTTTGTACTGTGGTTTTGGCAGTGTATCAGATGCGTTCATGCTTAAATCAATCTGTGGTTTAAAAAGAAAGAAAGAAAAAAAAAAGACACACATGAAAAGTGACAGCTCAATCTCTGAATACTGTCTGGAGGCTCTGTAAGGGAAGACAGTGTCACTTTCTGCTTCTCGGTTAAATGGTAACCTTAGGTAGCATAGCTGGTGGCTGATGTTAACATATCATTTGAGCTTGTCACCTAGAGGTTAGAGTTGCATCCCTGTTTAGATCTCCGCAATTAATAGTATATTAGTGGTACTGAGTCAACCACACATTACTGTAGATAGGTGTGTCACTTATACAGTTAGAGTAGCTTTGTATGCCATGTCTTTTTCTTTTGGTCGGTTGTTTTGTTGTTATACATTTACATGGTATGAAAGGCATTTTACATGGTACACAATAGCCAAAATTTAGCTTATTATATTTTCACATCTTTTGTGTACAAATTTGTTGGTAACACTTTACTTGAAGCCTTGTAGTGCATTCTGTGAAATCATGAATAATTGTAACCACAGTTATAATACATTTTGAACGTGTCTATTCATTGTTAAAGCACACAAAAAATAATCAATATCAGATGAAACAAGGTGTTTTAACTCTTATTTATGAAAATATATAAAGCATTACAGTTTACACCATGAATTTCTATATAATGCATTATACAAAGGCTTTAAGTGTTATCAATTTCTCAAAATGTATTTTGGGCTACATACAAATAATGGCTAATAAAACTAGCAAAATTAAAATGTAATTTATTTCGAAGATATGGAAGCATTTTTATTTTCATTTATTTCTCAATAAAATGTAAATAAAAACCTAAATAAATGTTTGATTGGCTGTATGCAAAATCACTCACTTGTTCATTCATCCCTTTGTAGTGAATGCTACTTAGTGCACTATATAGAAGTAATAAAGAAGTGATTTTGGATTTTGGTTGTGATTGCATGCACACGTCTGATTGGTCAGTGATATGTTTTCATTCTGATGTCAATGGTCTGCCTCCATTCTGGTGTCTCTCTTGCCAGTTGCCAGATTTAATGGCACGATGACCGTAAAATACTTTAGCTGGAAATTGATGGAATTTTTTCTTTAAATAAGAGATTTCTTACTTAAAACTGTATTTTTTGGAGGGGCTGGCAGTGGTCGACAGGGTGCTTCAAAACAGCAGTGGAAGCGTTGGCTGCAAAATGAAGTCAGGCCTCCAGGTTTTTCTGGGAAAAAAAGTTCTCCATGGTCCAAGGTCAATGACCTGCTCTGTAGCACTCTGCAGTCCACCTCGGGGCACCTGCTAATGTCAGGCCTCTTTTAGATTCCCCAAATCGCCGCTCTCCACTGGTTATTTTCAGCAGCACTAAGTGATCCCAGTGACCCTGGAGGTCTGACATGCTGCTTTTTTTTTTCTTTACCAGAAGTCAAATGCCATAGCATTGCCCCAGGATCAAAGCCTTCAAAGTCAAACTCTGCTTAGGCAGCCATTGAAATCAGACCCCTGAGTCCATCCAAGGATGCGGATGGAGTCGGATCATGGCCTAGCTGTAACTCAGATGGTAGCCAAGTGGTGGGGGCAAATGCATTCTCTCCCTCCTGTGAAATAGCTCTTTTATTGGGGTCAAAGTATAGCTAACTGTCGTGGCTCAGAAGGCTCATTAAGTTGCACATAATGGACAGAGTGTTGAATATTTCTGTAAAACTGTGAACACTATGTTTGCATTTGTTTTCCATGGCCTCACGGCACATGTGGCTCTATTTAGGGAAATGTTTTTTGGGAACTCTTGACAGTTTTTGTATTACTTTTCCACACTAACATATGATAACATGCGGTCCTTGAACTCGTGTTAGCCAACTCATGGAAAATTAATAAATAGACAAAGATGTTATGACGAGTATGTCACAGACTACAAATTATGATAGCACACAAATGAGGGTGGCAAAAAAAAATGCATTGGTTTAAAAATTGAAGTATAGCTGTTTTTATGTATATGTACAGCATTTTTTAAAAATAATATATGGAATCCTGTTTCTGAAAATTATAACATTCCTCAAGTTTGCAACATTATATCTCTGAATCTCATAAAGTGACTTAATTTGTTGTAATTGCGACACTTTTTGCATTTGTAACTTTTTCTCACAATATGACTTAATATCAATGCTACTTATACTGAATTACATCATTTTGACTTTATATCTCAACATTTTTCTTAATCCCTATTATTATAATTGCAACTTTTTTTTTCCATATTTGTGTTTTTTTCTCATGTATTGTGACTTAACCCGTATTTGTGGTTTTATATCTTTGTATGACTTTATATGTCATTTATATTTGCAACAATATATATCTGAATCTCATATGATGGCTTCATTTGTTGTAATTGTGACACTTTGTGAACTTTATTTGCGACTTTTTCTGACGATATCTTATAATATCACTTATACTATATCTCACAATTGTGACTTTATATCTCGCAATTATTATATTTATTCTCATAATTGCAACATTATATCCCCTAATATCACAATTGTGTTTTCCCCCCATATTTGATATATATATATATATATATATATATATACACACTGTATATATTATGTTATAATATGATTTATACTGTATCTCACAACTACAACATTTATGATATTTGTTGTGTTTGCAACTTTTTCCTCACAATTGCAAATTTGAACGTGCAACGTGATTTTACATCTCCGTTACGTCTGCAATTTTGTTTCTCATAATTGTGGCTTATTTCTCACTATATATTAATCTCACTGTTACTTTTTTTTCTCTGAAATTAAAACTGGCTTTCATAATAATATTCAAAAATGTAGTGGTATTTTAAAGCGCCAGCTGTGTTCATGCCAACTTCAATCTGTACAACCTGTATAAATTGTATGCTTACAAACAGGCCATTAAACCGGCTTGCATTGTTCAGAAGACTCAAGCGAGGGTTTACCCGTCCAGTGGAGCCAATTTTTGATAAGAAATCCTGGGCCGAGAAACATTCACTAAACACAATCTCCCTGTTCGTCCCTCCCTGGATGTCAGTCTGTGTGTTCTTTCCCTTTCCTGTCCCCTACCCACCTCTTCCAATATGCAGGAAATGGCGTCTGGCCTCTTGACAGATAATGTGACACACACGTGTGCGGACGGAAACTGGGGCTGTGAGCCACAAAGAGCCACAGTGGGTCCTGGCCCCTGATAACATCAGGGAAAGAGAAGAGAGGCCTCTACGGGAAGTTGCCAGGTTTGGGAAGGCCTGGAGAATCCCGCTTATCTCCCAGAGGAGTCAGGAGTTGGAGTGTGGCCCTCCCCGGCAGCAGGCCAGGCGATGGAGTGCTGAGACCTTTGTTTGTCATCACCATTTCCCCTTTATCCTGTGTCATGACCTTACAGAGTTCATTTCAAACTGATAATTCATTGACTGCTTCTCAAGCCTTCAGAATATGGAAGGAGTTGATCATTAGACAAGTAGACGTGACTGCTTCTTATCAGCGAATTTGATTTGTGAAGGGAAAAACGTGTGCTTTGGCTGTGGAATGTAAAGTGACAACCACAAATTATCATTACGACTGAGTCATAACAAATGTTTCCTCTACAACTTCACTTTCAAACAATGCTTTGTTTGGTGGGGTTGGGGTTGTAGAGGGAGATTCTGGTCGAATCTGAATATATTTGAATTTATTTGATTGCGTAAGCAAATTGCGAGTTACACTGTTTCTTTTAAATGTTACCAATTGTGTTTGAGTCCAAATCTTTGCGAAATTGTTCATATTGTACAAAGTTAATGGAATATTAAATTATGCCACTAATACAAAGGGGTACTCTTTATTTTAAGGTGTCATTGTTACAGTGTAATTATACATTTAAGTACTGAGTAATATTAATCAAATACATGTACTTACTATAGGGTTAGTGTTAGGGTGAGGGATTGGTTTAGGATTAGTTGCATGCAATTATGCATAATTTACTGTTATTATAATAGTAAGTATATGTAACATGTAACAAGGAGACCTTAAAATAAAGTGTTACCCACTTTAGAATAACATTTAAATTGTGAACATTATTACACTTTATTTTAAGTTAATGTTGTTACATTGTAATTACACTAGTACTTAGTAATATCAATTATTAAAATTTGCTTACTATAGGTTTAGGGTTAGTTGCATGTACTAGTACATGTAAAGTGTAACTGTGTCACTTTATAATAAATTGTTACATTAATTAATGCATTGGGTATCATGAACTATTATTGAACAACACTTTAATAGCTTTACTGATAAATATTACAGAATAAATACAATATTTAATACCTTTAATATTTAAAATGAGTTTATATTTAATGTAATTTATTAATCTAGTTAAACGTTGTACATTATTAACATTTTAAGTTGTGAATTAATGTCTCAGTTGTATAATTATAAATTACATTTAACCTATACTAAATTCTATATTTTTTTTTTATATTGTTAGTTCATGATACTAACTCATTAACTAAAGTAAGTTAGTGTATTGCATCTTATTATAAATTGTTACCATTGTATCTAATACAAACGCCTACTTTACATGCGTTAAAGTGGAAGTGAAGCAGTCAGTTAAGTTAACATTATTTAGTAAAGTGATTTCCACTTTGATTAAAAAATATATAACAAACATGATTAATGAAACCATTAAAGAAAAAAGGATGTTTTGTTATAGTTTTTGGAGCAAGGGCGCCGCCATCTTGCAGTACCACCGCGTGTGACGTCACGGGGTTGGTTCGCTCCGATGGCCAGTGAAGTAATAGAAGCATTTCTTTACATTTTGAACACACGAATGCTATTTTAACACACAAATAATTTGGTTTTCACCATAATTTGGATGAATATTCAACATCAAACTGTCTATATGCTAAGTTTTGATCGTGGTATCCCAAACATTGTTTTCATAATGCCAG
>NW_015653168.1:937164-953405 GCF_001515625.1 Sinocyclocheilus rhinocerous | reverse complement strand
AAGTAATATAAGCATTTCTTTACATTTTGAACACACGCTTGTTTTAAAATGGAGGAAGATTACTTTGAAAGCACTGTTAAGTCCATAATAAGTGCAATTGCCTATGCATTTGAGCCGATACGGCGATGGGACCGAGCAGTATTAGGGGTTGAAGAAGTCGTGAACCTGCTGGTTTGGGGTAAAGTGCGGGTCGGAAACAATACTCGTTTACGTGGATACTCCTCAAGACTGTCATTCCGACGTGCTTTGTGTGCATTTGCTGATGAAGGCGTGACAGAAAGCTCAATTTGGTAGCCTACTCACGTGCTGTCCGAGCCGAGCTGTGGCTTTGTGTGTGTGTGCAGCGCCGCCGGCGCGAACAGAAATGATCTATCACAACGCGTGAGTACCGCATTTAAATCTCTTTCAGAAAAGGTCTATCACAGCGTGTAAATACCGCACTGAAATCTATTCCGTGCTGTCTCACACTTAAATGGCTTAAACACTTTAATATTTAAACTGACAAGGCTTAAAACACCTGAGAATGATGAACTTTATTGAGGAAGCAGCACTGGTCCGATTGCTCATGATTAGTTAAACACTATGTCCTGTTAACCGCAGGAAAGCTGTTTGTATTCAAGCTAATTGTATTCGCAGGTGAACATAAAATATGATATATACAACTGGTGAACCAGTCAATGTAATGCATATGTCTTAATGGTCTGACATAACAATAAAATGCGACATGAATGATGAAGCGTTGTCTGGTTACATCACCTTGCGCCTGGCATTATGAAAACAATGTTTGGGATACCACAATCAAAACTTAGCATATAGACCGTTTGATGTTGAATATTCATCCAAATTATGGTGAAAACCAAATTATTTGTGTGTTAAAATAACATTCGTGTGTTCAAAATGTAAAGAAATGCTTCTATTACTTCACTGGCCATCGGAGCGAACCAACCCCGTGACGTCACACGCGGTGGTACTGCAAGATGGCGGCGCCCTTGCTCCAAAAGCTATAACAAAACAACCTTTTTTCTTTAAAATGGTTACATTAATCATGTTTGTTATATATTTTTTAATCAAAGTGGAAATCACTTTACTAAATAATGTAAACTTGACTGACTGCTTCATTTCCACTTTAAGGCTTTAAAGCTGCTTTCTCTGTGTCCTGTGAGCATATTAAACCCAGATCTTAGGCTTGGAGGTTAGCAGTACAACATCTGCAGAATTGATGACTTCAGGATGCTTGGGTCCACTGCAGAAACCAAACTTCAGGAAACTTTGCCAGATAGTTCGGTGGTTTGTTCTGAGTGCGGAAATGTATTTTCATCTTGTTGTTGTTAGAGATAAAAACTTTGTACATCCCTTCCACTGCTGCTAGCCTTTCATTTTAAAGAGACCGCTCCCCTGTGCCCTTTAAAGAACAACGTCCCGCCACGCAAATTTAGAGAAAGCTGTTTGCTGGAAGACACCCAGGTTCTCACTCTTCACTGGATCAGACTAATGTCCTCAAGAGCTTATTTCTGAGAGTGAAATAATTTGATTAAAGGCTGTTTGCTGAATCATCCCTTACCTGTCATAATCTTTTGATATCCGTCGATCAGGAGTAATACAGTATTAAACTTGACCAGTAAATCAATGTCATTTCCCCTCTTTCCCTTATCTTCAGCTTATGGCTATCACTTAGGGGCTAGATGGGTCTTTATTGTGGGCAACTTGTGGAAGAGTTTGCGTCTGGCCACCCGGTGAGGAAACTCAACTAGCATAGTAAAAGAGATGTAAATCATTCCTGCGTTTTAGATGCAGGCTAATAAAGTAAATCTACTGACATTTCCCAACTGAGTCCGTTTACATTCCTGCTTCCTTAATTCTGTCACTCCCCTAGTTTTTCTAATGTGCCAGTAAATCTTTCAGGCAATGAAAAAAGCTAAGAGACTGATTCATGAGCCATGCAAGGTGTTGTGCCTCATCAATGTTTCTCTTAAAAATCTGGTTCCACTTGTAAATTTTAGCTAGCACAATCATTAGCGGTCTGCGAGGCATGGCAGCCTCAAGGCTATCCTTTTCAGAGCGGTTAGAGAACACTGGAGCCGCCAAGTCAGTAAATTCAACTGACGTTTCTTAATGTTTCTGTAGTTGTTTTTGTCATTCTGCCTGTCTTCCATTTTTAAGAAATCTTGCCCAGAGCAACAAGAGCTTGAGATCTTTTTCAATAAAGTCCGAAGCTATAAGAACCACCTTTCTCAGAGAAGCTTGATCTCATTAGGAGACAATCCCCATGTCCACACTGCTCAGAGTTTGTCAGGAAGCGTTAGGGAGGGGGGATATGACTCCGTTGCCTCCGGTCGTACATAACCGAAGTGGATGGGGCTGGAAATAAAGGTGGAGGTTAAAAAGTACAGCTGGTCTTTAAACCGTAGTAACTCTACCTTAAGGATGGCTTGATTTATGGGGGTCTCTAATGGTATCTCTGTCCTGATCTGTGCTGCCTTTCACCCTTCTCTCATCCCCAGCTTTAAACTTGTCAGGTTCTTTCAGGGCCCCTCGTTAATCCTGGGTCCTACAAAGGAAGGTACGGCTGCAGAGAATTAGGGATTTGGGTCCTCCACCCTCTGCTGTCCCCCACTGACTGATGAATGATAAACTGATGAGCAGGCCTAATGCAGAGAAACCCACTCCCGCTGGCTGCCTTGACATCCCCCGGACAGATGTACTCCTGGGTGGAAATTTGCCATGAAATCAGGAACTGGTTTGTGAAGAATTCCTTATATGATGCTTTAGTGAATTAATAGGTACAGTTGACCTTCAGTCCCAAAGCTTGGGAGCTACATTTCCCTGTTATGCTTTGCTGTAGTGGTGGGTGGGCCATATTTCTATTCACATTGAATACAACAGATCATGTGTATTTTTATGAGACAGCTGCGGCTCTTCTGAATGTCTTTCCTCATGCTTTCTTTTTTTTTTTTTTTTTTTTTTTCCTTTTTTTTTTTCTGAGGTTGAGTGCATATTCAGCAAATTTTCATTTTTTGGGGCAAAGTATTCCTTTGAAGTCTTAACAAAGGGAATTAACTGCTCTTTCTTTCTCTTCCTCTTTTAGGTAATGAGAAGAGTACAGCTGTACCAGGCAAAAAGCTCTACACTGTTCTTCCTCCTCCTGAAGGCTACCTCATTAATAGTGGGGAGGATTTGGTCGCACCATCCAATCCAGATCCCACTGACTCCGAGGACAGCCCAGCCGGTGAGTTGTTAACAACTTTCTTGTATCTGATTAATAACACTTTATCTCTTAGATGAAAAACATCACCATCCCTCCTTTTATTTCTCTTTTAATCACACTCTCCAGCAGGAAATGGATATCAGTAGTTGTGGTGAAGTGATCCTGGTAATGCCTGCAAATAATACTGACATATTATTAGTCACTGCAGATAATATTAGCCATTCTGCAGCTGTATATTGATATCCTGATTTATATTTTACTTTTGAATGATTTTGTCTGATGTGTTGTTGTTTTTCTTTCATACTGATTTTTTCTTTTTTTTTTTTTTTTTTTTTTTTTTTTTGCACTTTGCTATTTCTTTTTTCCTTTTTTTTAATTTTTTTTTTTACCCTAGTTACAAAGGTGCAATAATTTAATGTTAAATAAACCACATAAGTAAATAGTTTTTTTTGTTTAATTTTATTTTAGTGAATAGTTTTTTCCTAAATTTGAAGAATTTGCCAAGAATTTCAATTTACTTAAAAAAATAAATAAATTAACAAAGTTTAATTATTTTTTTTATATAAATTGAGTATAAATTGATAATTCCTTTCAATTTAATTTTTACATTTCAATTTAAAATTATTTAATCTATGTAACTTTTTCTCACTATTTACTGTACGTTTAAAACTAACTACTACTCTCAACCTACAGCTATGGTAAAGCCCCTTATTTTACCTGTAGGTAATAATATAGTAAAGTTGTAAAGTGTTATGTAATATGGTAATTTGAAGCTTTAGCAGAAACTTGGGGCACAGTATGAGCCAATGAGAGTCCTCTTTATAGTATTACCTGAGGCTTACTGCACACACTATGGCAGGTTTATAATTCTAATTGCATGTAATTATCATCTTGTCTTTGTAAATTAGATGATAATAGCATGGTTGGGCAGTAAAAGTGACAAACCTATCCCCACTGTGTGGAGGGTCTTTTGTTAGACGATATGCTAAGTAGCAGTGATGGAAGCCTTGATGACAGCTCTGCATATTGAGTGATGTAAACCCATGGCAATTTGCTGTCATCCCTAGATAAGCAGACAGGTACAAAGTAAAAGGGGGAACGAACCGTTGAATAGACTAATAGACTAGGTGGCTTCGCTCCTTCGAGGACCCCTCTGGCTTTGCCTTCAGGGAACGTTTTCTCATGGCGTCTGGTGTTTTCCGTCATCTAGCGAAAGAAGAAAGCGACCTATACGTCGACACAGTCGCTTTCGGTGGCCGACTCTCTCCCTTTGTCTGCGTGAGGGGATATGAGAGCCAGACTGCGAGAGAGTTTGAACATATGTGGGAGATCAAATGAGTGACCATCATTATTTTTTCCTGTCAACATCCCGGCATCCTGTTTAGCTCGTACTGATAGAAAACAACCCCTCCCCGCTCACATCAAACATATGGAGAGACAAGGACATCAGATATCCTGCGTCAAAATGTGCACGTACTAAAGCTTTCCGTGATTGTATGTCGGCATACGAATCAGCGACGGGTTTTAGACTGACCATAATGTTGTGTGGTGGATTTTCTGCCTCTCACAGACTGTAGGCAGCTGTGGCGGACAGACCGAGTGGTCGTGTTCCAGCCGTAAAGGGCTTACGCTTAATCCTCTGTTGTTGCTGTTCAGTGCCGCCTTTATTCTGTAACCCAAATGATGGCTGCCACAGAACAGAACCGGCCTACGTTCGTCTCGAGTTCTTCTCACTAGAGTTGTTCTCCAGCTTCTGGCTGTGTGCATGACAGTCTGTTGTGATCTCTATGACAAGATCTTCTCCCCAGGGGTTCTGTAGAAGAACACACACACAGTGACACACATATGTGCATGCACACACATACACCAACCCCCCATCTTTCTCTCCTTTCTCCACCTATCTGCCTTGTTCTCTCTCTCCATCTCCCTCTCGAATACAACAATCCTTTCCCCCCCTCTCCCTCCTTCTCCCTCTTGATGTAACCTCTCTGGCTAGACACAAAGAAAGCGAGAGAAGGACCCTTTAAGTTGCAGATTGAGATCTCAAGTGCTGACACAAGAGGAGGACCGATGGGGCTCTAGAGTGATATCTTTGTATTATGCTCATGGTCTCATGGTGCTCGTGGCTGCTAGATTACACTCTGATCTAATGCTGACAAAAAAATAACCAGAACTAGCAGCTCAGGAAACGGTCTCAGTCGTAGCATAGACTGCTGGACATTTCCATCAAGTGGAAATTAAAAGAGACCTTGCGTTTTGTGAAATGTGATGTGCAGCCGATTCTGTGGCGCACACCAAAAAAAGAGCTGCACAGGTGATTATCTAGATGGATACTCAAAGTCATTGGTTGTTTTCTAGTTATTGGTGGATAAGAAATTCTATGTAGCTAGTCAGCATCCTAACCTATTCTACAACTGCTAAAAACTACAACTACTAAAAAGCGACACGACAACGTGACTCGACAGAATCACTCAGATATGCACTCCCAATGAAATAGACGAGTTTGTAATCTAGTTCATAATTATTGGTCCTTTTTAACATTATTAAAATTACATACTGAGTGACTGAAACCATCTTTGTCATGGGAAACATTTTTCTTACCGTACATGTTTGCTTTTATTTAAATTTTTTCAAGATCTGAGGTAAACAATCTATTGTTGCTTTCAGTATGGCTATAAATGTCACGCAATATGATATTCAAACTCACATTAGACACTTCTAAGATTAAATAGAGCACATAATCAGTATCTGAGATTATCATTGTCATAGTTTGTATGTTGTTGTTCCAGCCTCGACGTGGTAGAAATAGAAACTTTTGTCGTAGTTGCATTGTCACGGCTGGTTAGGGCAAAAACTCTGATTAACATGGAAAAATATACATTTTATCATGTGTCGCGTGTAGTTAGGACATGGTGTAAAGAACCTTTTGATCAATTGAAAGGTTCAATGGATGTTAAGGGTTCTTCATAGAACCAAAATATTCAGCATAAATCCCTCCTGCTCTAACAGTTTCTACTCTTCTAGGAAGACTTTTTGCTAATTGTTGGAACATGGATTTGGAAATTTGCTTCCATTTAGACACAAAAGCATCAGTCATTTTGAAGGTGGCGTTCCAATTTATCTTAAAAGGTGTTCAGGTTTGCGTTTTGTGCAGGCCAGTCGAGTTTCACACTAGACTCAATAAATTGTTTCTTTATGAATTGTTTTGAATGAAATTCAATTGAATTCCAAGGGGAAAAAATATTATAAACAGTAACAGTAGTGTTACTTACCCAGTAGTGTATGTATATATGTGTATATGGTCACGGTAAAACTTTAGATTAAGGAACACTATTCACTATTAACTAGTCGCTCATTAGCATGCATATTACTAGCATATTGGCTGTTTATTAGTAATTATAAAGCACATATTAATGCCTTATTTTGCATGACCATATTTTAGATCCCTTAATCCTACCCAATGCCTAAACTTAACAACTACCTTACTATTAATAAGCAGCAACTTGGGTGTTTATTGAGCTTGTTCGGGATGCCCAGACAAGCAGATCAATGTTTTGTTTGCACCATAGTGTTCATGCTTTTTGGGGGAATCAACCTACAAATGACTTTCGATTTGTGTCTGCGTTTAAGATGGGACAGGAGAAAGTATTTGAACACTAAAAAAGTTAACACCACCTTTAAATCAGCATATAAGGATGCTGCACACTGGATCCGACAGGAAGTTTAAAAGTTAAGTCTCAGAAGAAGCTCAAAAAGAAATATTGGAATTGGACCGGCTCTTTTGGCTAGCAAATACGAAAGACCATGTCCTGCATTAGGCACTATAGCTAATCTGAAATGACTTCACAAATGCCTTTGTCAAAGCAGACAATCTTGAAGTAACTTGATGATGATCTCATGGGTATAGGCACCCTTCTCCGGTCTGAAACGTGATTATCCTTCGGAGACTGCAAAAGTGATTTTTGTAGAACTTGCATGCATGGAATGATTGAAGCTGGCGTCAGGCATATAATGTCATACTCTGTCCATACTGTCACAACCCATTACTTCTAAATGGACTTCCATCTTCTTGAGTGAAACCTAACAAAAACAGTTGGGACAGCGAGCAAATGTGCCGTCCCCATATTTTTAGTAATGCACTGTACATTCAATTTTAAGGCTGTGGGTTAGTTTCCAGCCAAACCACAGAGGACTGCTGTTTGAGTCCGCGGCGAAAACTGATTTGACGGAGATATCTGACAGCTGTGATTGTTGGCTACTCAGCCATCAGATCAGCGCTGCGAAATTGAGTTGAGAGAGATAGAGAATAATACGAGGAGAAACAAGACGATCGCTTTAGAACTCAGCCGGGCAGGAACGGCACGAACAAACATTTAACAGTCATGTCCTCTTCCAGCGCCGTCACTCACGGATGTCTATTCTGGTCAAGTGTTCTGGTGACACTTGTGAGAAAAGTTAAAGGAGAAAGCGGTGCAGGAGTATTTGGAGTTCACGTTTCCTTTTCTGGCACAGTCAAAGTGGATAGCCTGAGGCGTGCTAACCAAAGGCTGGACGCAGGTATAATAATTACCTTACTGTGGAGCGTATTATCCGCACACACCTCTTACGGCCTGATGAGGGCCTCTAAAGTCTTATCACTGTTTTAATGTAAGCACTCGGCAGAGAGAGCAGCGCCGCAGGCACAGACATGAAAGAGGCTCAGCTCCAGTACTCTACTCCTCCGTGTTTACATAAAGCGCAAGGCTAAGAGAGCAGACTGCAGAGTCTGTTTCACACACACATACAAACTATTGCACTTTTAAAAAATGTTTTTCTTCTTTCTTTTTCAGAGGTAGAGGGTTGTGGCAGTGTACTCTATCTGATGAACAATTCACTTTTACCAGTGTTAAATTCACAGAGTGGCGTACTAGACCTGCTCTGATCTACAAGTTCTTCATTATTTCTTTAGTTACTTACCTTGACAGAATTTTCATTGTTTGGTGAGCTAATTGTTCAACACAGAAGTGTGTGTGTGTGTCCGGTATTCCTTATATTATGGGGACTAAATGTATCCACAAGGATAGTAATACCAGTAATTTTTGACCTTGTAGGGATTTTTGTTTTGTTTTTGGTCCCCATGAGGAAAAGAGCTTATAAATCATACTAAGTGATGTTTTTTGAAAAGGTACGTTTGGGGTTAGGGGAGAGAAAATACAGTTTGTACAGTATAAAAATAATTATGTCAATGGGAAGTCCCCATAAAACATGGAAAATATGTGTGTGTGTGTGTGTATATATATAATGTTAGAAGTATATAGACATTGTTTATACTTATAATTGCTTTATCAATAATGTAAAAATATATACTGTATCATTATCTTCCTTTGTATGGACCAAAAAAACACATTCCACAAAAGTAATATAGATTGACATCAGAGTGAGTAAATGATGACAAAAAAAATTGTTTTTGGGCAAACTATCCCTTTAATTTACGCGTTATTATAGCGTTAACGCATTAATTGATTAACACCGACAGTTATTTTATCGCGCATTAACGCAGTTTTTTTTATTATTATGAAAGTCCGTTGCTCACTGGCTCTGAATACACACAGACAAACCATGGGTCACAGGAGGGGTGGGATGTTGATCAGTACTTTCTTGGTATGGGCGTCATCATGCGTCTCAACCAATGAGAGCATTTGGGGTGGGCCTAAGACTGCAGCATCGCTTACATAAACACTCCCGATAAAATTATTTAGGCTAAACATCAACATTCACAAACCACTGTTCACTGTTATTTTTAACAGAAAAGAATGCAACGTGCTCGTAATCACGACTTCATAAGTGGGAAACAGGAAGTTTCCGATAGCACGTGAAGACAGCAGAGAAGCGCTCTCGCTCAGCACAGTGGAGTGCATCGTTTTGTTAACTTTGTGGTTTATTATTTTGAGTCGTTTGGGATGCGGTAGCACATGGCCCTCTCACAATATACTGCTTTACAGATCTATCACTGTTGCTGCTCAGAAATGTTCACGCAATCATGCTGCACGTATCAGAAGTTCAGCGCTCCGACACTACATGCGCACTGCGCCCGAGCCCAACTGAACAGCGCTCTGGCCCACCTCCTCCAACCGAGCCATGGACGACTAAACGAACCATGCCCGAGCACGGCACAGAGCGATCACACTAGTCAAACGAACGCAATCATGCTGCACGTATCAGAAATTCAGCGCTCCGACACTACATGCGCACCGCGCCCGAGCCCAACTGAACCGCGCCCTGGCCCACCTCTTCCAACCGAGCCAGGGATGGCTAAACGAACTGATGTAATCGCACTAGTCAAACGAACCGGGCTTTGGGGGTCAAACGCGCTCAGGCACGGTTAAGATTGCCTAGAGTGAGTACACCCTTATTCTCCCGCATCCTGCACACACGAGTCTCTACCCGCCCGCACCCGAGTCTCTACCTCGCCCATCAAGTGTTGTCCCGCGCCGCACTCTGCTGCGTTGGGTCCCGCGATAGTGCAGGTCTCTACTCGGAAGGCTCCTGTTATAATGTTATGATCGAGGCTCTGGACTCTGAGCATAACTTGTTTTTCTGTAACAAACTATAAAATATTTTCTATAAAAACGTTAATGCCCTGGCAGTGGCAAATAGCTTTGGTTTTATATTTAATTTGATTACATTAATGTTATAAGTTGAGATTTACAATAAATATTTTAACTGCTACTATGTAAAAGGAATACTGCTGTAAAAAAAGCACCTTATTTGTTTAAAGTGTTTGCAAGCCAAATGTTATTGCACTTTTATTCATATAGCAGTACTTTTAAATGAAAAAAGTGCGCAATACACTACTTTTGAATTCATTATTGAATTGTGTGCATAACAATGCGATTAATTGCAGAAAATCATGCGATTAATTGCGATTAAACATTTTAATCGTTGCCCAGCACTAATATATATAGTACTAAGCATAGATAGATAGATAGATAGATTTTTTGACAGTATAGTCTGTATACTTCTAGATTTTTCTCACAGCTATCCACATGCACACAACCTTTTTTGAAGGCATATTATTCTTGTAAAAGCCTGCACCTTATGTTCCAGAGTTTTGGACTGAAACACATCTTTTCAAATGGTTATGTTCCATCTGTTAAAGACATATCTTACCATTGGGGATGAGGGTGATAATGCCACCTCTGTTACTGAGCTGCTAACCTTATTATACGTCTTTCAGATAGAAGACATCTGTGAGCCACTCCTCTCATTAGCTGTTTGATGCCACGGCCTGGGTTAGGACTATATAACATCTTTCTGATCAATGGCTGTACTTTGAGTTATTTGCCGGAGAACAACGAACAAGCGTGAACACAGAATCCAGCATAAATCCTCACTGTAAACACAAGCGTGCTGTTTAGAACCAAGGCCACTATACTACTACAATATAGACTATTTTTCACTCTACAACTTTTTTTTTCCAAGGATTTAACCAATTATTCAAGATATGAAGGTACCAATTGTAAAAATGAAAACCTTGTTTTGATCGGTTCTAAAATCGGTATTTATGGCCTTGCTTCTTTATGTTGTATTGTCACGTTTTAACTCCTCCCACGATTCCCTCTTCTTTTTTTCTTTTTTTATAATTCTCCTCACATATTTTGCTGTCATCGTACTGATGTTTTTGTCAGGTCTGGCCTTGGGGGTAGCAGAGCAGCAGGTTTGTCCTGTGCATTTCTTTTTTTTTTTCTTCATCTTTCCCCATTGCTGTTTTTCATTATTATTGGTATCTGCCTTTGTATTTCAGGCAGGCAGAGGGCTTGTGCAGAGAGGAGACCAGAGAGGCAGTAAAAGTCAGCAGTGGTAACCTTGTCCGCCCATGGTCACGGGTCATTTGGCAAGCGCGCTACGGAATTCATTTCACTAAGAAGGAGAGAATGCGAGGGGAGAGCAAACGAGAGGAAATAGGAGGGGACTGAGAGGGACATTGATGGAGCAAGAAGCAGATGATGAATTTGAATAGCAACAATTGTACGGTTACAACAGCCTGATGTCTCGTTTAACCTTTTTTATCCATATACATGGCAGCATTAGGCTGTTTAATTATCATTTTATAGCTATTTCTAATGGATTATCTTAGTAAACATCACATCACCATAGTACTTTCAGACGCTTTTGCATTCTGCCAAAATGTTTATGTAAATGAAGTGTTTGGCCAAAATTACCCCCAAGTGCACATCATATATATATATATATATATATATACATTTATTAGTGCTGTCAAACGTTTAATCACAATTAATCGCATCCAAAATAAAAGTTTTTGTTTACGTGTATTATACGTGTGTGTGTATTTATTATGTATATATAAATACACACAAATGCATGTATATATTTAAGAAAAATATGTTATGTTTGTATATTAAATATATTTATATATAATATAAATTATATGAATATAAACATATATGTAAATACATGTAAATATAGATTTTTAAATATATACTGTGTGTGTGTGTATTTATATATACATAATAAATATACACAGTACACACACACATATATTATGTAAACAAAAACTTTTATTTTAGATGTGATTAATCGTGGACAGCACTAAAATGTATATATAAATTAATGTACGGATGCCAGTAATTTATGTTTATTCTCACAGTATATTTATAATTATGTTATCTCAAACTTGCACTTACATGCACTTACTTTAGAAATAACTGTGAATTATGCATAATTAAGGAGATGATGATTTGAATAGCAACGATTGTACTTTTACAACACCCTGATGTCTCGTTTAACCTTTTTAATCAATATACATGGCTGAATTCGGTAATTAAATGCTAATTTTGTTGCTATTTCTGATTGATTATCTTAGTAAACATCATTGGCCATACTTTCAGGCACTTTTGCAATCTGCCAAGTCATTTTCAGTGTGTTAATAATAATTGTTTGGCCAAAATGGTCCCCATGTGCACTTCACTGATTGCTTTTTCATTCAATAGGTATTTGAAATATGCCATGATTTTTGATTAACAAGAACTATTTTGTTTCATGCAAGCAGTTTGGCAATAACAAATTGAGTTAGCATAACTATTATGACTGTGTTGCCACAGCTTTTCCCGACGCAAGAAACAAAAGTATCGTATTTGTTTATAATCCATGCCCGGTTCTTTCTAAAACTAGCCTTTCCCAGCCTGCATGTGTGAGGTTATTGTTGAGACTACGCTGAGCTTTGACACGTACATCTCCGAAATCAGAAAGGAATATTAGTAGACGTTCCATGAGAAATTAGAGAGCCCAACTCAAGTTGGGACATTGTGTATTTTACTGGCATACATTCACACATTCCTCTTCCCTCGCTCTCCGTGGCATAATTGAGACCAATAGGCCGAGACCCAGGTGTGTAATGAATATTACAGACAAGATAGTTACACAACATCTCAAGCTAGCATTGTGGTCTCCCTCCCTAAAGAAAGACAATGGCTTTTTGTATTTACTCCCATTTCCTTCCCTAATGAAGTCACAGATTAAAGTGAAGCGACACAAAGGGTTGTCTGTTTGCAACGAGAAGCACCTATCCAAACACAGTGAACGGGGAGCAAGCTTCTGTAATTAACCCTCCGTAGCTGGAGAGGGCCGGGCAGATTAGCTTGCGGTATGTTACGTTATGACACCGGTGCTCTCTGTATGCTGTCATAAGGCATCTGCAAAAGGTGTCAGTATCATGGAGCGAAGAGCAAAGTGTGTGACTGTAGTTTTGTCCTTGCGGGTTGAAGTCATGTTGGCACCTTTGAGGACTCTGCCACCTCAAAACAGAGCAAAATGTTCATACTGATTTTGTATTAATCTGCTGCATTTATAATACTGAAATTGATTGATATTAATAATGATTCAGTTTGCAGAAAGGTACAAAAACAAAATGTTTCCTTTTTTTTTGTAGTTCACTGAGGGCTATTATTGACCTGCAATGGTGATTTTTTCTTATTATTATTACTGGATTGATTCTCTAGACTGGTGTGGAATTTGCTCTGAATTGTCAGCTCTTTCAAAATATTTTGAAATCCAAAATGATTATCCAAGGTAAGATCTGATGCACAAAAACACAGTTTCCGTTTGTCAGTGAGTCTAGTGGTTCTCAACCTTTTTGACCTTCGGCACTTCTGTTGTAATAATGTTGTACATGTTTATTTTTTATTGTTTTATTTTATTTATTTTATTGTTTTATTAGATTTTTGTATTTTTATTTATTTATTTACTTAATTACATTTATTTTGTTAATTTGATGTAATTATGTGTATTAACAAACAAAATGTAAATAATTAATATATTTTAAGACATGTTGCCCTCTTAAGGTTTTCCCTCTAGTGGGCTTTGGCCCCCTTGTTGAGAACCACTTATCTAGAGGATATTTAGCATTTTTATAATGTAATATTTATTTTATTTATTTTTTATTTTTTTATATAAATCATTATTATAAGAGTTTGAGTTAAAATAATTAATTGAGCAAATTTGATAAAAATATTACAAATGATTTAAATGGTAAATAAATAAATAAATCATACACACATCCACTATTATCCAAATATATTTATTCATTCATTCATTTATTTATAACTATAAGACATGTCCAATAAGGGTATATCTCTGCAAGCTGCTTTTTTTCCCTCTTTTTTTAAGCTAATCGTGGTTGTTCTTGCTGTCTTGAGCGTGCAGTAGCTGCCTTATATTTGTGACCTGCAGTATTTAAGTGTTTTGAGATCTCCAGTCACCATACACTACTGCTCAAGTAGATTAATTAAATTGCTGCAGTTGGCTTAATGTGTTATGATATGATGCTGGCCTCCCTCCCCCCTGAACCTCCACTTCTAAATAAGACGTAGTGTGAGATGTACTGTAAGTCATCGCATTCTGTTTTGCGCGGCTCCCTCCCATTAGCACCTAACACTTAAGAGATCTCTGGGTAAATGATCGACTCTCGCGACAGCTATGGGTCTCTGGCTGCAGATGACGGAGCTTTTTAAAGGCGCAGTAAATTATTTTGAATGTAAAAGCAAAGTCTTGCTTCTTTTCTTCGAGAACGTATAACGTTGGCATTTAATTTATTCTCCATTCGCCTTTACGGTCATATATCCGTGACTTTGGGGGTTTTCGGCGCACTTGTGCAATAGAAGCATTTAATGCGCGGTTACGCTAGAGCTTAAGTTTACAGAGCTCACGCCTGGTGTTTTGAAATGGTTGGAATACATTTAATTGGAGCAGTATGGGGTTTTATGGAGGAGCTGTCTTTAGTTGCGTGCTTTCCCAACCTCTTGACCCGAAGGCATACACCTGGTATGGGGTCAGGTTACAGCCTGGCTTCCAGGCTTGCAGGTCAAGACCTGGAGCTTCACACACTCTAATCCCTTGCATGGCAACATACTTGACTGAAGGGACTGGTCCAAGCACTTCCAGTCATCCTTGAAAAATTACAGCACACACACACACAACCTCTCTCCCTCTCCATTCCTCTGTTCCTTCCCTAAAGTGATGATTTAACTCTTTAAGGATGTTGAGGGTCTTTTGTGGGGCATTAGCCTGCTGAGAATTATGGGCTTAAATGAATTATGATGAGTGCATCTGTATGCACAGCCAGCTTGGTGCGCTTTCAGGATGGCAGGGTGTGTGTACATGCGTGTGTGAGTATGTGCGTTTGAAAGAGACAGAGAGAGGGAGAGCGCACATGTGCATTTAACCCTTTGGGGACCGAGCAGCTCGACATATTTAAGTCTCCTCCCTGCAGTCCCTGAATGGGGTTTAAAGCATAAGGCTCGCTAATGACTCATAATGGCAGTCTTATGTGATTCACGGCCTTTGCTGTTCATGTATGCAGTGGATGTAACTGATAGGTTTAGTGTAGGATTCGATAAACGGAAAAAAAAATGCATTATTTATTTATTTGATTTTAAATTAGAATAATAAACTATAATTACAAGTCCTTGAATATAGTCACATTTCTGAAAGGTAGCAATTGTTAATGCTTGTAAAATTAATCAATATTAAAATAAATATGATGCACATGCAAATGTATTTTTTTAAAGAGATTATATTCCTGTCAAAACAACAAATAATTTGCGCCATTGTCATTAAAAAATAAAAAATAGAATATCACAAAAATAACAGCGCGTGAACAATAACAAATCGTTTTGGCACGTCCAGTGTGAAACCGTGGGATAATGGAAGAGCAGACACATATTCCTCCAAATGGGTGAGACACTCTAATTGGATTCATTGAGCAGAATTAGTGTCTCCCAGCTTTCACCCAGCCATCTTAGAGCCAGCTGGGTTCACAGACTCCCCTCTGTGAACTGTGCCCTTGTCCGACTGCTACTATTAGTGCACACCAGGGGGAGCAGTTATACTGCAGTTCCAGTGTCCACCTTCACAGCACACAGACTCATTGTTTCCTGCTGTCAAAGCGGCTGCGAGCCATGAAGCACAGATTTTGTGTATAGTTTGAATAATAAATACTGCTATGCTGGATGTGCATCAAACTGCTCCTTAGTGACATGTATCGAGAGTTCTCAGAGGTACGCTACAGTCTGAGAGCAAAGAAAATAGATGTTGAACACACATCGTCTGCTCTGAGGTTTCCTGGTGTCTCCCTCATTGTTCCCTTTGTGGAGCCTTTTCGCTTGACACTTGCTCAACCAAATATATATATGAACAACATTTTTATGATTTTTAAGAATTTATTACAATCAAAATGAATATTAAAGTAAAAATAAGTATAGGTTATATATAAAATGTTATTATTGTGTTATTATGGTTTTTTAGTAGTAATTGTATTTAATTTTCATATAGGGTTATTTTTAACAACAACAACAATAATAATAAATGCATTGCACATTTAGAAATATTATATTATTATTATGTATTTATTTATTATTATTATTAATATATATATATATATATATTTTTTTTTTAGTACTTCAACTTAACCTAAACAAAAATAAGACATGCTGACTTGGCAACTAGCTGAAATAAAATCATTAAAAAATATATTCTTATT
>NW_015653168.1:927762-932938 GCF_001515625.1 Sinocyclocheilus rhinocerous | reverse complement strand
TTTTTTTTTTTTTGGTGCATGCAATTTGGACCAGATAGTGAAGGAAAAGAAGCCAACAAGTGTCCATCATGCGTGAAAACTCTTTTAACGTTTGTTTAAAACACACACACACAAACCTTTCATTATGCATCTCATGAAGTTGGTTGAGATGCGTTGTAAGTTTTTTTTTTTTAAGTGGTGCAATTTGGACCAGATAGTGAAGGAAAAGAAGCCAACAAGTGTCCATCATGCGTGAAAACTCTTTTAACGTTTGTTTAAAACACACACACACAAACCTTTCATTATGCATCTCATGAAGTTGGTTGAGAGTGCTGAGTTGTAATCTAGAAACAACGTGGACGAAGATTAAAATACAAGACAAAGTTGATTTGTTCAACATTTTTGGTCACTGCATAATTCCAGTACTTTGTATTATTTTATGATTTTATTTACTCCATACTAATTATAATAATAAGAACTAATTAAAAAAAAATAGTAATGGTCAAGAAGTATCACCATCAGCTCTCCTTTTAAAAGAAAATAAATCAAGAGCAAACCACAACAACAGTAGTCACTAGTCTTTGTTAATATCATCATTGGGATAAAGTCCCTATTACTCGCTGTCAATCACGCCAGCTGTCGTTTGATAGGCCGCTCGGTGTAGCAGTGAGTGGCAGCTGCAGAGATGACATAAGTGGCCGGTTTAGAATTCTCTCTCTCTTTTGTACATGTTCTATTGTGGTGTGATATTGGTGCCTGTCTGCTTTTAATGCAACAGGATTACTCAGCGCTTTCACTCTGTCGCTCAGTCTGCCTCAGAGACGCCCTGCTGAACTATGCTCTCCAACCATCATCTCCAGCATGATTACCTGTTTCAACAGCACTGCGCTTCACTCGCTCATCTACACGGGTCTGCCTGATGACAGCAGCGGGGCTTCTGTTAGCAAATGAGTCTGTGAGAGGAATGTTCTCAGGGACGTGACAGAGCCACACGTTGCAAACGCATGTATTAGGCCGCTGACTTTTCAGCGGGTTCTTAGAACGTCGGGGCCGTCAGCAATGTTTGGAACGCAATGTTTGGAACGTGCATCCTTTGTCCTGTAGCCCATTAGTGGTGTGAATTTTAATCAGAGGCTGACTTAGCACCACTATATTTCCTGGCACTTCTTCACTGGCTTCCTGTCTTGTCTCATCTCATGGGAAACACGAAAAACAAGGAAATGTGGCAAGACTGCGTGTCTCCGTCTGCGTCTCACGCTGTCTTTCTCCGTCTGTCTCTCTCCCTCACTTACAACACATCACACCTTTCTGTTCCTGATCGTTTTTTGAATTCCGTGGCCAGGTATATAAATTAGGTGGGGGAAACATACGCAACAAAATAATAGAGGCTTCATTACTAAATAAAATGTGAGATTTTTCGCCTTTGCCATTTGTCAGGATCAGGTGAATGGCTCTATTACTTCACTTCTTAAAACCTGTTATAGCGCCATATAACTGACATATGGCATTGCTTCCATTTTGATCCTGGACATTTATGGGGCCGTAGTGAGCGTGAGGAATCTCTCTGGTGCCCTTGGTTTAATAGAAAGGGTGTCATACTTCTCTGATATACAGTGACTACAAAAGAAAGAAAACCAAACTCTTGTGAAGTCTAAAGATATTTAGTATGTGTTTATTTATGGGTGTCCCATACGACATTTCTAATGATAACTAACATACAGCAACAGCATTATTTTATTTTATTTTATTTTATTTTATTTTATTTTATTTTATTATTTTATTTTATAAAGACTTACAAATATTTTTTTATTTTATTTTAGCACACTCCTTTATACAAAGTGATAAACTAATAAGGACTTGCAAATTATATTATTTTATTTTTATTTTATTTTATTGTTTTATTTTATAATTTAATAGTATATTTTATTTTATTTAGCAGTCTCCATAATTATCAATTATGATATAATTATCATAATTATCATAATTATCAAAATTGATAATTATGATATAATTATCAATTATGATAATTATATCATAATTATCATAATTATCAATATACATATATATTATTTTATTTTAGCACACTCCTTTATCCAAAGTGATACACAAATAAAGACTTACAAATATTTTTTTATTTAATTTTAGCACACTCCTTTATACAAAGTGATACACAAATAACTTTTTATTAAATATTTTTTTATTTTATTTTATTTTATTGTATTTAGCAGTCTCTCTTTTTCTCCAAATAGACTTAAAAATGTTAGGAAAAAATATATAATGAATATTTATTTTATTTTATTTTAGCACACTCCTTTATACAAAGTGATACACAAATAAGGGACTTACAAATAATTTTTTATTTTATTTTATTGTATTTAGCAGTCTCTCTTTTTCTCCAAATAGACTTAAAAATGTTAGGAAAAAAATATATAATGAATATTTATTTTATTTTATTTTATTTTAGCACACTCCTTTATACAAAGTGATAAACAAATAAGGACTTGCAAATTATATTATTTTATTTAATTTTATTGTTTTATTTTATAATTTAATAGTATATTTTATTTTATTTAGCAGTCTCCATAATTATAAATTATGATAATTATATCATAATTATCATAATTATCAATATACATATATATTATTTTATTTTAATTTGCAGACTCTTTTGTTCAAAGTGACTTACAAATGATTAGACAAAAATACAAATAAGGACTTACTTTTGTAGACATGGTCACAGTCTTTACTTATTTTTATTTAGTTATGAAGTTATTTAGTTGTATTTAGTTATTTAAGTTTAAATGTATTTATTTTTTGTTGACTACACCAGGTACAAGATAACGCCATTTTCAAGAGCTAAAAATTAAGATAGCCTTGTTGTTGTTGTTGTTGTTAGTGGTTACAGACATTGTGACCTTTTTTGCTGGTGATCACTGAACCTTGGCTTTCATAATCTCTCTTCCTCACCCCTCACTTCCTGTCCTCACTTTCCCAAACTAAAGGCAACGCTGCGGCCGTTCACCCCCTCCGTCTTCCCTCTCTCCCACTCTTTTCTCCTCTCCTGCCAGGAAAAGGTCTTGCTAGTGTCACATTTGACTGATTGCTTGTTAAGGCTTCATGCTCTGCTGTCTCTATGTAGACTATGGCCTCTAAGGATCTGCTATTCAACATCCTTTCTAAGTCTCTCTGATAGATGACATGAAATACTGTAGGAGTATTAAGAGGTTTTAGACTGGAATGCTGTCTTCCATCTCTCTGCATATATTACACACTGTGATTATTAACACATATTTTAAGGACAGCCTTGTAATTGACCTGACGGTTTCCAAAATATAAATCAATGTAATGCCCTGAACTTTGCTTTCCCCCTTTTTATGAATTCAGAATGAATGGGAGTCTGAGGACTTTTTTTTTTTTTTTCAACAGGGTAACAGGGTAACAGGGTAAAATGGATTACAAATATAAATAGAAGAAAAATATTTTATTATGAGCTCTTTCTGTAATGGTCTCATTCAGCAGGTCAGATCTTTACAAATATGTGTTTAAATGAATGCAGACTTAATTATAGTCTAAATGATTCTAGAATACAAAACATTCTGAAGGGAAAGCGTTGCAAAATGTCTACACGTTTTTAACGACCGCAGATGGATAATGTTTGAGCAAGATATCAAACTCAGGGCCTGAAATTCATCAAATCTTTTGGACTTTCCTTTTATTTTAGGCTCAGATGTAATGGATCCAAAATGTTAAACAAATAAAAGAGGTCTTTCATCAGAGGGTAAAAGGCAAATTCTATTACAAACAAAGTTATGTTGAAAGTTGACAGATTTAGAAGGGCACAATAAACGGTTTCTTTTATTTTTCAAAGACACAGTTGAACTTTTGACCAGAGAAATCAAACCAGAAAGTGTTATCTCTGATGTTTGCTAATGACAAACTGTTTTGCTGATAAACATATTGTTCGAAGGAAAGTGTAGGATGAATAATTTATTGTCAGAAAACATTTGTTCTTTAGTTTCATTTCAGGCTTAAAGCCTGGGGTTGTGTTTTGGAGTTTGTTTTACACAGTTAAAATGCACCTTCTATTAATCAGTTTAAAATAAACTATCAAAAGGACTGTAGAAAAACACTAAATTTGTTTAATCCGCATTTTATAGAAGGAAAAACACAGAGAAATGTGCAATATTATGTTTTTTTTTTAATTTTTTTTTACATTTTAAAGAGTGTTTCTTTACTGTATTCTTTAACTGATTTTGCACAGTTGTTTTTCTTGTGACACTAAAAGAGTACCATTTTAATTATTAAATTAATTTGTCTTTATTATTATTAAACTTCTTTCAGAATTTTATGTATATTACACAACTAGTTATTAGTGAGAATTGGTCCCTATATTAAAGCGTTACCAGTTCTCACTATTAACTAGATGCTTATTAGCAAGCCTATGAATAACATATTGGCTGTTTATTAGTACTTATAAAGCACATATTCTGAAGGACTGTAGAAAAACACTAAATTTGTTTAATCCGCATTTTATAGAAGGAAAAACACAGAGAAATGTGCAATATTATGTTTTTTTTTTAATTTTTTTTTACATTTTAAAGAGTGTTTCTTTACTGTATTCTTTAACTGATTTTGCACAGTTGTTTTTCTTGTGACACTAAAAGAGTACCATTTTAATTATTAAATTAATTTGTCTTTATTATTATTAAACTTCTTTCAGAATTTTATGTATATTACACAACTAGTTATTAGTGAGAATTGGTCCCTATATTAAAGCGTTACCAGTTCTCACTATTAACTAGATGCTTATTAGCAAGCCTATGAATAACATATTGGCTGTTTATTAGTACTTATAAAGCACATATTCTGCATGAACATATTCTACATCCCTAATCCTACCAATACCTAAACTTAACAATTACCTTTCTAACTATCTGCTATTAACTAACTGCTATTAATGAGCAGCAAATTAGGAGTTTATTGAGGCAAAGTCGTAGTTTATGGTTTATTAATAGCGAGAATTGGACATCAAAATAAAGTGTGACTTTATCTATTGTATTTATTTGTATAAATTTGTAATTTATTGTATGTATATATTAAACAATATATACATATATTATATATATATATATATATATATATATGTGTATGTATAAATTGTATTTGAGTGTGTGTGTGTGTGTGTGTGTGTGTGTGC
>NW_015653168.1:897398-927423 GCF_001515625.1 Sinocyclocheilus rhinocerous | reverse complement strand
AAATCCTAATGGTTAGTCTCCATTTTCTGCTCCGTGGCGGTACACCCGTTCAGGAGCTCCACTGAGGCGTTTGTGTGTAAAAGGCCTTCCCTTTTCTTCAGCTCTTAACCACACAGGCTCGACTTCACAGGCTGGGCGACGGCCCGTGGACAGCACATGAAAAACTACGGCGGCATATCCTGCGCCTGCTAAGTCCTCGACTAATTAGCAAAAATGGTCTCTATTCTATTATTTTCCCTCCCCCTTTTAAGCATTTAGTCTCGGGGGGTAGTGAGAGAATATAAGGGAGCGAGAGCAGAGGAGAGAGAGAAGGGAGGAGAGGCATCTGAGCTCTCAGCTGGGCTGTTTTGAAAACACACTTTTGAAATCCTCTCCCTTAATTCATGCCTTTTGTTTTTGCTCCTTTTGTATTTGCCAGTTTGACCATATAACATCATACATCTGGTCTATAGCTTGTTTGGGGCTTTCTCACCCAGGGACCTATTGCCTCCTCCTGAGCTCAAATTCAGTGATCGTGTAACATAAAAGAGTCTAAAGTGTGGGTTGAGAGAGTGAACAGGGCTAGACAGAGAATGTGTACAAAACTTAAAAGCATTCCTCCACTTGTTTCTCTCGCTCCTTCTCGTGTACGTCTCTCTCTTCCACAGTGCCATCTCTTTCTCCCGCTATTTCGAGGTTAAAGGGAGAGTTCACCTACGAATATAAATTCAGTCTCTCGTTCTCATTTACTCACTCTCGTGTCGTTCCAGACCTGTTTGACTTTCTTTCCTCGGTGGAGAACAAAGGGGGAAACTTTGAGTAATGTACTGGTAGCTGTTTTCATTGCAGCTCCAATGAATAGGGATTGAAGCTTTCAAGCTTCAAAAAAGAGGTAAAAGCAATATCATAAAAATGACAAATATATTCCAAGTTTATGATAGCTTTGAAAAGAAATGTACGTTGTCATTCAGTTTGATTCAGTCAGATTTTGTAAAGTCATTGAATACATCCATGTCCAAAAAAATAGATAGATAGATAGATAGATAGATAGAATGCAACTTTTATATATAATTATATAATGAAACTTTTTAGTGCTTTTATATCTTTTGTTAAGAAAATCGGTCACACTTCAAAAAAAAAAAAAGTCAGACTTTATTTTAAGGCCAAATTCTCACTATTAACAAACCATTAACTATGACTTTTGCCTCAATAAACAACTAATTTGCTGCCCATTAATAGTTAGTAAGGTAGTTGTTAAGTTTAGGTATTGGTAGGATTAGGGATGTAGAATATGGTCATGCAGAATATATGCTTTATAAGTACTAATAAACAGCCAATATGTTGATAACAGACATGCTAATAAGCAACTAGTTAATAGTGAGAATTGGTCCCTAAACTAAAGTGTTACCATCTCATCATTTTAAAAGCGACCAGTGCAGGATATCTTCTTTTGTGTTCCTTGAAAGAAAGTAATACAGGTTTGAAATGACATGAGGGTGAGTAAATAATAGGACATTTTTTAATTTTTTGATGAACTATGTCTATGATCTATCCATCTATGACTGGCCGTAGTACAGCATTCATATTTATTTTATTACTTGCCTTTATTTGTTTTGCCTAAACTTTAATGAAGTCAAATCGTTTGAGCTTACAAGTCTTAACTTACACAAACATATGACTCTAAATGAAACCTCAATTTGTCAGCATTATTTTCCATGCGGGTGAAGAGGGTCAAGTCCCCCCCCAAAAAAATGGAAATGCAAAATCAGGTCTTTCTTATCAATTGCAGGAAACTTCATGCGCTGCAAGAAATCAGCTCAAGGGCTCTCAGAGGAAAAAGCATTTGTTTGCTTTGCTTTGGCTGTTCACAAAGCAAGTGAAAGGATACTTTTCAAAGATCACCAGTCATTTTTTTATTTACTTTGAGACAAAGTCAAAAATAAAAAAACAAAAAGTGGTACGGAAATGTAATTATGAATGATTACATCCAAATGGGGTTTAAAAAAAATCACGAAAGTCTAGTTGAGTGTTGTCGGCGTCATGTGGGTATGACTCTCTTGGGGAAATGTGGGAGACAGGACAGGCCTCTACATGCCACTTTATATTCTGACTTTGCATATTTCAAGCTCTGTTTCCTGGATCATCAGTTCTGTGTGTGGGATTGAAGCTGCACAAGCTCAAATTTCAATTAGTGAATAAAGGGTTGAAAAGAAAGAAAGAAAGATAGTGATTGAGAAAAAAATGTCAGAATTGTAACATATAAACTCTGAACTGGAAGATTGGAAGAAGTTTATGTCTCACGATTCTGAGTTTATCTCACATTTCAGACTTTTTATCTCAGAATTGAAATCAGAACAGAAAAATAAAAAGTCTGAATTGTGAGGTAAAAGTCACAATTCCTATCTTATTTTTTATTCCATGTCAGAAACAGGCTTCCATACTTGTCTGCCACAGTATGAAGTCTTTGAACTGTCTTTTTTCTGTTTTGATTATATTCAAATTATGAATTGCAGTATATATCAATAATTTGATTACATTTTTATCCATTGCAAATGTAAAATTTTAATCAGTTTTAAAACACACACAAACAAAAATATTTTTTGAGTGTCTGTGAATCCATATGTGCATGTATGCCTTGATATGAAAGTGCGCTATAAGAAGCTAATCGTACTGGGTGGGAACCAGCTCATTTTGAAGGGGATTTTACCAATCGCCCTATTGGCGGCTTTACTCCAATGAGAAAAGAGGAAAGAAAGAAAGAAACAGAAAAGAAATGGACTTAGGAGGTTTCTCTCACAGTTAGCTGTCACCCACCGCACATAAAGGCCCCCATGATGGGCTGAGTTAAGCACCCCAATATTCACTCATTTGAAGGGTTTAGGCCACAATGGCAGGGCCTAAAACACCCATCACAGGCCTTTGGGACTGAAACTTTTTTTAAACACCCTTTCTTTTTTTGTGTCCATCTCCCCCAGTGCATGAATAGCTTGCCAGCAGAGTAGAACAGCCCACCTTTTCTCATTAGCCTTAGTGGAGGGAATACCCTGTCTCCTCAATAGGAGAGCTGCTGGTTAAAATATCATTAGCCTACATCAGGATTCAAAAACGCATTGCCCAAGCTCAATTAGTGGACTGAGCAGGGGAAGGTGCCACAAAGCACACACAGCCCATTATATCAGGACACAACTATATAAACCTTCTACGATCACGGAGAAGTCTAAAAACCATTTTTTTATGTGATGTTCTTTATTGCTTCCAGGCTACAGAGTGAAATAAGGTCTATTCCACTATATGCTGCACCATTGGCCAGTTTTTTTTTTTTGGTTCGTAGTCAACTTTGTCCCCAACACTTTTTGAAAACCTTTCTTCTATTTTATTTTATTATTTTATTTTATTTTGTTGCCTGCTTACCTCTAATTATCTTAATTTAGCTGACTTAAAATAATTGTAATTGACAAAAAGGACAAATGTGGAATTTCTTAATTAATCGACTTAACAATAAATTAAATTAAGTATTGTTTTAATTATTGTATAGTAATTATTGTTCCCTTTCAGTCGGTCACTCTCGACGTCACGTCAGATGACCGACGAATTGGGATCTCACTTAGAGAGACCAATCTACTTTGAGTGTACTTTGAATCTGCCGCTGATCACAGCGTGAGTATAAGTAGGCAACCGGTGCAGCACTTCAGCGGTGGTGGTTTCCTGTGTCGAGTGGGTTGCACACATCAGGCTGCACAACCCCGTTGGTGTTGCAGGCGGCCATCTCCCCTGTGCGCTTCAGCATGCTAAAATAACTTTTTCCCTAAAAGAGCATTTACGGGTGCATCTTTTTAAAGATGACGTTGCGTGGCAAACTTGACGTTAAGTCTTTGTAAAGACGATGTGGGTCTTGCTATAGACAACGTATCACCCGGGTGTTTCTGGATGCGGTCGTTGCCTGGCGCTGGGTGATGGTCACGATCGCTGCCTCACGTGCCTGGGCATTTAGCACGCTGAGGTGGCGTTTGTGGATGAGTCATCTTCTCATTGCAGGAAGATGACCATCTCGGAGTCGCGGGCCAAGCTCCGTTTCCTCAAGGGGCGGAGTTCCGTTGCCTCTGCCTCGATCTAGTTCTCATCATGGTGGCAGTCAGGCGGGGCTACTTCAGGCAGTAGCACGGGCGGTCTGAGGGTAACAGTGATGGCAAACCCTCCAGGGAACCAACCCTCGGGGGACCATCGCTCCTCTTGCACTCCGCAACCAGTTGAGCTGCCAATGGAATGTACTGGGCCCTCTACAAGGAGCGTACCAGCAGTATCCTTTGGCGGTCCTCCCGACGACCGGATGTCGATCGCTGCATCGGAGGGTGAGCCGGAGCTTTCTGGAGACGAAGATTCGGCTGTGCTGCTGTCCTCTGGGACTGTAGCAATGCCTGAATCGGATCCGGAAATAACGGCTATGATTTCCCGGGCCGCCGTAGGGGTAGGGCTCGAGTGGAGACTTCCACCGTGTCCCGAGCCCTCAAAGTTGGATGATTGGTTCTTTCTGCCGGAAACCGACCTGCTAACTCCTCCTCCCTCACCACTCTCGACGGTGGTGCAGCTAGGGGGAATACGGGGGTCCCCCCGGTGGAGCGGTCTCAGGATCAGTTGTGTGCACACAGGGACTTTCGCATCTCAGCCGGTTGGGCCTTCGGGTCAACTGGGAAAAGAGCAAACTCTCCTTGGAGAGGATCTCTTTTCTCGGTATGGAGTTGGATTCAGTTGAGCACGCCTCATGCAAGGACGTGCTCAGTCGGTGTTTACGTTTCTCCGGGCAGGAATGCCCCTAGAGCAGGTCTCCAGGCATGCTGTGGTTCACACGGATGCCTCTATCACCTGGGGGGCCACGTTCGACGGGCTTGCAGTATCAGGGGTTTGGATGGGCCCCCAACTGCACTGGCACATCAATTGCCTAGAGTTGCTGGCAGTGCGCCTTGTCTTGATCCGTCTCAAAGGGCGCTTAAGAGGCAAGCACGTACTAGTCCGCACGGACAACACTACGACCGTTGCGTACATGAACCAACAAGGTGGTCTACGCTCCTGTCGCATGTCGCAACTCGCCCGCCACCTCCTCCTCTGGAGTCAGAAGCATCTGAGGTCGCTTCGTGCCATTCACATTCCTGGTCTGCACAACCGGGCAGCCGACGAGCTGTCTCGAGCTGCGCTCCCGGGAGAATGGAGACTCCATCCTGAGACGGTCCAGCTGATTTGGAGTCGTTTCGGAGCCGCTCAGGTAGACCTGTTTGCCTCTCCAAAAACCTCTCACTGCCAGTTGTTCTACTCCCTGACCGAGGGAACACTTGGCATGGACTCACTGGCACACAGCTGGCCGCGGGGCCTGCACAAGTACGCATTTCCCCCAGTGAGCCTTCACGCACAGACACTGTGCAAGATCAGGGAGGACCAGGAGCAGGTCCTGCTCGTGGCGCCTTACTGGCCCACTCGGACTTGGTTCCCGGAACTAATGCTCCTCGTGACAGCCCCTCCATGGCAGATTCCTCTTAGGAAGGATCTACGGACTCAAAGACGGGGCACCTTGTGGCACCCGCGTCCTAAGCCCTGGCCTACGCCAAAAAGTAGGGGCGCAGGAGGCTTCCACGGGACACTGGAAGGGGCAGTACCTGTGGCCCTTTGGTAGGGATCCCAATTTGACTGAAAGGGAACGTCTCGGTTACGTATTGTAACCCTCGTTCTCTGAAGGATGGAACGGAGACGTCACGTCCCATCACCACAGCTTCTGTACCACCGCTGAGCAGCCGGGTCACCGGCTCGGCTCCTCAGTGAAAACCTGAATATGCGCTGCACCGGCTGCCTACTTATACTCACGCTGTGATCAGCGGCAGCTGGATGCAATAATCCCATGCCAATGTGCATTGGCTCGTTTAGTTTACACTCGAAGTAGATTGGTCTCTCTAAGCGAGATTCCATTTCGTTGGTCATCCGACGTGACGTCTCCGTTCCCTCCTTCAGGGAACAAGGGTTACAATACGTAACCAATACGTTTTACCATTAATTTGTGAAAGTGTTTCCTTTGTCTCACTTAAATAATGTAATTTCAGTATTGCAGTTATGCATTGTGTATTTAAGTGTTTAACAAAAGAAGTAATAATAATAATAATAATAATAAAACAATTAATATTTATGTATTTATTTATTTGCCATTTATCTTCCTGTTATGTATATTCTATTGCTGAGAAGTGGTTAAGTTTAGGTTAGCAGTATATTTATAAATATAAATATAAATATATGTGCATACATAAAAATAGATCTAAATCTAAAAAATATAAATATCTGCGCAAAAATCTGTGCATACATAAAAACGTTTATTTTAAAATGCTATCAATATGTTTCATGTTGTATATTTACAATATATATCCAGTTGTACAAAAATGTATGTTTAAGTGGTACATATGGATACTAATTAGAACTAATTAGATCACGAGCAAAATATTTTTGGGTAAGAAAGGGTATTTCAAAATATACTGTTGAGTGTAAAATAATGATACATTTTACTCTACTTAAAACTATTTCGTTTGTCCTTTGAAAAATATAGTTATTATTTATTCTTTAAGTGGTCTAGCATCTGAAAAAAGAACCACTGCTCTAGACCAATACGTCATCCGCTCTTTCATTCTGCACAGCGGCGTTATCTGGAGATCAGCTCATGTGCCGTTCCGACTGATCTGAGAACATTTAAGAAGGGATTCAGACGCTTGGGCCTGAGGCCTATAAAACCCTGAGCCTACACAAGAACAGAACCCCATAAATCAATAAAGGAGAACAGCGGGTCCCCCTTCAGAGAGACCCAGGCCCTGAAACACCGCCCAAAAACACACACACACACACATGCAAGCAGATACGTATAGACACACTGATACATATATCTGTGGAATGCAAACTCCATGTCTCTCCTCCATACAAAAATATACGCACGCTCTCAACCTCAAAAAGGATCCCCCCAGACAAGCAGGGAAGGGAGAAAAAATACTCTCCACCCCGACAGAGGGGTTATAAATTAGGAGGTGTCAGTATTACAATGTATATTAATAGTCACACCTCTTTTTAATGAGTTTGGCATTGAGAGCTGAGAGGAAATACAAGTCATCATGGTGCTGCTCATGCACACCCCGATCAAAGAAGCTATAATAAATCTTGTGAGAGCAGGGCTCACCATAAATATGTATCGCATAAGGCATCTGTTTTACATTCTGCATATAAATCAGCACTTCCCAGCCGAGGAAGAACAGGTAGGAAGCCCAGAGCCTGTTCCCGTTCCCGTCCCTCTCCCAATGCAGGATAGAAGGGAAGCCCCCGTGGAGGTGATGTTGGGGAAAGGGGAAGCGGGAGAGCTGTGACCCAGCTTTCTTGTATCACCTCGCCGCTGCTCCTCAGTCAGATTCCGGGGCAGTGTAATAGAGTCTGCCTCAGATATACAGCGCTCTCCTGAGGCAGGGTTAGGCTAAAAATGACACCGCCTTTATCTCAAACAAAACAAAACATGGTTTGTGGCAGCCTTTTTCTAGATATCACATTGATTTATGCATAATTCATAATCAAAGAAGGTGAAGACCATGACCTTTTTTGTTAGTTTAAAGGTACAGAATGTAAAAATAGTATATTGCTTAGAAATTGTTTGTTACCAGTCACAGTTTCTTTTATATAAACATACAGTGCTGGTCAAAAGTTTGGAATAATTTCGTTTTTTAAATACTTTTGAAAGAGGTCTAATGCTCACCAAGGTGGAAAAAAAAAACCGTAACATTGGGAAATATGATTAAAATCTAAAATGTGTGTTTATTTATTTATTTATGCAACATGAACCTTCAAAAATCATTATCATTCTAATATTCTGATTTGGTGCTCAATTATTATCAGCTATTAATAATGTTTCTTATTATTATCAGTGTTGGAAAGAGTTTTTGCTGATTCATATTTTTGTGGAAACAGTGTTTGTTTGTTTTTTTCTCCAGGATTCTTTGATCAATAAAAAGTTCAAAAGAACATCATTTATTTGAAATGGAAATCTTTTGAAACATTGTAAATGTGCTCACTGTCACTTTTGAAAAATAAAAAAAATACTGCATCCTTACTGAATAAAATATTAATTTCTTGAAAGAAAGAAAGAAAGAAAGAAAGGAAAATAATGCTCCATAAACTTTTAAGCAACACAGGCATTTTCAACATTAATAATAAGAAATGTTTTTTTTGTTTGTTTTCTTTTTGTTTTTTGAGCACCAATTGAGCATATTATCAACATAAGATAGATATATAGATAGATAGATAGATAGATAGATAGATAGTTATTATTATTATTATTATTAACAGATTGGTGCCTATAGTGCAGGTTTGACAACAATGTCATGATTTTTTTTAGACAAAAAGCATCCCTAAGAAAAGTGTAATTCTTTTTTAGACAGCAATCCCCACCCCGTCTGGTTGAATGTGTACAGTAGGTGATAGATGATCACAAATTTCTTGAAGGACTGGCTGATCTTGCAAGCTGCTGCAAGCAGAGTCTTATATTTGAGTGTTGTCTTATCTTGTTATTTTGAATACCATTTTTTGAATGCATTTTCCATTTTTTTGCATTGAAATATGATATAGGCTACTGTAGTCATTATGTAACAGTAGATTGTCACAAATTCTGTGATAGATTATCACAAAAGTGAACCCACGAGACTTAGTTCAAAGATGTAGCATGAATTGCTTGCCAGATTCCCTGTCTTTCATTGTAGGCATGTCGAAACAGAGCTCTCTGTTGGGTAGACGCGTGTTAAATCCTTCTGACATGAGCACAATACATGTAAAATCAGGTTGATTAGAAGGTATAACATACTACACAGGACCCAAAGACTGGAATTATCACACTACTACTGTAGATGTTTATAAATGTGAGTTCAAAATGGCCTAATCTGGGTCTTTACACATTCAAAAGATAGTTGAGAGATTGCTGCACTCACATGTCACTCCAGCAAGACTCTAATATGACTTACAAGACAATGAATGTATTGTGCAAGAGACAACTATAAACAAGTAGCTAAAGGTAACAAGTCAAGTACTAATCTTCAGTGACAGTTCAGTTGCAGTCATAGTGCCAAAACTATATCAGTCTTACATTTGAGGCAGTATAGTGTTATTTAAAAGAGTACAAAATAGATTGTTGGATTTTTCTTTTGTAGTTTAGTCCAGGTTATAAATACATTTCCATTCAAAAGTTTGAAGGCATTTATTTATTTATTTAGTACTCAGCAAGTCAAAAGTGACTGTAAAGACATTTATAATGTTAAATAAGATTACTGTTTTGAATAACCACTGTTCTTATTCATCAAAGAATCAAGAAAACAAAAATGTATCACCTTTTCTACAAAAATATTAAACATAAGTGTTTTCAACATAGATAATAATAAGAAAGGTTTCTTGTGTACCAAATCAGCATATTAAAATTCTTTCTGACACTGAAGACTGGAGTAATGGCTACTGAAAATTCAGCTTTGCCATCACAGGAATAAATTACATTTTGAAATATATTACAATAAAAAATAACATTAGTTAATTTAAATTTACAATAATATTTAATGTATAATAATATTTCACAGTATTACTTACTTTACTGTATTTTTGATTAAATAAATGCAGCCTTGGTGAGCTCAAGATATTTCTTTCATCAACATACATTTTTTTAAAGAAAACAAGCAGTTGGTAAATTAATAGAGTGCAAGTTTAAAAGGGGCAAGTTTTTTTTTTAAAGAATTGAATTAGAATAGAGAGTGCTAGAGTTGCTTTGTTATTAAGAAAATATACAAGTTGTAACAAAAAACGGTATTGAATTTAATAAATAACAGACTGGAGGAATACTGCGACAAAACTGTTGAATTCAAACAAAAAATGAAATGAAATAAATAATATATATATATATATTTTTTTTTTAAATTTATTTATTTAAATTTTTTTTTTAATTCAACAGTTTTGTCGCAGTATTCACCCAGTCTGTTATTTATTAAATTCAATTCCGTTTTTTGTTACAACGTGTATATTTTCTTAATAGTAAATCTCAGTCAGATATACAACTCCAAAACTGTACAAATAAAATGTATAGCCTAGATCTTTACACCAGCAATTAATTGCTCTTTACATTGTGAATTTCTGTAAAAGCGAATGGTGTAAAGCCTTAGAGATACTAAGCATGTACATACATGGAAGATAATAGGACATCCTGAGCTCACTGCTGCAGGGTGGGCCTGAAGTACAGTCAAGCCATTGTTGTTTTCACAGTATGTGCGCTTACATTAGTGTCTGTGTGTGTGTGTACATGCGAGAAGATGAGAAAGAGGAAAACAGACAGCAATGGAGCTGTAGGAAGATTATTGTGAGAAGAAGGGGGGAAATAATCATCAGAGGAAGCCCAAATGGGATCCCGCTCCTCAAACATACAAATGATCTTGTGTTAACAGCTGGGCTCCAACATCTGTCTGCAGAGTCACATGCCCGGAGAGCAGATGCTTCTGCTGCCTGAGCTGTTTGTTATTGTGCTTTGTGTTGCCCTTGGGCTGGGCAAAAGGAAGGTGGGCCTTTTTGTTACATGTTGTATGGCTGCAGGGCTCAGACTGTACATGTGAGACAGACACGGCAATCAAGTTGTGATCAAACATTCTTTGAATCGCGGGCTTTAGCATTCCGCAGAGTTTTTGTCTTTGTGATTTGCTATTTCTTGCTATTCTATCTCTGAAGAGGTTGAATTATTGGATTCCCTGCATTTCTTTATCTTGTTGCTTCCAAGCAGCCAAAATGAGTAATTCAAGGCTGAGTCAGTACTTATTTATTTGTTTATTTATTTGTTTGTCTGTTTGTTTTATTTGTTGTTTTATTTATTGTTACAAATTTAAATAATTGTTTTCTATTTTAAATATTTTTCTAAATATTTTCAGGATTCTTTAGTGTGAATCCCAAAATTTTTCAGGATTAATAGAAAGGTCATAAAAGCAGCATTTATTCTAAATTATTATCAACGTTATTAATGTCACTTTTGATCAATTTATTACTATGTTATGTCTATGAAGAGATTGAATAGTCAGATTCAGTTCAAGGCTGAGTCAGTACTTAGATTTTTATTTTTTTTGTCTATTCTGATGATTGTTACAAACTAAAATAACTATTTTCTGTTGCAATATATTTAATAATATAATTTATTCCTGCGATGTAAAGCTACATTTTCAGCAGTCATTACCCCAATCTTCAATGTCACATGATCTTTCAGGATTTTATTTATTTTTTTAATATGCTGATTTGGGGCTCAAAAATATTATTATTATTATTATTATTATTATTATTATTAATATAGAAAACAGTTATGATGCCTATATTTTTGTGGAAACTATGATGGATTTTTTCTTCATTCAGGAGTCTTTGTTGAGTAGAAAAGTCATAAGAACAAAATTTACTCTAAATAGAAATCTTTTGTAACATTATCAATGTCTTTACTGTTACTTTTGAACAATTTCTTGCTTTTATCTCTATGAAGTGCTTGAATTATTGGATTCCCTGCATTCCTGTATTTATCTTGTTGCTTCCCAGTAGCCAAAATGAGTCATTCAAGGCTGAGTCAGTACTTACATTTAGTCTATTTTGATCATTGTTGACACAGTCGTGCTTCCAGAGAAAAGCGGAAGTCCTCTAATGAAAATGATGCATGTAGGAGGACGATACCGGTCGGTGACAGCTGTAAGACAATTCGGTAAGCGTCAGGGTGTGAATTTCACATCCTACCTTCTAACATGTCACAGTAGGGTGTAATGATATGAAGTGGGCAGCGAAATGCCTCCCCTGATAGATGGTGAGGCTAAAAGTTGACACCCATAAAGCTGCCCTATAATCAGATAATAAACATCTTTCTCATCAAGCCAAGCAAAACAAAATCATTAGGCAGGGGACTGCAATTTACTTTCCTTGACCCCCATATCGATTATGCAATGGCTTCTACACAAATATCAAAGTAATTATTGATTTCTGAAGGAGAGGAAAAACATAACAGCTGGATCCGAAATAGCTGAGTGTGGGAGAGAGCAAGAAAGTGTGGAAAGAAATACGACGCTGATTCTGTGGTCAGACCATCACAATAGGAGCAGCGCAGGGATGTGATTAGGTGTATTAATTACCCATGCTGGCCCTAAAGTGTGTTTGGACACAAGGGCTCAGTGGGGAAAGAACCAGGAGGAAGTTTAGCGGCAAAAACATCAGACGCTGTGGAGTCCGTCGGGGGAGTCTTCTCCCGGCTCCGTTCTCCTTCCTCTGGTTGTTTTCTTCAGACGTTCCACATGCTGAACAAGCCTCGGGGTTCTTGTCTGGATGCTGGAGAAAGCGGGTTTCTTTCTATTGTTGATGAGGATCAGCTTTTTAGTTAAAAGGTGAATTAGAGGGTTCAATAACACAAGAGGACCTGAATAAACACAAAGAGTTTAACTTTGGCTGCGGTCGATGTGTCAGACGAATTCAAAACGTCTGTTTGGATTGGAGACAATCGTGGAAAAGTGCTACAGTGGCGTTGTTGTAAATGAATATTGTGTTGCTCCTTTTTAATCTTTCATGGCATTATCAACAAGTTATCAAATTGTCCAGAGTGATTTGTTTGAAAAAAAAAAAGAAAGAAGGATAATGTCCCTCCAATAATTTTTCTGAGTATAGCTGACTACTATTGACAGTTTGGCCTTGGCCTCAGCATGTTCAGGCTAAAGCAACAAAGGATATGGATTACCAGCCCTCTAGAAGGCTAAATGGTCTGACATTATTGTTAGTAATTCACTCAAAAAAAAAATAATTAGGTCACACTTTATTTTACAGAGTCCTTGTTACACACATTACAGTGCATGTACTTATTATAGTAATAACAGTAAATGATGCATTATTAACCATAATCCTAACCCTTATAGTATAGTAAGTACATGTAGTTAATAATATTACTCAGTTCTTAATTGTATAATTACATCGTAACAACACAAGCGTTACGCCTTAAAGGGATAGTTCACTCGAAATTTTGTCTCTCATGTTTTTCCAAACAAGTTCGAGTTTCTTTCTTCTGTTGAACAGCAAAGAAGATATTTTGAAGAATGTTGCTGGTAGCCATTGACTTCCATAGTTTGTGTGTGTGTGTGGGTGTGGGTGTATATATATGTGTGTGTATATGTATGTAGGTACTGTAGATGTATACATGTGCTGTAAATATATTATCATTATTTACTGAAAATTAGGGATGCACCGATATGAAAATTCTTGGCTGAAGCCGAACAAAATGAAACAGTGAGCCGAAGGCCGAATACGAACACAGTTTTTCGCATTTTTTTCCCCTCATGTAGGCCTATTTTGCAATTTTTTCACCATTGCATAAATTAAATAGCCAAACTGTGCTTTTTACTGTTTAAAAAAAAATCTATTACAAAACAACAATTTAAAAATATTTACTTAACACGTAACATTTTTTAACATTCTATCAGACATTATATCAACAAAGCAAAATTTAACTTAAAATGAATAAGTTAATAATATTTTTTGGCCATTTTTGACCCCCTTCTTGAATCAGGCTTGTATTTTTTTACTGTACAAATAAATGCAGCCTTGCTGAGCAAAAGAGACTTCTTTTAAAACATTAGAATATATTACAGATCCTAATTTGAACACTATGTGTGAATGTTAAAATGCATGTATTAATAGAGCTGTTGTAGGGTAATTATTATTATCATTATTATTGTCTTTTTTATTTTATTTTACAGAACAACAGTAAAATTACAATACTAACATTTATGAATGTTGATGGAGTTGTTGCTTTTTCTTAGCTTTTATTTTGGCAGGAAGATCTGAGTGCTTCTTTTTGTTGACAACAGCAGATTTATAAATAATTCTCAATGTTTGTCGCACGTATCACATTGTCACCTGCCTTTAAAAAAACTAATAAAAATGTTCCTGAGCAAATGACGAGTAACAGTGTTTCAGCGCAGATTTTCCTCGCGCTTTGGACTTTGAACCCTGGCGCCGTGAGCTCGTGCAGCGCTGTTTGATTACATGTAATTCGTGCGTGTATTTGAAAACATAACGTTCTTCAGTTTATTTACTAATTGTTTGAGGCCATTTCGCGATTTCAAACATCACAGTAACCAGCATCAACCACCTCTTCCTCTTCTCATCGGAGACATGAGATGCAGCACTAAGCAGTCTCTCGCTGTCGGTGCTTGTAATGATGTTTGTGTCTTTCTCTGACAGTTTTAAATACTATGACACTGCAGACATGTTTGCTGCATTAGTGTGCGGCTGTGCGCCTCTATTTGATTGTTTCACGTCATTGTTCGGTACAATTTATTCGGTCTTTTCGCTTATTCATCCGAACACCGAAAAAGGCTTATTCTTCCGCACAATTTCGGTTGCCAAACATTCGGTGCATCCCTACTGATAATATTTTCTTTAGTTAAGCCGTGCTGCGACCGGATCAGATTCCGGATTTAGATCATTCAGGCTCGTTTTGTAAGTAATAAGCAACGTCAGCTGGTTCATTGAAAAGATTCAAGATTCAAAGATTTTGTTGATTTTGATTGCTTCCATTGTCATTTGTAAGTTGCTTTGGATAAAAGTGTAAAAAATTTACATGTATGAAAATGTAAATATAGGTCATATGGACTTCTATTCTATTCTATTCTATTCTATTTGGAGCCTATACATATATATATATATATATATATATATATATATTCAGTAAGATGCACTGTGTACTCCTGAGTTTACATATTTTTATCACTCCTTATGAACAAATAGGCACTATCTTACAGTAGAAGGCCTATGAATATGCTTAATAATCCATGCATGTCGTAAAAAAATGTAGCTATGTACAGTACATTAGCTTGGTAATGCTGTTGCCGGCATGAAAATAGCATGCTGTAAAGACTTTAAAGTGCATCAAAGGTACTGTCTCCCAGAGCAGAGCATGACTTAATTTCAAGGCGAACCCTAGCAGAGGTCATTCACAGACTGAACTTTGTTGGAAGATGAGTAAAAGGATAGATAGGGAATCATGAAAAAGAAAGCACTGACTTAGGAGGAGTTTTTTGAGCAACTTGATTCACACCTGCACTCTCTCCGTGGCAGCACGTCGGGCTGGGGTCGTCTGTTGCACGGCAGGAGGATTTGGGGATGATTAATTGCGCTGTCTGCTGAATGGAGCTCTCGAAACAGCGGGATCCTCTGCATATGTAAATACAAGCAGTCTCAGCACAGCACCGAGGAGCAGGATTAACAAAACGACTCTGCTCCCGGATTCCGACCAATTCACCAATCTTTTCTATTAGCACTGACAAACAACAGGCGTGTGAGAAATCCCACAGCCCTTTCATCTTCCCAAATAAAAAACACATTAAATATCAGGCAACCCTTGCCGTGCACAGTGGAGTGGCCTGAGAAATGAAAATCCACAGCCTAGTGGCATTTCTGCACAATCCTGTAATTAGACTATAATGCCAGTGAACGCAAACCAAACATACAAGTTGGAAAAATGCAGTATTTATGCATTATTATTATTATTTAAAATGTAATTTATTTAATTTAATAAATAGTTTTTCGATGAAGATAATAAAAAGTTTGGATATAATAAAAAAATATAGCGTTTGGATATAATATATTGCATATAATAAAAGTTTGGATGCATCTACTGATCATGGCATTTTAGATTTTACATTATTATTAATATTAATATACTATTACTACTACTACTACTAATAATAATAATAATATAATTTTTTATAAAATATATTATTATTATTATTACTATTAGTAGTATACCTATTATTATTATTATTATTATTATTATTATTATACTACCACCACCATCACTACTACTACTACTACTAATAAATATTTTTAAATAATAGTTTATTATTAATTATACTATTAGTAATAATAAATTATTATTATTTAAATGATAACCTTCTGTTTGCAACAAGAAAATAAGACAGATAAATAGTTCTACTGTAAATGCTGGCAATATTATTCTGTACTATTCACTGAATTTAAGGCACATTGGGGACATTTGTAAATTGTTTTACATCCTAATTTAAAAACCATTATTGTACCTTTGTTTTAACTTAGAGAACAGATGATTATGGATTATTATTCACAACTTTAATTAGGACTGTAGGTTATGAATAGAGAATACTGTGGAGTTACAGTCAATAAATTAATCCTAACAGCTTCTGGTCTCCTCTTAACCTGCTCTTTGTTTACAGAAAATCCACCTTTTCCTTAAGTATGAATTAAGGGATTTCTATATTCCCTTAATAGCTCCTCTATTCATCCCCAGGGTGCATATCACCCCAGAAATTATTCATTTTGACCAAATGTCACAAAAAATATAGTCTATGCAATATAAGAAGGAGATTCATCCCAAGATTTATTTTACGTGACTAAAAGAGAGAGAGAGAGAGAGAGAGAGAGTGTGTGTGTGTGTATGTGTGTGTGTGAGGGAGAGAGGAAGAATATATGTGGGTCAGAAAGTGAGACAGGAATGGAGGATGTCAGGAGGTTGACAGTCTCTTTAAATTACCAGTGCACATTTTACCTTTCATGGTATTGATTGTACATGGAAGGGATCATTTAGATTTGACGATTTACTTTCTTCTGCTTTCTGTCACTGGATCCTGGGGATCTTATAAATTCCGGGCCACTTTCATCAGAGGAATATACTTTTCCCCCTCATGGTGACCTTTAGAAATCCCTCTGAAACGCCAGACACCCCCAGAAGTCAGAGATATCACATTATCACATTTTCATTTTTTTTTTGGGTGAGCTTTTATTCCTTTCCCTTTTCCTTTTCTACTGGAATCTATACTTTTTCATGGCATTTGGAAAGGTCAGACATGTGTTGAACATCCAAGTTGCTAATGTTTGCAAAACTTCCTTTTTTCATTGACGGAGGGGAATATGGCTGTTGGCTCCTTTAAACACAGTCAGTGTGTTGTGAAGAGGAGACATGTAGAGTTACGGTAATTGTCATACTGGCACACTTTCTGTGCACTAAAATATTGTTTTAACAGTATTCACATAATTTATTTCATTTTTTAAAGGCTAAAAAGCTTTATTTTAAACTTGGACTGAGTAATTGTATGTAGCGCATGTTAATTCTGAAGCAATTAGCGACTCGGCAGCGGTTTGATCTTTAACTGGACATATTATATCTCCTCTTATCCTCCGGAAGCCCAGCACAGTGACTCCCAGATGATCCCTCGGCCATCAGCGCCTGATGCTTGCGATGGGAAGGCCATGAATTACTGTACACTGTGGATTTCATTTTCTTTATGGTAACTATTAACCTCTCGCCAAATTCACCCCTTACTCTCAAGGTCAACAACCCATATGCACAGCCTTTGTTTCAGCCCTGCTGACCAGTCCTTTACCTCACATACGTATAGCCAATATGCATGAAAATACTTTAGAAATTTGCAAAACTGTTCATAAGATGTGGCATACATAATCCTAAACCTTATTAGCATATGACAACACTTTATATTAGCTTGAATTAATACACTAACAAACAGCAATTGTAAAATAAAGATCACTGTATGTTTGAAATGTAATGTAATGCAATTTAAATTATATTTTATTTTAAATATTATTACATTATAAAATAATAAAATTGAGTTATTGTACCTTTTAAATATAATATAATTTGTATTATATTATATTACTTTATTGTATTATAATATATCTTGACTTTATAACTTTAATGTTTATATTCATATTTGAATGTGCATGAATTGATGGTCTGTTAAGGATAATGTAATAATTGTTAAGGAATCTACTACAGCAGATTTGATTTATTTACTCTATTATTTTGCTTAATGTGTGATTAATGTAAAACCATCAGCATTCAACAAAATTAGCTAATTTAACAGAGGATTTATGAGAAATATTAATATGTCCTGTTTCAGAATGTAATATAAAATAATATTATATTATATTGTATATTATATTATAAACAATATTACATGCTTAAAATAATGATCATGAGTTAAAATTTATAACATAATATAATTTTTATTATATTATTTCATGACTTTATAACTTGAATACATTTTCATGTGTATTGAATGTGTGTGAATTAATGATCTGTTAAGGAACACTTAAGGTCTATTAATGAATCTACTACAAGATATTTTCTTTACTATTATTTATTATAACGTGTTACTAAATATGTAGTTAATGTAAAAACATCAGCATTCAGCAAAATTAGCTAATTTACAATTTAACAGAGGATTTATAAGAAATATTAATCTGTCCTGTTTCAAAAAAGAAAAAGAAAGAAAGCAGTTTTGCAAAATTAGGTCATCGAATGATCCTGAGCCTAATATACTCTTTATAAAGGAAATATTGTTTAATAATTAAATCTAAGACGCCAACACAATACAAACAGCAGGTATGTGTGTGGCATGCATGCTGGAGCTTAATTAGTTTAGTTCGGCATTCATCTTGGAGAAAGCCGCTGTTCCTTTGATGCGCCGAAAAAGGCAGACACATATGCGCATGCGCGCACACACCACCTCTCGGTGTTGTTAAATCACTGCTTCACCATAATTTGACAGTTTAGTATTAATTAGTGAAACACCCCATATAGTTTAGCACACTATTATTGATGACCAACCTCACTTAACTCGCCCTCCCTGTGCAAACCCCAGTTAGTTAGCCGCTCTCTGGAGTATCTCCTACTCTAGCAGACTGCCACTAAATGCATTATATTCTCACGGCTCCATCTCTCATACACCCGCCTCGCCCTGGGAGTCTGAACCAAATGCATAATTTAAAAAGTCCTTAATCTGCGATGGCATTCCCATTTGGTCGCCAGCAGACTGCACTTTATGATGTCAGCTTTCTTCCACAAAGGTCAATAGCAGTTTTCTCTAGCCCTTCTCTCCCTCCCTCTCTTTCTTTCTCTGAGGTCTGGTGTAATACGCTTTATAGGCTCGAGTCCTGACACCTGGTGACATGATAACCTTCCCACTGCTCCAGCCTCGGCTTTTTGCTGCTCTCTTGTCACTGTTCTTTCAGATGTTGAAGCCGGGTCATTATATACCAAACACACACCAAATACCTTCTCACTTTTTTTTTTTTAGCATTTTCTTTTTCTTCCTTGGGTGCATTTTCTCATATTTTATAAACTGCCGAGTTATGTATGATACACTTTAAGCTGATTTGATCATTTAATTCATTTGATATGTTCTCCTATCTCAGCTTACATTTTCCTGAAAAGTGTAAACCTTTTGGCTCTGGGGCACTATCAAAACATTGCAAAACATATTCAGGGTTTGGCCATGCCATTAGGATGAGGGCAGTTTTTGGAAAAGCCTGTTTTGTAACTATACATACATATTTTTACCTGATTTGGTGCCACTAGTGTGAAAAAGTTTTGTTGCAGCTTTAACCCTAGAATGCATCACCAAAATACCTACATGAATATATAAAGGAGTTCATTGTGTACTGACAAGACATTGTGTTTTTTTGTTTTTTTCGAATTAATAAAAATGAATAAAATATTAATGTACACTGCTTCTTTGTAAACAAAAACTTTTATTTTGGATATCACAATTAATTGTTTGACAGCACTAATAAAATTACATTAAAGCTACACATGGCTAGTGATACAATTTTTTAAAATGTATTTAATTATTTTTCCCTAAAGGTACAGTACAATCAAAAAAGTGTAAATGGCATTTAGGAAAAATAATGCCATATAATGTCAATTTGCCCTTCTTTATGTATCTAAGGTTTAAGTAATACTTGCAAATTTGAAGCGGGACTATCTTACAGGTATTTGGAAGATGTGACCGGTTTTATAGTTTTGCTTGGTGTTTTTAATGTTGTAGAAAATACTGATTTATAATAAAGAATGATACGAAATATAAGATTGTGCAGGATAAAAATATAGTTAATTAAAGCTGGTTTTGTAGAACTCAAGGCCAACAGCTTTGAATCTTACCATCACTTTGTGTGAGAAGATGCTTATCATTTTCTAAAGTCAAATAAGTACCACCGAAGTTCACTTCACCTCATTCCTTAAACAGGCTTAGCTTATAGGCAACCCATACCAAACCCACCAACACCCAGTCATAAATCTACTGAGACTCAGGACCCTGAGAGAGCAACACATTGGGCTCCACTGAAAGGACATCAGATGACACCCAAACTCCATCACAGAGAGAATAAAAAAGACATCACCTCGCAACAAGCTGGTGATAAAGAGTGCCTGGGCATGGGCGAAAGTTAAGACTCTGTAACAAGGTCCCGGGCTCCCAGCCTGACAACCATTTTCCCCTGTATTTATCATCCCTCCATGCCATTGGCTATTACGTGTGAACCTGCTGTCTTGCGGTAGACCCGGAATTTATGGATACTCCATTATTAGGGGATTGTGGATAGAGGGGGAGGAAGGAAGGGGGCGCAGCTCTATGGTTTTCTGAGGATGTTACGATTGCCTCTTAGATTATGCCACTTGACAGGTTTGTCATCCCTGTGCACTGATGTGCTCTGCAGAGTGCTCTGATATCATTAGCTTCATTGCTCTTAATGTGTCTGCTCCCCTCTATAGCAAGACAGGTCATATATTGTGCAAATAGGTGGACAGCAGCTGAGAGCCGGGGATTATGGAAGGCCAGAAACTGCCGGCTGGTTTATTTCCACTCACTTTGGTGAGATGTTAAGTATTAGTATGGATACTATTCTGAGGTCACAAGCAAATGTTATCACAGTGTCAGAATTTGGTCGATTTAACTGTATTATTATTATTATTATTATTATTATATTCATATTTAATCATCAAATTGTCAGGAACACAAACTAATTCATGTTCCTTTTATTTTTTTATTTTTATTTTTTTATGGATAGCTGCTTTGACATTTTGCCACAATGCTGCCAGTATCTGTGAGAAGTGTCGGAGCAAATGCTTGTCAAAATCGAGTCTGTGACCTTCAGATACTTTATATTTTCACATTTGCATCAGGCTGTATTTCCAAAACTGATCTAGCTGTTGAGCTAAGCGCTAATAGCTTATTACTGAGCCCATGCGAAAACATATTGGCCCACTTAAGTATAAGAAGTAAGGCTAACACTTTAGTTTAGGGACCGGTTTTCACTGTTAACTAGTTGCTTATTAGCATGCATATGACTAGCATATTGGCTGTTTATTAGTACTTATATACTAATGCCTTATTCTGCATGATCATATTTTAGATCCCTTAATTCTACCCCATACCTGAACTTAACAACTACTGTACCTTACTAACTATTAATAATATATATTTTTTAATTAGCAGTTTAAGAGTTTATTGAGGCAAAAGTCATAGTTAATAATTAGTTAATAGTGAGGATTGGTCCTCAAACTTTCAGGCTGAAGCAAGTAAGGTAACCCAGAGTTTTGTTTTTAAAAAAATAACAAAGAAAATAACAACAGAATCAGAATATTAGAATGATTTCTGAAGGATGATGTGACACTGAGGAGGACTGGAGTAATGGCTGCCGAAAATGACACTAATAAATAAAAAATTAAAATAGAAAACAGCTATTTTAAATGGTAATATTATTTCACATTATTGCTGTTTTTGCTGTATTAAATAAATACAGGTGAGCATACAAGACTAATAATAATAATAATAATAATAATAATAATAATAATAATAATAATAATAATAATAATAATAATAATAATAATAATAATAATAATAATAATAATAATAATAATAATAATAATAATAATAATAATAATAATAATAATAATAACAACACACACACACACACACACACACATATATATATATATATATATATAATTTGGTATATATACAAAACTTTATAGTTTGGCATAATTAATCATTAAAATAATGCCTTTTTGAAGCTGTTCTGTGAAAATAAACAAATATGAAAAGGTAAATATTCTACCATTGTAATAAATTCTATAAATATTGTGTAAAGTCTCTATAAACAGTGTAGTAAAAGATTAGATTTAACTTCCTGAGACTCAGGGACATTTTTGTCTTCACAGAGTGCTGTTTTGATTTGCTGTATACAGTAGGAGGAGCTGCCGGAGTGGCGTATGGATGGGGGATGATTTGTGAATTCGGGACATGTGGTCAAATGGCTTAAAATGCAGAGCCGCATAAAATGGGTCAAGTACTGGTTATGTAATGAGCCACGCTAAATAAGAGTCCAGTGTAACCCCACTGTCAAAGCAGCAGACGTTACTCTGGGCTCACATTTGAGCTGACGACATTCACCTTAACATGCAAAAATTGTTTTGTCATCCCAAAATGTGATATTAATGTGATGTTAAAATTGCCCGCATGGTTAGTTGGAAAAGAACAGGCACTCTTCGGTACATAAGCGAATATCAATCCGTAGTTTTTGTGCTGTTCCAGGCTTCCTTTTGGCCTGGGCTAAGCAGACTGGGACGCTCCCATCCGGGCCTCTCTCTCTCTCTCTCTCTCTCTCTCTCTCTCTCTCTCTCTCTCTCGAGTGATTCCACTGGCAAGGTCCTGTAGGCCTGATGGAAAACGCAAGATAAGGATCCGCTGAGGCCAGTAGAAACGACTGTCCAGAATCTGGTGAGGGAAATTAAACCAATTGAGGAAGTCGCTATTTTTCTGGGCCCAACGTGAGTTATTGGACCAAGACAGGGGGTGTATATTTTTGTTCGGATGGAGAAGGGAGTTGAAACGAGCGAATATTGCTGAAAGAGCGCCGCTCGCATTCAGGCCCAGACAAAAGCTGGAAATTAAATAACTTCCTTTCCTCAGGAAAACACTGCAGCTCCTGACAGAATAATAGCATCGCAGGAGAGGGAGAGGGGGCCGACAACGCTCGCTCACAAACACAGGAAACCGTCCGGCTGCCTGCTCAAGCTGTTAAACGCGCACGGACACACACACACACACACCGACACATGGCACAGTGACAGTAAGAGGAGCCGGCTGAAAGTCCTTGGAATGGCAGGACATTTACCTTTGAGTCAATGATAAACAATTCATCTCTGACCTTCATAAATATTCACAGCTCTCCCTGGACCAACTCAAAAATCTGTCCCTTTACCACTATCTAATGTAAACCTCTCTTTTACTGTTCAATTTTATTTTCGAGAGACAGCTTTTACTCTTGACAAGAATAAACACTTCATAAAAGACAAAGTTATATGATATGATATGATATGATATGATATGTGCACATGTAAAAAAAAAAATGTTAACACTACATTTATGTATTATGGTAAAAGCTGTACAATCCCGTTTTCTGTTGTACAATTTGAAATGAAATGTAAATGCTAATTTGAAGCATTATTTTTATTCAAATAAAATATAATTTTACTTTATTTTAAGTGTTCTTGTAGTCCTTATAGTGTAATTATAGTGCTGAGTAATATTAATTAACAACATGTACTTACTATAGGGTTAGGATTAGGTTTGGTTTAGGGTTAGCTGCATGTAATTATGCATAATTTACTGTTATTATTATAGAAAGTACATGTAACATATAACAAGACACTGTAAAATAAAGTGTGACCTTTAATTAATTAATTAATTCATTCATTCATTCATTTTTTCGGTAACACTTTATTTTAAGGTGTCTTTGTTACACGTTACATGTACTTATTATTATAATAACAATTAATTATGCATATTTACATGCACGTAACCCTAAGCCAAAGCCTAATCCTAACTCTAACCATATAGTAAGTACATGTAGTTAATTAATATTACTCTGTACTTAAATGTACAATTGCACTGTAACAATGACACCTTAAAATAAAGTGTAACCATTTTTTCTTATTTATTTTTTGTTTGTTTGTTACCAGTTTTATTACTATAAAACAATAGTACAGTAAATAAATACATAAATAAATACCCTGTAGTTTCTGTAGGCATTTGATATTTAAATCAAGTACTTTAAAAGTTCATCAAGAAATGATTTAATGCTTATTAAGGTTGAAATAAATATATCAGTTGGTGCAATTTGTTGGTTTCTTCACATTTATGCAATTCGCTGACTAGCAAACCACAATGAAATTACAGAAAAAATAAATTTTAGCCCTTTGCATAATTTGTGTTTCTGTGTGTGCACCACTTTGAGAGACAGATTTCATTTTGGCATTGCATTGCCGTGGACCTTTTTTATTTAACTTTTGTGACCTCAACTGGGGCCTAGACCTCCGCAGTCAGGTCCCTATTAGGCAAATAAGGTCTGATAAATCTTTGGCACATCTTTAATGAGGACTCCTGAGCCGAGTGATGTTAATTAAGAGAGGTTAACCAAGATGTGAGTCGTTCTCTCCTCTCATATTTCACCCAGCTAATTTCTCCTCATTGCCCTGGCCTTGCTGATGTAATGCATTTACTGTATCTGGGCAAGAACACGCCCCGTTCATCTCGTCTCCAGTGAGAGAAAACATGCAGATTTACGTTTTTGTACTACTTTTGGGTACAGTGTAAAATGTTTAGAAGGGCAAAAGTGTGAAATTATTTCAGTTATTTTTTTTTTATAGAATTACTACATTTTTGACTTTTAACTGTTTTTCTTCACAAAATGTTCCAGATTTTATCCTTTAGACATTATTAAAAAATGTTTTCTTTTCCCCTAAATTTTCTAAACTTTGTCATTTGCATATGCACGTGAGTTTACAAACAAGATCAAGAGGTAGGTTTTTAAAACGTAAGAAGAAATACAGCTTTAATGACGAGTGAATTGGTTTGAGTTATCCATCTTCTGTGTGTGTGTGTGTGTGTGTGTGTGCATCAGTGTGAGTCATGTAAGTGTTTGAATGCACTGCGGTTTCTTTCAGCATAGTCTTTAAAAGCTGTTTTCAATCAAGCAAATGATTCCTCTCTTGCAATATGTTAATGCAGGACTGATTTATCAGTGTAGTAAAAGTTAATTACCATATGTTTGTGACTCCTGTAAGATGATGTATTTAATGTTTATAAGTGTGATTATTAAAATGTCCTGACTGCTGATTACAGGAGACTCGATTCCTGAGACTACAGCTAATTATGTCTTTACCTCATATATTTTAGTTGTGAACTGGACAAACATTAAAACTTAGTGTACATTATATCAAATAAGGTAATTCCTTCTTGCTTTCGTAAAGCCGAAATAGTGACATGCTATATTTTTTAATGTGAAATGTGGAAAGTAGTTCACTGCCAAAAGTCGTTTAGAGAAACATTCAGGCATTTAATCTTCCTCAAATGTTTCAGCATGAGAAGGGCCCTCGTGGATAATTTTAGCTCTGCTATCTAACTAACTTGCCTGTTTGTTCTTTTAGGTGGGTTTTAGCTGGGAGTTTTAATTGCAGCTCTGTTTATGGACACAAAGGTTGATTCTTGACCTGTGTGGGTTATCGTCTTCGCATAGCTGGTTTCCCCCCGTTCCAGCGAATCAATTGTCTGGTAATCTCCCACCTCAGCCTTCAATTGTGAGAAAACGTATCCATTACAATATACCCAGTTTAATCACTTGACCCAATGCTGCTCTCTCTCATAAGAAGAAAGGAAAGGTTAGGAGACAGAGGGGCCGTTCTAATATGAAGGAAGGTTGACACATTTTTCTCTGTAAACTACTTGGCTTACATTGTTGTAGGATGCCTGTCTCCAGAGCCTGTGAGAACAAAATGCGATTATATGAATGCTTTTTTAATGTGTGAAAAACACTGAAGTGTGGCGTCTAGTATGGGAAACCTTTTGGCCCCCTCGTTGTATTTGTACTGCTTTTAGAGCATTAGAAGTTAATGATCATAATACTAAATAAATACTTTTTTTTTTTCTCACAGCAACACCATATGCAGACTCCACGCAGCTGCTCTGTTATCGTAAGAAGATTTGTTGCTTGTACTGTAGAGCGCTGAAGATCACTGTATCAGTTGTACGACAGAATGTGGTTTGCAGTACAGTATCAGATATCACGGCCTGTCCTGTGAAACATAAGCCTCATACAGTGGACACATTGTGCTTCAGAGCAACCGAAGCACTAGAGCAGCTCCGGCGCTTTTGTGTCCCACAAATTGCTACGGTTCCATCCACTTGTGTGTTTCAGTCCCTGCGCTCCAATCCGACATGCGCGTGAACGATCCACATTTTTAGCAGCATGTCCATTACTTTGATTTGCTGACTTTTATTTATTCACTTTTTTTGCTTGCTCGTGTCAATTTTTATCTTGAGCTTCTCACTGACTCAAATTGAATTCGATGAATTGATAGATATTTGTATTTATTTATAATGTTGCATGCATCTAGAAGAATCGCATATGTTACAAATACATGCCAAACAATACTTATTAATGTAACTCTGAACATATAATTGCATTATTTAAATTGTCAGTGGTTAACAATTCTTTTATTTATATAATAGCAATAGCATTCTTGCCTTTTCTTTACAGCAGCAGTTTAAGCTGGTTTCATTTAGATTTATTGAAACATGTAACTAATTTAACTACATTATTACTTTTTATGGCAATGAATGGGCTAATTTACCGTTACATTTTCAGCTGACTGAGACACACTCTCCTCCAGAATGGAAGTGTGTTTCCCTTTTTAATGTGGCGTGAGTGTGTATATTTGAAGGTAATATAAGTGTACTTTTAGGGTAGAGCAAATCGACCCAAATTCAATTCCTATTTATTGGGAATAATATTTTAATTGTAATATTTTGTCCGACTTAAATCCAAGTGTGTCAGTGGAATCTTGTTATTCCTGTTACCACATATTTTCATTAATCAGTAGTATTTTTTAAAATTGTAAATCTGAAAGAACTGTACAGTGTGTCACTAATAAGCATGACACACTCTAAACAACTACAATACATGCTCACACATGGTATGCATTTTACTGTATTGTATTTACAAAGTAACATGGATATTAATGTATACATTACTGTTCATAAGTTTGGGGTTGTTTGATTTTTAAATGTTTTTAACTGAATAAGTCTCCTACTGTATGATCACAATTACCATAAAAACAGACATGTTGTGCAATATTAGTACAATGTAAAATATCTCTTTTGTAATTTCATAAATTTAAAAAATCAAATGTATTCCTGGCAAAGCTGAATTTTCAGCAGACATTACTTCATAAATCATAAATCATAATAATATGCTGATTTGGTGCTCAGGTAACATTTCTTATTAATATCAATATTAAAAGCAATTGTGTTGGTTAATATTTTTTTTGTGAAAACCATGATACTTTTTTCCTGAATTCTTTGAAGATAAGAAAGTTCTTAAGATAATTTACTTGAAACAGATTTTTTCGAACAATGTAAACATCTTTACCGTCACCTTTGCTTAATGTAACCATGCTGAATAAAAGTATTAATTTCTTTATGTAAAGTTAGCGTAAATGTTACATGTTACTTAGCTTTAAATTTGATAAAAGTGATAACTTGACTTCATATGTATCACTAACACTGCTGATGCCAATTAGACGTTTATTCGAAGCTGAGCATCTATCACAACGTGGTGTTTCGTCTCTCAACCTTTGCGTTCAATCCTTCCGCCAGTTTGCATCACGTAGGCGGCAGAATGATGAGCCGTTAACTTGGTTAAGAGGATCACTGAAAGCTTAAAGTGATCTATAAACTGAGGGATGCCAAGGTTCAGGCTTTGGTCAAGCCTTGCATATTTAATTTACCCTCTAAGAAATGATGTGAATACATTATGTTGCCATTCTTAACAACTAGCACCGGTTACATGATACATGTAACTGTGTTAGTTATTATGCTTCTTAGCTGTTAAGTCAGCCATATGTAAACTATGTAGCCATATATTCATATGAAATATAGTATAATATTAAATTTAAAAATAATATAGTTATTTAAAATTATAATATACACATTTTTATTATTATTATCAAAGCATAACAACTTTGCTTCACAGCGTTCTCATAAATCATGGCATAGTCATTCTTAGAGCTTTGCAAATATATCATACAACCTCTTTTGTATCAAATTAAGATTTTTTTTCAATATAAAATACAACTGATTTTACTCTAGGAGACACCACAATTTCATGGAATTAATATATACACCTTTAAACCATAGAATGATGTAACACACATGCAACGTATGTTCTTACCTACATTAACTCGATTAGCTGATTGCTGATATTTGTTCAGTTCTGTGTTCTACTTTTGCTGTCATAATATGCCATACCCTTTATTTGATCTAATTTTAGACAACTGCCTAGCTAATTGTATTCTCAAAAGAGCAATACGTTTTTTTAAGCTTACTTAAGGGTTAGAGTAACTGTAACAATAACAGTGAGGTGTATGTAACTCCCTTTGTTTTGATGTTCTGTGATGTACAAAAATATGTTATTACAGGAAAATTTAATTCAAATATCTAACCAAGTATTTGATTTTTACTCTAAAGCCTATTTCTAATTTCTCCTCCCAAAATGTAATATTTATAGGCTAGTTTTATTTCAGTGTAAGTGAGCCACATGCAAACTACTGTTCATCCTCTATGGCTGAGACTTGATCTGTCTAATGAATAAATGTATATTTTATGCAAATCAGTCCTGCATTGAAGATTGATGATCTCAGCATATTCAGTGGTGCCGCTGGAAACCAATCAGACAACACGCTTTTAATAAGACACGCAGTGTTTTCCTTGAAGCCAAGGAAGGTGAAATACAGTTATATTGAACTGGCTTCAGGATGAATGATTTAGCATCTAATAAATGAGGAACAAACAGCTAAAAATGTCTCATGAAACCTTTCGGTGCATGTTTTCACAAAGGAAGCCCTCCTGTACTTCATAACTAAGGAAGTATTTTGGTTTTTAGACTTCTCTAAGGTTCATTTACTAGAAGGCACTGTTTCAGTTACTGTATGTATTAAAATACTAGGTTATTTCATGGAAATGCAGAGTAAAATTACAGCAAAACTTGTTTGATGCATAACTGCTATGTTACAACATCAAAAGATCTCTTCTGTTTAACATCCTATTATTATATATATATATAATCCAAAACATTAAAAATCTAGAATTTGTTTGAATTAAACAGAAGCCAAGGAAGGTGAAATACAGTTATATTGAACTGGCTTCAGGATGAATGATTTAGCATCTAATAAATGAGGAACAAACAGCTAAAAATGTCTCATGAAACCTTTCGGTGCATGTTTTCACAAAGGAAGCCCTCCTGTACTTCATAACTAAGGAAGTATTTTGGTTTTTAGACTTCTCTAAGGTTCATTTACTAGAAGGCACTGTTTCAGTTACTGTATGTATTAAAATACTAGGTTATTTCATGGAAATGCAGAGTAAAATTACAGCAAAACTTGTTTGATGCATAACTGCTATGTTACAACATCAAAAGATCTCTTCTGTTTAACATCCTATTATTATATATATATATATATATATAATCCAAAACATTAAAAATCTAGAATTTGTTTGAATTAAACTTGGAAATAAATGACTTGATGTCCCAATGACTTGAGTGAAAACAGTTACTAATTTTAAAAATGATTTCACTAATTCAGATGTCACTTGGAATAAAAAAATAATGCTTTTTATATTCCACTTTATATTGTAGATGTTTATCAGTACATAAATCATTTAAGTTAATAGGCACAGTTTGTAGTGATACTTAGGCACAGCAAATATGCTGATAAATATGATTTTATCAAGTGGTTGAAACTATAAACCTGCTTGGTAAGGTTAAAGAGATCCAAAGGTTGCAAAACGATACTTGATCCCTGGCACTAAAACCCAGAGGTTTGCGATATTTAATAAAAATAATGCTTTAATGGCAGCAGTGCTAAATTCGCATGAACTTTGGGTAAAACCAGATGATCATGTGATCCATCTTTTACTTTAGTCGAAGAAGAACATCTATATAAAGGAGTCACATGATCAGTGTCACAAATTAATTGTTTGAATATTGACATAGAAATAATGCAGAACCCCCCCCTCCAGATATTTAAGCATTGTCTTGACTATGTATCTGATTTTTTTTTTTTTTT
>NW_015653168.1:888943-897032 GCF_001515625.1 Sinocyclocheilus rhinocerous | reverse complement strand
GATTTTTACTCTAAAGCCTATTTCTAATTTCTCCTCCCAAAATGTAATATTTATAGGCTAGTTTTATTTCAGTGTAAGTGTGCCACATGGAAAGTACTGTTCATCCTCTATGGCTGAGACTTGATCTGTCTAATGAATAAATGTATATTTTATGCAAATCAGTCCTGCATTGAAGATTGATGATCTCAGCATATTCAGTGGTGCCGCTGGAAACCAATCAGACAACACGCTTTTAATAAGACACGCAGTGTTTTCCTTGAAGCCAAGGAAGGTGAAATACAGTTATATTGAACTGGCTTCAGGATGAATGATTTAGCATCTAATAAATGAGGAACAAACAGCTAAAAATGTCTCATGAAACCTTTCGGTGCATGTTTTCACAAAGGAAGCCCTCCTGTACTTCATAACTAAGGAAGTATTTTGGTTTTTAGACTTCTCTAAGGTTCATTTACTAGAAGGCACTGTTTCAGTTACTGTATGTATTAAAATACTAGGTTATTTCATGGAAATGCAGAGTAAAATTACAGCAAAACTTGTTTGATGCATAACTGCTATGTTACAACATCAAAAGATCTCTTCTGTTTAACATCCTATTATTATATATATATATAATCCAAAACATTAAAAATCTAGAATTTGTTTGAATTAAACATGGAAATAAATGACTTGATGTCCCAATGACTTGAGTGAAAACAGTTACTAATTTTAAAAATTAATTTCACTAATTCAGATGTCATTTGGAATAAAAAAATAATGCTTTTTATATTCCACTTTATATTGTAGATGTTTATCAGTACATAAATCATTTAAGTTAATAGGCACAGTTTGTAGTGATACTTAGGCACAGCAAATATGCTGATAAATATGATTTTATCAAGTGGTTGAAACTATAAACCTGCTTGGTAAGGTTAAAGAGATCCAAAGGTTGCAAAACGATACTTGATCCCTGGCACTAAAACCCAGAGGTTTGCGATATTTAATAAAAATAATGCTTTAATGGCAGCAGTGCTAAATTCGCATGAACTTTGGGTAAAACCAGATGATCATGTGATCCATCTTTTACTTTAGTCGAAGAAGAACATCTATATAAAGGAGTCACATGATCAGTGTCACAAATTAATTGTTTGAATATTGACATAGAAATAATGCAGAACCCCCCCCTCCAGATATTTAAGCATTGTCTTGACTATGTATCTGATTCGCTTTATGTTTTGCTCATTCAGGGACCGTGTTCATTAGAGCATAATCGACTGTGCTTGATGACTTGCATACATTCCTTTAAGGTTTAGATTATAGAGAAGCAGTAGTTTTTTTAAGACCATTTAAAAGAATACAACGACCTGATTGACAACACAAATACTGCAAAAACAGTGTTCCATTTTACAGTGTATCAATGGAAAATGTTTGCATAATGCAATTTTGGGTACTGTAAATTAAAATGGCTGGTTGGATTTTTTTTTTTTTTTTTTTTAATGAGTGTGTAAAAAAGCCCAAATAATATTTTACCATATCCTGAAATCATCAAGAGCACATTGATCCAAAAGTGGTCTCACACCATTAAGAATGTAATACTGTTGGTCAGCATACCCACAGGTACACTTGTAAATTATTGGCAAAGAATGAAGCAAATGAAAAAAGAGAACATGAAACCTCTATTTAGTGGGCTTAAATCTTTTCCAAAGGTCTCTCTGCTTAGCACCAGCGATGTGCTATTACAGCAGATGAGCTGCTAATTGCGAGTTGAATTATTGCTATTGATCTCAGCTCAGCCAGAGCCAAACAAACAAAGGCCTGAAATGCTAAAGGGGAGGGAAGTCTAGGAAATATGAGAGGTGACATTTCTGTTCAAACACATATTTCCTCCGGTATTTGGCAGGCGTGTGGAGAAACAACCACCTTTCTATTGCTGTTTGCATCGTTATAAGGCCAATGTTAGCTATGTCATGTGGTTTCGTAGGTTGTCACTGGTTTATACTGTCAAGTCAGGAACACGTTAAGGTATTTTTATTGTAATTATCGCCTAACCATTGGATTCGAATTTTGCCCTCATGCAGCTAAGAACATTGAACATGAGAACATTGGATCTGTTAATGATGATGCTAAAACATGCTAAGTTTTTCAAAGTGCTCCAACTTAGCTTACGTAGTGACATTCAATATACAGCTATTTATTGAGTTACAATTAAAATGAGTTAAATACATCACAATCATGTACGGTCATGAATGTCACACATTTTTCCTTCTGGAAAGCATCAAGGTAAGTATATAGTTATAGTTAGTGACATAACTACCTTTTAATATTTCTGTAGTCTATTGTATGTGTATGTTATATACTATGCAGTTTTGATTATGCATGGCTGACCAACTACTTTACCTTTGCTAAAAAATTTTATTGTACACATTTTTCTAGAGTAGTAGTTGAACTGGAAGTAATTTCAGTAGATCTTTTTCTTTTTACCTTTTTATTTAGAGTATTCGGACTGCCACAATTTTACACAAAATTGGGTTAAAATAGTACATGAATAATAAAGTACAATAAATAAATTTATTTTAATATGATAACTACACACTGCTTGCTGAATTATGCATCCATCGTGATGTGGCTATGTGTCATAGCATAATGCATTTCATATTCTGATTTATTTATAGATTTTTTTTTTAAGTATTCCGCTTTATTCAGTATACACTGCGTTCTTTTTTTTAATGCAACCTAAAGGACAATTGTAGAGGATTAAATGTCTAACACTTTGCCATAGACATCCAATTTTCCAAATATAAGACCAGGTGTATTTTTTATTTTTTTTAAATACATGTGGTGCCCAGTTGAGCTTGGGAACACCTGGGGGTGAAGCATCTCCTAATGAAGACCTATTATACTGGTTTCTAATTGTGATATGGTCAAGGCAGACATTGCTCATTATGTGTTTGTCCCTACGTAAATTAAACTAAATAGTGTGATGGTTCACAAATTAGACCGAGAGAGATACAAAATATGCAGTATGTTAACTCCTAATACCCAAGGGCAGGACATTTTATTCTGGGATTGTTGACTTTCCCCCCGTTTTTTTTACAATCTGAAAACTCATCATTAATGGCACTACAGAAAACATACTGTAATGGCATTACAGAAGAAAAAAAAATACAGTCACATTTGTTTTGATTTGTATGTATTGGTAGTTCCAAAGCATATTTGTGGTTTGGAATCATCACCAGGGAATCTTCAATCTAATGGATGTAGCAGCATGAAAATATCTTTTTATACTGTACAAGAGACTACACTGAAAATAATTTGACATGGAAAAAAAACATGTACTCCATTTATGCACCAATCCTCCGATTTATCGTTATTTTGTTCCCAAGACCTTTTTAACAGCCCGAGAGCTTCTATTATGAGATGTAAACTCTGTACGGAGCCATATGTTGTCGCTGTATTTATCACAAGCAGAATGTAATTGATACTTTACCTGTTAAATTATTTTTGAAAGTGGCATACAATAATAATTTGCCATACATTTATACTTATGAAGAATACGGCGTGCTACATGTGTAAATAACTGCACAATAGCTTCAACTTATGTATTTAAGAAAGTCTAATATTTTAGAATGGTTGATTTAACAGCTAGCCGCTATGTCAGTCATTTGCACACTGGAAGCGCAATGAACGGCCCTTCCATTTAAGTAACACTCTGTGCCAACGAAATTTATCACATGGAGACAAAGCCTTTGTCTCTGTATGTTAGTCAAAGTGAGCACAGTTAATATACATTCAAGAGAGGGGAGAAAACCTGTGAAATAAAGAACTTGAGCGCCGCACTAATTTAATTACTCTTAAGACCTCCATGACAGTAATGTAAATATTCTAACGCCTGGACCCGAGACACTTGGAGTAATTACTTAAAGCTTTCCCTCAGATCTCGCCCGACTTTTTTATTATCCAAAAGCTTTTTAACATTAGCACTGTCTTCCTGACAAATTAAATGAAATTTCATTACTCCAGCCATCCTAATGGCATGAAACTGTCTGCCGTGGTGTGGCGGCCCTCCTTGCCGACTACCCAAGCAGATTAATCAAATAGTCAGCTTCAGAGTCAAACTGAAGAGAGCATCGATCCGAAGGTCTGGGTGCATTGAAGGATTCAAGAGAAGGGAAGATTTGAACTTTGAATGAGAGACACCCACTAACTATCGATCTCCATATGTTAAACACAGAGACCATTTCGGGACAATTATTTAGTGTCGGACAGGAAGCCAAAATGTGGAGCTGAGATTTATCACTTAAAGTAAGCCAGTTATGCAAAATAAAAATTAGGGCTGTCAATTGATTATGTTATGTTATGTTATATTTTTAGTAGTTCATTTTTATTTGTTTTAACTATTGATCCTAGTCGGAAAAAAATACAACAATGTATTTGAAATACATTTATTTTGTGCTAATTATACTATAGGTACGTTTACATGTTTTTGTGTTTATTTGGTATACTAAACTGGTATACCTAAAGTCTGCTAAATTGGAACAACTAATTTTGTGCTTAATGGACTTTTATTGTGTGGAAGTAGTGCTGAAGTCCAACTAAAGATATACTGAAGTATATTTGATTGTGCTAAAGTGGAACTATTGCAAGTATACTTCAGGTACACTTTAAATATCTTACATTTAAAGACTGATATTATACAGAGATCATACGATTCTTATTAATACTAATATGTGCATTGTGCAATAAAGAAATACTCCAAATAAAGTTTAATTATAATTTTACATCAGTAAGTCTTAAGTGTTTTTTAATAAATATGTTAACTGATTTGAAGTAGACTTAGTATGAAATATATATATTTTAATAAATAATGGCATAGAATAGTTATGTTAAGTTATGTTATTTTTATTAGTTATTTTTTGTGTTTTAACCACTGACCTGCAGTCGTGCTCTGGTGTTCACATTAATAATTATGAAAATACTTAAATACTGATATTTAATGACAATTGAATATTAAAAAATACTTGTGAATTGACAGCTTTCTAGCGTGAGCAGATCAGTTTGGTTTGGTCAATCCCCTTTTGTACCTATAATTATTAGCTGTCAAAATATTTAGTTCTATGTGGTGTGTGTGTGATCATGCTTATTTCTATAATAGCAATATAGAGAGAAGAAACATTAGGGGGGAGGTGAACTTATCTCGGACGGAGCTGTGTTTTGCCATTAGTTGAAGATGTTTAACACCTTTAGGTTTTGTGAGGGTTAAGCTGCTTGGCCTTTGATCTCTCTGGGGTAAGGTCCCGCCAAAGGCCCTCCCCCCCTTCGTGTGGCCCTTCGGGGACTTTCAATCCAATTGCTTGCCCGCAATGGATGCAGATCTCAAGGTTACACCTGAGTGTTCAAGGGCAGGTCCAAGTGTAATCGGCACTTAGATCATAGATTAATCTTATTTGCTATCTATTAGGCTTGATTCTACCTTCCCTCGCTCCCCCTCCTAAAGCCAGGATTACGGTGATAGTTTAAGATAATGGATTCTTATGGAAGGGGAGGTCAAGAAGGCTTCGTGTTTCAGAAGCAACAGATAATATGATTAATCTAAAAGCCTCTTTCAAAGAGGGTCCCACCTTCACAGGCCTAATTGCCAAAGAGGGATGGAGGAGAGAATAAATCTGCAATGTTGCCCACAAACCCGCAGGATGAGATGCTTTAAATTCAACTAGAGTGTTTCATTAATTAGGGCTTTATTGTATAACCCTTGTGTGGGTGATGACAAAGACTTTTTTTTATATCTGAATGTGTTCTTCATCCTCTTATTCTCCATTACGGATAATCCACAGAGACAGGTTTTCCTAGATTCCTAGACGGCTTGTGGGTACTTTTCATTTAACCCTCCCGCAAAATGAAAATGCTGTGACCTGTTTGTGGTTTACAGGACTATGTGTAGATGAATATTGACATTAGTAAGGGTTTTTTTTACGTTGGTGCCATTGACATTTCCTTAATACAACCAAACAATAGCGGACATGCTTTGATGGAGAGCTTTCATTACTATATTTACTCCGCTCTCAAAATTCACTATTAACATTTAACTGATAAAAGATAAATAGTGATAAAAATATCTTAATGTGACAGCCCAGCAGATAACCTCAGGAGACACATCGGTTATCGGAGCCAGTCATCAGCGAGTGAATATTTATCACAAAGAACAGACTCATTGCGGCATCACCGCCTGCATGTTTACTAGCTAATACAAGCGGGAGACATGTAATCTTTTCAGGATAGAACAATCCCTGCTTCAGTCTTGCAGAAATACAGGGGGCAAATACATGTACAATACGCACAAACAAGAATCCAACAAATGCACCAAATGATAATACACTATATTCCGCTGTCTCTGTGGATTGTCTTTTTTACTGTGGCTATGTAAATGACAGTATATGTATGAATACAATATCACTGTATGTAGTCAGAAAGCAAAGCCTGCTAGATCATCAGGCATCAGACAATATAGCCGGTGAAAGTCTCTCTTATAAGGACCAAAATGTGCATGTATGCATTTTCTGAGAGGCTGTTTATAACTGGTATTTTGAAAGAATTTTTTTGTTTTTTTTTGTTCTGAAGGTCACCCATAAATAATACATAAGTGTAATCTATTATTAAACTATTGGGAAATACCTAAAAACGAAAATTCTAAAAATGTCATTACCATAAAGCGGGAATGATGTATGGTGAATAATGTCCGTGCCTTATTTAATGTTTCCCACACCATTTTATAGAGAGGGGTAAACAATCAAATATACACATTCTTTTATTCTGTCAAATCAAGGAGCAGCTCAGTCATAAATGACTGACAAATCCAGGGAAGTGAAAAGGTCTAAGAGTGTGCCCTCATAGGCAGGAGAGCTTTTTCTTGTCAAACATAAACCAAATTAATGTTAGACCTTGTGGTGCCTTTAATATGAGGGCTTTATATAGTCATAAGATGGGAGGGAAATGGCATGGATGGCTATTGCTCAGAGATTTACCATAGGTTAAATGACAGGGCTTTTTCAAAGCACCACTGACATGCTATCCATAACACATGACATACAGTAAGTGGAATAGCAGTGTAAACTAGAATGTGATTGCAGTAAAAAAAAAAAAAAAAACGCTAGCTTAAATTACAATTTCAGTACCTTTTTGGTTCAGGAGCCTTATTTAATTTGCATTTCCATTTATGATTTTTCATTGAAACTTTTCTTTGTGTGATTAGGTATATACAGGATTAAAATGGCATGAAGGAGAATAAATGATAAAAAAAAAAATACAGTGAAAACAGTACTATTATGAAATAATATTACCATTTGATTTTCATTTTAATCTTTTAAAATATTTTAAAATAATGAATAAAATAATTTCATTACTGAATTGACAGATGAGTTTTCAGCAGCTATTACCACAGTCTTCAGTGTCACATGATCCTTCAGAAATCATACTTATATTCTATCAAAAAAAAACATTTATTTTTATTAGCAATGTTGAAAACAGTTGTGTTGCTTGATACTTTTACAGTAAGTTAAAACAAACCTATGTGTGTGTACAAAAAATAAATAAAAAATAGTAATTTGGTTTTGAGTTTAAGAATTTACTTTTCACTCAGAAATTGCTAGCAAATGTCACAAATAATTACAAAGAAGTTACAAGTAACAGACTGAATTAAACACAGAGGCGGACAAAGTACACAACTCTATTACTTGAGTGAAAGTACAGATACTGCTGGTCAAATATTACTCCATTACAAGTGAAAGTTGTAAAGAAAAATTGAAAATTGAAAATGTTTACTTAAGTAAAAGGACAGAAGTACTTGCTTTTAAAAGTACTTAAGTACCAAAAATAAATTTCCTTTTGTATGTCAATGCACTGTTTTATTATTGTTGTATGTAATACTTGCAATACCTCTGGAATAACTATACTGAATACACTGACTAGCTTGTAGTATCTTTGGAATAAAGAGCTTTTAGAATGTTAAAAACCTATGAGGAAAAAACAAAACAAAACAAAAAAAGTATTTAACACCCCTACCCACCCCCCCAAAAGCAGGATGGTAGTGATCTCACACAGCTCTGACAGTGTGTGCACA
>NW_015653168.1:849132-888786 GCF_001515625.1 Sinocyclocheilus rhinocerous | reverse complement strand
CAGTATCGGGCCCGATACCGATACCAGTATCGGTATCGGTGCATCCCTAATAATTAGGATGTGATTTTATGTTAAGGTGGTATATAAAACAGTCTGTGTAAATCTGAGAGTTAATCAGAGGCGGACAAAGTACTCAACTCCATTACTTGAGTGAAAGTACAGATACTGCTGGTCAAATATTACTCCATTACAAGTAAAAGTTGTAAAGACAGGTTTTTACTTAAGTAAAAGTACAGAAGTACTTGCTTTTAAAAGTACTTAAGTACCAAAAGTAAATTTCCTTTTTTATGTCAATGCACTGTTTTATTGTTGTACGTAATACTTGCAATACTTCTGAAGCAACTTAGAATACATTACACCGAACAGAGAGTGGACAGTGAAATCCTGTAAATACAGAGTGATAAGGAAGAAAAAAAAAATCAAACCTGCTTTAAAACCCAGCAACACAACTGTAGCTGTACAACTTTACAACAGCAACACTGCTTTAACGAAAAAGCTAAACACTTATTTGCCATCAAAACATACATTTTAAAAATGCTCTCAAATCGCTCTTGCGGTACTTTGATGTCACACACAGAGCAGTCTGTGCAGTGCTGCTTCAAGTCCAACACCTATTGTGTTTTATTAGGAGACGCACAACAGTTCTTCTGTGGCTTTATAGGTAATATTTTCACCTACACAATTTAGCAAAATCAGACAATATTGTGTCTAATATAAACCACAATATTAACTTCTTATTATTGAATTGTAAATAAATATCACATTTGCAACTGGTCAGTGTTCAAAAAATGCTGGGAAATCACTTCATGTAGCCCTACAAGAGTGATTACTGATAAACTGTCTGAAAAAAAGAAAGTAATGTTTTAGAGAAGAAAAAAAACACCCACTGACTTTCAAAGCTGCTACATAGTAACAACTTTCTACTTCGAGGACCTTGATAGAAATGTAGTGGAGTGAAAAGTACAATATTTGTCTTTCAAATGTAGTGAAGTTAAAGTCATAAGTTTCCAGAAAAAATAATACTCAAGTAAAGTACAGATACTCAAAAAGTGTACTTAAGTACAATACTGAAGTGTCCGCCTCTGATTAAACATAAGACTTAAATAGTGTCTTCTTGTAAAATGTACTCCATATTTTTCTATTTACAACTTTTTTTTTAAACTGTGTATGTACGGTGAATGAGAACTGAAGCATTTAAGCTTTAAAGAGAATGTAAAAGCTGTATCAAAGTGGTACATACGACTCATATGCCTCGTCTTCTGCTGTCCTAGATTAACGTTTTGTGCAAGGAACACACTAACATTAAAGGCTTTATTTTCTAAAAACTTTCTATCTGCACTATGATAGAAATAGCACAATCATGAAATCATTCGAGTTGAATCTTGTCAGCGAATCTGTGGATTTGGTTCAGCAACCAGTGTGAATGATTCGTTCTCTAATGGTGCTTTTCCACTGCGTGGTACGATTCGGCTCGGTACGGCTCAGTACGGCACGGCACGGCTCGGTTTGCGTTTCCACTGCAGTTTAGTACCGCTTTAGAATGGGCGGGATTATTCACATGTCGTTATAGTTGCGCCGCCTCTACTGCCGCGACTCCTAAAAAACTTTTTCATTCCGCGTCGCCCCATCTTCCCCAGTGAAAACCCCCCCCAAGGGCTGCCGTCCGGAGCCGTACCGTGCCGTACCATGCAGTGGAAAAGCGCCATAATTAAACTGATTCGGCTCTCGAGTTCAATCCTCAATAACTTGATTACAGTTGTTAACAGCTCACTGGATTGGAAGATTATCAGTGAATAATGACTTCAAATTCAATCTGTTCTTTACATAAAGCTATTGTATAGCTTCAGAAGACTTAGAATATGGCAGATGAGTCATGGTGCCTAGTATATTTAAAGAGTGCCTATCCCTTTAAAACCAGGAAGCCAAAAACCTTTCCTCCCCAAATGGAAGTTTTTTCCCTTTGCTTCCACAAATCACACTACAGAACAGGAGTACCTGCGATGATACAGCTCTCACATAAACAAGAGACAGAATGGAAATACATCACAACTACAGGTCTCGCCCTTGAGGTTTTCTATGAGGTTGACTTCTGTGAATGGACATCTATGACCAATTTAGAAGAATTTTCTGCAAAGCCAGCATTTTTTCACACCAAGTCAAGGCAGATGCACTGCTTTTGATATTGCATATCAGACGATGAAACATGTGTGAGGGTGCGGGGACATGTCCAGACATTCAATTTCAAAGCATTGTATACTTCAACCCGCTTGACATATTCTATTATTCTAAGCCCTCATCAGGCCATCAAGCTACACTGGAAGGCATCTTCACTATGATCCATGGTTGCAATGTGGAAGGATAACCTTGGCCCACCAGGCTATTCTTTGATATTAGTGCTTTATAATAATTTGCGCCATCGTTTATGTTGCAGGTTCAACAGTTCAAACCTCTCAGAAAAGAGTGTGATTTGTTAAATATGTGTTTGCTTAAAAACATATTTTAACCCTGAGAATATGCGTACAATTACTGCGGATTTTATAAGAGATATATTTATCCTTGGGGACGCCCATTTGTATCAATAACCAAGTCATGTACTGAGCACTATTTTTACTATTAAATCATCTAAAATGGCCTAATGGGAAAATTCATATATTACTCGAATGTGTAGGCTTCCTTACAGTGGACTGTGGGAATAAAAACCATGACTGAGACCATATTTAAGACAACAAGCTGTACTAATGCTATATTTTCAATAATGTTGTATATTTTATTTATCAATTGTATTAATAAAAAGTGTGTGTGTGTGTGTGTGTATATGTGTGTGTTAAAATCATTTAAATGTATTAATATATATATATATATACATATATTTAATATATAAACATAACATATTTTTCTTAAATATATACATGCATGTGTTTGTATTTATATATACATAATAAATATACACAGTATACACATATATTATGTAAACAAAATCATTTTATTATGGATGCGATTAATTGTTTGATAGCACTAATATAATTATATATTTATATGAATAAATATCAATTTATATACAATACGCATTTTTACTATACAACAATTTATTAAATAAGTAAGATGTATATATTTGTAAATGTGAATATGTATGTTACACAGACGTTTCTCATATTTTGCTTATCTATTTTTCTCATCGATAATTGATAGATGCATCAGCTATCATAGTCAATTGATTTACAAGGGATGGTTTGGAATTGAATAGCTCAAAGATATTAGATTTAGCAGCAACCTCGCAGCTTGTTAGCATATTTATTTACCTATGGGAGTCCAATTACGTTTTGTTAATACATACTGCTTTAGTCATCCCAGCTCCCCACAAATTGCATTAATGTTGCTGTGTTATGTAGCCACAGAGCACAATAATTTGATTGAGTGCCTATGTTTGATATAATTAGATTATCGCTTGAGAGAAGGGTAATTGTCACGCCTTGTCACAACCGGATCACTGTAAAAAGAGGGAAAAGAAGCCATATATTACTGTCTTAGCCTTTTAGTGTCACAACAGTGGCACTTTAGTGTTACTTAGAGCTGACTGCATTTCTTCATCACCTTGTTAACACACTGTACGATGTGAAAAGATAAAAAATGAAGAAGAAAAAATGATTTTTATTCGCACAGTGCGGCCCCTATTTCTTGCAGTCACTGCAAAGTAGATATGACTGTTGAAAGTGAAATATGTGATGTGTAAATTCAAACTAGTTCAAAAAAGGAAAAAATCAATTAAGCAGATATGATTGTCAGGTGAGCTCTCATCATCAACAGGTAACTGCGTTGTTAAGAAAAAAGGACATAACCTTTGCAAAGGTAAAACTAGGCCTCATTTCCATCAGCACCTGACACTGTCACACTCCTGCTCTCATTAAAACCTGTCAGTCATCCCCCCCACACACAGCCTGGCAACACCAATGTAATTTATCAATGTCAAAACTGTCACCGGCTAATGTGAAATAAAGTTTCACACATGAGAAAAATAGACAATTACTAGATGCACACTTTGGATGCAAAATAACAAGAGAGTTGGCTGATGTGTTACGGGTTATGTAACATTGGTGGGTGTCATTGTATGAGAAACAATTGAACATCACTATATATACGGACACACACACATATTGAGAAAATGTGATGTTGCACGTAGGGGTGGGCGATATGGCAAAAATACCATATCACGTTTTTTTTGTTTTTTTTCAGAAATATCACAATTTACGATTTTATCACGATTCTTTGTCATGTTGGTTTTACTATTTTGCAAGTTATCTGAGCATTACAGCCAAACTAATTTCCCTATTATAAAGACAAAGCCTTTCAAGGTAACAAAATATAAAAAAGAATGGCTGATATTTAAGCTAAAGTGGGTGAAGATTATATTATATATACATATATTTAATATATAAACATAACATATTTTTCTTAAATATATACATGCATGTGTTTGTATTTATATATACATAATAAATATACACAGTATACACATATATTATGTAAACAAAATCATTTTATTATGGATGCGATTAATTGTTTGATAGCACTAATATAATTATATATTTATATGAATAAATATCAATTTATATACAACACGCATTTTTACTATACAACAATTTATTAAATAAGTAAGATGTATATATTTGTAAATGTGAATATGTATGTTACACAGACGTTTCTCATATTTTGCTTATCTATTTTTCTCATCGATAATTGATAGATGCATCAGCTATCATAGTCAATTGATTTACAAGGGATGGTTTGGAATTGAATAGCTCAAAGATATTAGATTTAGCAGCAACCTCGCAGCTTGTTAGCATATTTATTTACCTATGGGAGTCCAATTACGTTTTGTTAATACATACTGCTTTAGTCATCCCAGCTCCCCACAAATTGCATTAATGTTGCTGTGTTATGTAGCCACAGAGCACAATAATTTGATTGAGTGCCTATGTTTGATATAATTAGATTATCGCTTGAGAGAAGGGTAATTGTCACGCCTTGTCACAACCGGATCACTGTAAAAAGAGGGAAAAGAAGCCATATATTACTGTCTTAGCCTTTTAGTGTCACAACAGTGGCACTTTAGTGTTACTTAGAGCTGACTGCATTTCTTCATCACCTTGTTAACACACTGTACGATGTGAAAAGATAAAAAATGAAGAAGAAAAAATGATTTTTATTCGCACAGTGCGGCCCCTATTTCTTGCAGTCACTGCAAAGTAGATATGACTGTTGAAAGTGAAATATGTGATGTGTAAATTCAAACTAGTTCAAAAAAGGAAAAAATCAATTAAGCAGATATGATTGTCAGGTGAGCTCTCATCATCAACAGGTAACTGCGTTGTTAAGAAAAAAGGACATAACCTTTGCAAAGGTAAAACTAGGCCTCATTTCCATCAGCACCTGACACTGTCACACTCCTGCTCTCATTAAAACCTGTCAGTCATCCCCCCCACACACAGCCTGGCAACACCAATGTAATTTATCAGTGTCAAAACTGTCACCGGCTAATGTGAAATAAAGTTTCACACATGAGAAAAATAGACAATTACTAGATGCACACTTTGGATGCAAAATAACAAGAGAGTTGGCTGATGTGTTACGGGTTATGTAACATTGGTGGGTGTCATTGTATGAGAAACAATTGAACATCACTATATATACGGACACACACACATATTGAGAAAATGTGATGTTGCACGTAGGGGTGGGCGATATGGCAAAAATACCATATCACGTTTTTTTTGTTTTTTTTCAGAAATATCACAATTTACGATTTTATCACGATTCTTTGTCATGTTTATTTTTCTATTTTGCAAGCTGTTTGAGCATTACAGCCAAACTAATTTCCCTATTATAAAGACAAAGCCTTTCAAGGTAACAAAATATAAAAAAGAATGGCTGATATTTAAGCTAAAGTGGGTGAAGATAAAAATCTTTGTCATTATTTTATCTTTGTTATTAAAAAATAAGAACAAAGATACACATTACAAATACACATAATATACAAATAAAACAAACATTGTTTTATTTTTAGGTACAATAGGTGTATTTAGCAGGAGAACAAATATAAGAATAAAACACTATATAGATTGATTCCTATTAAAGCAACTGTAGTAAAGTTTTTCATTCAAAAGTAGTGAGTGATTTTTCTCTTTGTGTTTTTGTTTTATTAACATTAAAGCAATAGTTCACCCAAAAATAAAAATTCTGTCATCTGTCTGTCAATTCTGTCATAGTGTTTTATTTTTATAGCATAATTTACTCACTCAAAAGTTGTTTTAAACCTGAACGAATTTCTTTCTTCTGCTGAATATAAATGCTATTTTGAAGAACATGGAAAACCAAACAGTTGCTGGTCCCCAGTGACTTCCATAGTATTTTTTTTCCTACTATCAAAGTCAATGTGGACCAGCTACCTTTTTTTACCCACATTCTTCAAAATATCTTCTTTTGTGTTCAGCACAATTAATCAGGCGCTGTTTAACAGGCTTTTTAGTGCGCGCGCTTCAGGTACGCTCTCAGAGAAAGTGCACGTCAGAACAGCGCGTGAATGAAAGGTTTAACTGGCAAGGCTTTAAAGCACATGCAAATAATGTACTTTTATGATTGCGAATAAGTGCAGTGTCCTGTGAGAGTAACTCTACCGCTGAGTTAACACTGATGTGAATGTATGTCGCGTTGTACAGTATATTGAGACGGAGGTGCCAGCACTGCAACTTATAGAATGTGAGCTGTAGCACGATACTACGATATTTCTTCAAAAGCAGATCGTGGAGACATTTTTATCATCATATCGCACACCCCTAATTGCACGTATGATTCACAGGTAGAGGCCAATCGGGAGGCAGCTGTTGTTCAGAATGCGTGAACCAACACCAAAAAGATCCTAATTTTAGAAACAAGGTCACTTGGAGGAATATCAGAGATGCTTTTAAACATATTAACAGCGAATTTGGTGGAAGGAAATGTTTTGCTGAAGTTGATAAACGTGGCCACAGGAGCTGAAGGGATGAATCTTTTAAGCTGGTCATTACAGTGGCTTGGATTTCTCACAGCTCCTTGCGTAGAGTCACACAATCACCGGGGCAGAATGAAGGCTGAATATGCTAATGACTCTAATTGGACTACTAATAGAGCATGTCTCTGTAGTTTTTAAGCTTGCGGATGGCTGTGTAATCAGAGCAGACAGTCGTTAAGAGAATGAAGAGGCAACTAGCAATGTCAGGAGAAGGCCTGGCGGTTCCAGCTGACACTACCCCAATCTTCCAGGACCCATTAAATGGCTGTTTCAACGCATTACCTACCATAACATCCTTGAATATCACTGATTTTATTTGCAGTATCAAACATTTCATTTCACGCGCCATTAATGGAAAAGTGCTGAGGTTCTAATGCTGCCAAAACATTTAGTAACTACCTGGACTCTGAGAAACCAATTAACTCCGGAGACAATATGGCCAGTTACACACAAAAATAGGTAGGTCCACTACTGCTTCCTGTCTGGCGATTCATCCGGTTACTTTGAATAGCAAAACAGTCGTACAGGGTTTGATGCTTATGTTTTTGCCAAGAAGCACATGAGCTTCTAAGTTGAAAAATTTAAAACATCTTAAGGGACGCAATGAAAATGTATCAAATAACGTATGTTTCCTTAATAAAGTTTTCCCTTTATAAGTACACCAGGTATTTGAATAGTTCTGCTTCGAACTGTGTACATTCAATCCAATTCAATTCAAGTTTATTTGTATAGCGCTTTTCATGATGCAAATCGTTGCAAAGCAGCTTTACAGAAAATTAAAGATTCTGCATTATATTTAGTAATAGCTCATCAGTGGTGACTATCTCAAATTTATGTCAATTATAGCAAAAAAAGGGCTGGGTCCAGACTGAAGCTTGTGTAATTCCTAGTTACCACGGGATGCCAACAGAAACAGAGAAGGTAATAGAGAAAAATTAGCGTAGCTGCTGTTCCAACTAAGCAACAAATGATGTGTTCAACCCAAGCAAAATAATGAAAATGTGCATTTGATCAGATGTAACTGAAGTACAAGGTTATGAGATACATTATGTGAATGCTTGGCTAAAGAGATGTGTCTTTAATCTAGCTTTAAACAGAGAGAGAGTGTGTCTGAACCCCTAACGTTATCAGAAGGCTATTCCAGAGTTTGGGAACCAAATGTGAAAAAGCTCTACCTCCTTTAGTGGACTTTGCTATCCTAGGAACTACCAAGAGTCCAGAGTTTTGCGACCTTAGGGAGCGGGATGGATTGTAGTGTGATAGAAGACTAGTTAGGTACGCAGGAGCTAAACCATTTAAGGCCTTAAAAGTAAGTAGTAATATTTTGTAACTGATACGGAACTTAATAGGTATCCAGTGCAGAGAATGTAAAATTGGGGTAATATGATCATATTTTCTTGATCTGGTAAGGACTCTAGCAGCTGCATTTTGGACTACCTTTAGCTTGTTTATTGAAGATGCAGGACAACCACCTAGCAGTACATTACAATAGTCCAGTCTAGAGGTCTGAGGTCCTCTGGGGGGTTGGCATCATCTCTTCTCAGGTGTTCAGTTATCTCAGATTTTCGTAAGGGCTGGATCCAGACTGAAGTTTGTGTAATTCCTATTACAGAAACAGAAACAGAGAAGGTAATAGAGAAAAATTAGCGTAGCTGCTGTTCCAACTAACAAACAAATGATGTGTTCAACCCAAGCAAAATAATGAAAATGTGCATTTGATCAGATGTAACTGAAGTACAAGGTTATGAGATACATTATGTGAATGCTTGGCTAAAGAGATGTGTCTTTAATCTAGCTTTAAACAGAGAGAGAGTGTGTCTGAACCCCTAACGTTATCAGAAGGCTATTCCAGAGTTTGGGAACCAAATGTGAAAAAGCTCTACCTCCTTTAGTAGACTTTGCTAATCTAGGAACTACCAAGAGTCCAGAGTTTTGCAACCTTAGGGAGCGGGATGGATTGTAGCGTGATTGAAGACTAGTTAGGTACGCAGGAGCTAAACCATTTAGGGCCTTAAAAGTAAGTAGTATCTACCTCCTTTAGTGGACTTTGCTATCCTAGGTACTACCAAAAGTCCAGAGTTTTGCGACCTTAGGGAGCGTGATGGATTGTAGCGTGGTAGAAGACTAGTTAGGTACGCAGGGGCTAACCCATTAAGGGCCTTATAGGCAAGTAATAATATTTTGTAACTGATACGGAACTTAATTGGTAGCCAGTGCAGAGACTGTAGAATTGGGGTAATATGATCATATTTTCTTGACCTGGTAAGGACTCTAGCCGCTGCATTTTTGACCACCTGTAGCTTGTTTATTGAAGATGCAGGACAACCACCTAGCAGTGCATTACAATAGTCCAGTCTAGAGGTCATGAATGCATGAACTAGCTTTTCTGCATCAGAAACAGGTAACATGTTTCGTAACTTGGCAATGTTTCTATGATGGAAGAATGCTGTTTTTGTAACATGGGAAATATGATTTTCAAAAGACAAGTTGCTATCTAATATAACACCAAAGAGATTCTGTGTACTGTTTTTTTGGTCCAATAAGTAATATCTCTGTCTTAACTGAATTTAATAGGAGAAAATTATTGGTCATCCAATCTTTTACATATTTAACACACTCTGTTAGCTTAGATCATTTAGAAGTTTCATCTGGTCTTGTTGAAATATATAGTTGAGTATCATCAGCATAACAATGGAAACTAATCCCATATTTTCTAATAATATTACCAAGGGGCAAAATGTATTTTGAAAATAACAGAGGGCCTAGGACAGATCCTTGTGGCACTCCATACTTTACTAGATTTATTTGAGATGATTCCCCATTTAAATAGACAAAGTAATAGTGATCGGAAAGGAAGGATCTAAACCATCTTAAAGCCTGCCCTTGAATACCTGTATAGTTTAGTAATCAATCTATGAGTATGTCATGATCTATAGTGTAGCAGCACTAAGGTCAAGTAAAACTAGCAATGAGATGCAGCCTTGGTCTGACACAAGAAGCAAGTCATTTGTAATTTTAACAAGTGCAGTTTCTGTGCTATGATGCGGCCTGAAACCTGACTGAAATTCTTCATAGGTATCATTTTTTTGCAGGAAGGAGCACAATTGAGCAGACACAACTTTTTCTAAAATTTTAGACATAAACGGAAGATTTGAAATGGGTCTGTAATTTGACAGTTCACTAGGATCTAGTTGTGGTTTCTTAATAAGAGGCTTAATAACCGCCAGCCTGAATGGTTTTGGGACGTGACCTAAAGACAACGACGAATTAATAATATTGAGAAGCGGTTCTTCTGCTACAGGTAACAACTCTTTCAGTAATTTAGTGGGTACAGGATCAAACAGGCATGTTGTTGGTTTAGATGCAGATGAAGTTTATTTAGCTCTTCCTGTCCTATAGTTGTAAAGCACTGCAGTTTATCTTTTGGTGCGATGAATGAAGCTGAAGTATTATACACTGTAGTCACCTTTATTTATATAGCGCTTTTAACAATACAGATTGTGTCAAAGCAACTGAACAGCATTAATTAGGAAAATAGTGTGTCAATAATGCAAAATGACAATAGTAAACACTAATTTTCCAGTTAAAGACAGTTCATCATTGAATTCAGTGATGTCTTCATTCAGCTCAGTTCAGTTTAAATAGTATCTTTGCAATCATTTGCAATCAAGTCAACAATATCGCTGGAAATGAAGTGTCCCCAACTAAGCAAGCCAGAGGCGACAGCGGCAAGGAACCAAAACTCCATCGGTGACAGAATGGAGAAAAAACCTTGGGAGAAACCAGGCTCAGTCGGGGGGCCAGTTCTCCTCTGGCCAGACCAAACCAGCAGTTCAATTTCAGGCTGCAGCAAAGTCACATTGTGCAGAAGACTCATCTGGTTCCTGTGGTCTTGTCCCGGTGGTCGTCTGAGACAAGGTCTTTACAGGGGAATAACATCTGTATCTGGTGTTCATCTAGTTGTCCTGGTCTCCGCTGTCTTTCAGGGCTGTAGAGGTCCTCTCTAGGTGCTGATCCACCATCTGGTCTGAATACGTACTGGATCCGGGTGACTGCAGTGACCATCTGATCTGGATACAGACTGGATCTGGTGGGTTGTTTCAGGGTTGGCATCATCTGAGGTCCTCTGAGGGGTTGGCATCATCTCTTCTCAGGTGTTCTGGATCCAGACTGAAGCTTGTGTAAATCCTAGTTACCACGGGATGTCAATCCTGTGGCAAAAACAGAGAAACAAATAGGGACATAATTAGCGTAGCTGCTGTTCCAACCAAGCAAAATTGATTTGTTTAACCCAAGCTAAAGAATAATAATGTGCATTTGATCAGATATAACTGCAGTACAAGATTATGATATGCATTATTTGAATGCTTGGCCAAAGAGATGTGTCTTTAATCTAGATTTAAACAGAGAGAGTGTGTCTGAACCCCGAACGTTATCAGGAAGTCTATTCCAGAGTTTGGGAGCCAAATGCGAAAAAGCTCTACCTCCTTTAGTGGACTTTGCTATCCTAGGTACTACCAAAAGTCCAGAGTTTTGCGACCTTAGGGAGCGTGATGGATTGTAGCGTGGTAGAAGACTAGTTAGGTACGCAGGAGCTAGCCCATTAAGGGCCTTATAGGCAAGTAATAATATTTTGTAACTGATACGGAACTTAATAGGTAGCCAGTGCAGAGACTGTAAAATTGGGGTAATATGATCATATTTTCTTGACCTGGTAAGGACTCTAGCCGCTGCATTTTGGACTACCTGTAGCTTGTTTATTGAGGATGCAGGACAACCACCTAGCAGTGCATTACAATAGTCCAGTCTAGAGGTCATGAATGCATGAACTAGCTTTTCTGCATCAGAAACAGGTAACATGTTTCGTAACTTGGCAATGTTTCTAAGATGGAAGAATGCTGTTTTTGTGACATGGGAAATATGATTTTCAAAAGACAAGTTGCTATCTAATATAACACCCAGATTTTTGACTGTAGAGGAAGTAACCGTACATCCGTCTAGTTGCAAATTGTAATCCACGAGATTCTGTGTACTGTCTTTTGGTCCAATAAGTAATATCTCTGTCTTATCCGAATTTAATAGGAGAAAATTATTGGTCATCCAATCTTTTACATTTTTAACACACTCTGTTATCTTAGATAATTTAGAAGTTTCATCTGGTCTTGTTGAGATATATAGTTGAGTATCATCTGCATAACAGTGGAAGCTAATCCCGTATTTTCTAATAATATTACCAAGGGGCATCATGTATATCGAAAATAGCAGAGGACCTAGGACAGATCCTTGTGGCACTCCATATTTTACTGGTGATAATTGAGATGACTCCCCATTTAAATGAACAAGGTGGTAGCGATCGGACAGGTAGGATCTAAACCATCTTAAAGCCTGCCCTTGAATACCTGTATAGTTTTGTAATCGATCTATGAGTATGTCATGATCTATAGTGTCGAACGCAGCACTAAGATCAAGTAAAACTAGCAATGAGATACAGCCTTGGTCTGACGCAAGAAGCAAGTCATTTGTAATTTTAACAAGTGCAGTTTCTGTGCTATGGTGGGGCCTGAAGCCTGACTGAAATTCTTCATAGAGATCTTTTTTTTGCAGGAAGGAGCGCAATTGAGCAGGCACAACTTTTTCTAAAATTTTTGACATAAAAGGGAGATTTGAGATGGGTCTGTAATTTGGCAGTTCACTAGGATCTAGTTGTGGTTTTTTAATAAGAGGCTTAATAACCGCCAGCTTGAATGGTTTTGGGACGTGACCTAAAGACAACGACGAGTTAATAATATTGAGAAGCGGTTCTTCTGCTACAGGTAACAACTCTTTCAGTAATTTAGTGGGTACAGGATCTAATAAACATGTTGTTGGTTTAGATGCAGTGATAAGATTATTTAGATCTTCCTGTCCTATAGTTGTAAAGCACTGCAGTTTTTCTTTGGGTGCAATGAATGAAGCTGAATTACAAGACACTGTCGATTCTACATTTGTTATAGTATTTATTTAAATCTATTTTATCAGTGAAGAAATTCATAAAGTCATTACTATTAAACTATGAGGGAATATTTAGATCGGGTGGCGTCTGGTTATTTGTTAATCTAGCCACTGTGCTAAATAAAAACCTTGGATTGTTTTTAGTGCCCATATTGCTAGTCATTTCGTCTAGTTCATGTGTATTTATGGGTACAGAGAGTAGTTGAGATAAATCAGGCAGTTTATTTGGGAATCTATCTTTGGTGGTTGGAACCTTGGATTGTTTTGGTTATTTTCTATGAGTTTGCAGATATGCTCAGCCCTGGCAGTTTTTAGAACATGTCTATAGCTGTACATTACTACCCGGACGATAATGCGGAGCCATATAGTTAATATCAGTAATAGGCCGCATGCATGATACAAGGTAGTGGTCAGTAACATAATCACTTTGAGGTACTATATCTGTATCATTAAGATCAATTACATGCGATATAATTAAATCTAGTGTATGATTAAAATGATGAGTGGGTCTGGTTATGTTTTGCTTGACTCCAAAAGAGTTCATTAAGTCTGTAAACGCAAGTCCTAACGCATCATTTATATTATCAACATGAATGTTAAAGTCTACGACAATTAGCGCTTTATCAACATTAACCAATAGGTCTGAGAGGAAATCTGCAAATTCTTTTAGGAAATCTGTATACGGACCTGACGGTCTATACACAGTAACCAGAGCAAGAGATAGGAGAGATTTCTTTTGCATATGTATACGGCCCTGGCGGTCTATACACAGTAGCCAGAGCAAGAGATAGGAGAGATTTCTTTTGCATATACAGTGTAACATTAAGTAGAAGTATTTCGAATGAGTTAAACCTGTATCATGTTTTCTGAGTAACATTGAGAATATCACTATATATTGTTGCTACACCGCCGTCAAGACCAGTCTGATGGGGCTCATGCTTATAACACAATAACTGCTTTGGGTGCGAGTGATCTAATGTTTAGGAGCCCAAACTTTAAAAATGGCTTTTGTTCATTTATTTTGCATTTTTCCGGTTTAATCACGATCAGGTTTTTTCTAGATTCTGCATTACATTTATATTTTGACCTCACTATTTGGGGAACTGACACAGTCTTTATAGATTGGACAGCGCAAGTACTTCTGTATGTTAATGCACTGTGTGTGTATTGTCTGTCTCAGAAGATCAAAGTATCTGAGTTTCTTTTATCCTTACAACAATAACCATTCGTTTAAAGAAACAGTCTACTGAACCTTTCGTGTCCTCGTCGGTACATGAGAAGCGGTCCTGACACGATGATCGTCGTCGCGGGCGATGTGCTGCGCACCGTCTCGATCAGGCCCCTGAAGTCCCTCTTCAGAGTTTCTGTATGCCGCAGCTTGATGTCGTTAACCCCCGTGTGCAGCACGGCCGCTCCTGTGCTCTCGTCGTGCTCGCCTCTTCCGCTGTATATATAATATATTATTTTGCCTATATGATTATTATTCCCGCCTGTGATGGGGCCACCCAGACAGAAGTTAAAAGGATTTACTTTTTTTAATTAAATGCAGGATACAGTTTATTGTGTAGGCTAATCAAAATACCAATAATAACCAGGTAAAAAAAAAAAAAAAAGAAAGACACTTTATAAATGATGCGGAATTATAAACAAGCATGAAATACATTGGATTCTTATTTTGAAATGTCTATGCTTTACTATTGCCGGCTGCTCAATGCTTATTCAAAAAGATGAGCGAGCTAAAATATCTCTCACACTAACCATTTACAACATATTACAACGTATTACAAAATATAAAAACGTATTACATATTACAAAAAAAAACTTTTTTTTTATTCACACATGTGCTCCTAATTACATTTGAAGACATTTATTTTTAGTTGCAAATGTGAGTGAAATGCTCTCACTGTTAAGGCCGGTCATAAAAAAAGAGAGCGAGAGAATGTATAAACAGGACAAAACTAGCTGCATTAAGCTGAAAAAGAAAAATAAATAAATAAATATCCCATGCTGAGCAGACTGTGCCTCTGTATTCTTTGAAAATCTTTGGTTGGTACTTCAAAATGCAAAGCAGCGCTAAATTCAGTGCTATTTTTTGTAGTCACTGATAAAGCTAGACACATTTCAAAGGTCAGCTTGGGTCACCCATGCTTGCTTTGTTAATGTCCATCTAAATTGGCGGTTAAATTGATCAAATCTCTGTATCCCAGCATTTCTTATTACCATTAGGATATTTTCTTTTTATTTCATCACATTAAAATTATCCATTTGCTCTGCTTAAAAGAACGAGGGACGAAGTAATTCCATTTTGCAGCTTTAAAGTCACTGCTAACTACCAGAAACACTTAATGAAAAGACTCTTGGCTACAGAATGAAGTGATGAGGAGATCACCATTACCCATCCCTCCTCTGACCCCTAATGTAGTTATGCCCAACAGAAAATTCAAGTGGCACTTCAGGAGATGGGAAATAAGCAGGCCTTCCTCAAAATCAATTACTTTATCCTGCGTGTGTGTGTGTGTGTGTGTGTGTGTCTGCAAGAAAGAGGCTTAAGAAATCAGGGTCTTCTTTGTGCATGAGTTTATGTGAATTTTATTTATGTTTGAAGAGTTTGTTCTTGAACAGGCCTGGCATACATTTTTTATACACCTCATTTCTCCATAAAAGCTTGTTATGAATAGATTTATATGATCTTTTAAACAAGTCTGTTTAAACAACAAATTATCATAGATCTGTCACTTACTGTAGATAAAAGATGGAATGATTTTAAAATCTACTCTATAATATCCATATTCATGGCAAAAAAATGTGTCTGTAATGGGACTTTAAGGGTCACTGTGTAGCGGCTACATCACGGCCTAAATCCTAATGGTTATTGGTCATGGTTAAGGCCTGTCAGCCTCACTGATGTAATCCAGCATGTACTACCAGCCCTCAACTGTGTTTACACCCCACCATCTCAGTCTTTGTGTGTTGAAGTTCAAAAAAAGCACAGGTGTTGCGCTGTGAACCTTGCATATTGCCCACTAACCTCATAACCCCACCTCGACCAGCTAATCTTATTCCTATTGATTTTCCAACCAGCTTTCAATAGGTCCTGATGGAATGATGTCAACATGAAGCTAATGACTCTAACACGCAAGCAAAGAGAAACATAAAATATCATTACCGGTGCTTTCTTCATCAACGGCCTTGTGCCATTATATTGGGATTGTAATGACCTTGTGCGCAGAGAAGGTGAGAGAATATGAGGGTGAGATGCTATAAACACTGCTGAACTGTGAAAACCCCTTAGTGGACGGTGTAAATGCTGTATATCTGAATATAATGGGCAAAATTAATTATTTAAATTATTGTATTATATATACTGTTATTGTATACTACCATTTCAAAGTTGTTAGTGTAAAGTAAGATATTCTTACTTACTTTTTAAATACTTTTATTTAGCAAGGATACTTTAAATTGATCAAAAGTGACAATAAAGGCATTTGTAATGTTGTTAAAGATATCCATTTCGTCAAAGAATTCTGAAAAAAGTATCATAATTTCCACAAAAATATTAAGCAGCAAAACTGTTTTCAACATTAATAATAATTTGAAGCAATATTAATAATAATAATTCAGCACCAAATCAGAATATTAGAATATTTTCTGAAGGATAATGTAACCCTGAAGACTGGAATCATGGTTGCAAAAAAACCCAGCTTTGTCATCACAGGAATAAATTACATTTGAAAATATAGTAAAATAGAAAACATTTTTTAATTGTAATAATTTTTCACAGTATTACTGTTTTACTGTATTTTTAATTAAATAAATGCAGCCTTGTTGAACATAGGTGTGTAATAAATATAGATATATAAATATAATATTATAATAATCTGTAATAATAAAGACGATATAAAAGCATATTATTTTACTTTTTTGACAAAGACATTTATAGATTTATACACTCCACAATATATGAATTTACACACATTATCCTGTTAAAATGCTTATAATAGCTTGATTCTTAATATTGTGTGTTGCCTCCTCAAGTGTCAATGCATGTGGTTTGTTCTGAGCAGTCAAGCTGCCCACTGTTCATAACAAAAAACCTCCAGGTCCTGCAAGTTTTTTTTTGTTTCCCAGTATCATGTTTGAGTTGTTTGTACTGTGACTCAGTGCTGAGATGCAGCTTTACTGCTCAGAACAATTGACTCATACACAACTATTACAAAAGACTACAAAAATCATTTATGCTTGAGGAGGCAAATACATAATATTTGTAATAGCATTCTTGTGTGGGATATACTGTAATATACATCAATATTTAGATTTTTTTTCTGGGCTGTACAATGTTTAATGACTTTTTAACCATTGCACCACAACACCTTCACTTTAATAGTTTGTCCTGAATTGCATTTGACAACAGTGAGAGGACTTTCTTCATTACTGTGTTGACTCATTAAGATGTGGGAGGGGCACAATGAATCAGTGAGCTCAGAACTCAGTGGGACGGGTCGTGCAAACCATATAATTTGCTAAGACACTGACCTTTCTTTGTACCTTTTCAGTAGCATACTCATGGTGTTCTTTTAATTAAAATGAAAGAGACCACATACTCAGATGCCCAAGCCCTGCAAGGTGATTGCACGTTTCCCGTCTGTGCTGTTAATTACTCCCCTTGTTTCACAACACGGGTGTCCAATAAATTTATAGTCATCGGGTTATAGGCATATGTCGGGTGGGGTAAAAAGCGTGAGTTGGGGGATGGTCTGAGGCTAAACTGCCTTTGATTACTGTACCTGCTAATGTATGCCTGATCCACAAAAAGGTAGGGTGTGTGGCTGCATATTTCAGAGAAAACATCCCACCAGGAGTCTAATGCGCCAAATCACTCTTCTGCCAGCCTGGCCTAGTTTTGCTGTTGCCTGAGCTCCTCCACACCACCCTGCCCCCTCCACCTCTCCCACATTCATTAATTGGCTGGATTAAAATCACTCTCATTCTCAATGTAATTTGATCAAGTCTTGAAAAAGCATTGCGTTTATAGTATACTGCCAAGTGCCGACTGAAATTAAATACATGGAGTGACAATGCATATCTGCACGCACACTTGTCTTTTTCAAAGTGATATTTCACTCAAAAATGAAAGTCATTTACTTAACCTCTGTCACCTGATGGAGTTTGGGATCCTGTTGTCTTTGGCTTAGATACTAAATATTGTCGATTTGACTGCACTGACACTATCAGTTGAGAACAAAACCGGGAGGAATAATTTACCCAAAAATGAAGATTTGCAGAAATCTTTTTGCACCCTTAGGCAATCCAAGATGTTGATGGATCCTCTGCAGTATATGGGTGCCGTCAGAGTCTAAAGAGCTGATAAAAACATCACAATAATCCACAAGTGATCAACACGACTCCAGTGTTGTGAAGCCAAATGCTACATGTTTGTATGTGTCTGTTAAAATACCCGTAATCCATGATAATACGTCCTCCAGTGAAAAAGTCCATACCCTATACATATATGTTTAGATGACTTTTTTTCACTTAGGAAAGCAATATTATGGAGAGAGGACTTTACCCAGAAGCAACCATTTCATGTACAAAAATGTCTTGATGGATTTGTTTATAACAAACATGCAACCTTTCACTTTACAGTGCATTAATTAAAGGATTTGTGTGGAATACTTGTGGTGTTTTTTTATCAGCTGTTTACTCTCACTCTGACGACACCCATTCACTGCAGAGGATCTATTTGTAAGAAAATGATGCAATGCTAAATTTCTCCAGATCTGTTCCAGTGATGAAACAAACTCATCTAAATCTTGGATGGCCTGAGGTTGAGTAAATTTTCAGCAAATGTAAATTTTTGAGTGAACTATTAATTTAAACTTAATTGAGTTGAATGATGACACTATTGTCTTCAGTAGAGCTGTTATAGCTGAATCATATTTGTTTCATAATTGACTATTTCGCAACATTGATACTGTTATTGAACTGAATTGAATCAACACTGAGGTGACTAGCTTTTCGACACCATCGTCTTCTGTAGAGCTGCTTATAGCTGAATTTAAGTTGTTTCATAATTGATGAATCCATTTGTCCATAAGTCAGAGGGGTCCTGTTTAGTTTCGTCCTTCAAAATATCTTCTTTTGTTTTCACAGTAATACAGGTTTGGAACGACATGAGGGTGATTAAATTATGAACTAACCCTTTAAGGTAGTCATAATACATATCACATACCCAAAGCGGTCTGTCTCATTCTACTAAGTTCAGTTTATGTATGTAAATGTAGTTGCATTAGAGTGCGCACAAATTCTTTTGAAACCCAGTTATTGATTTCGACCAGCATCTGCTATGCCCATGTTCAAAGGCTTCCATCGCACCTAAACCCTACAGCAAGTGATGGCCGAACATGGGCCTCATTCATCTAGCAGCATCCTGGCTTATTGTTTGGGTGCATTGGGGTTGCTATGAGGCACCTCGCTTGCATCGGTCTGGTGTATTCCTCCATCCCACAGGACCCCAGATACAAATCAAACTGCTCTGACCCCAGTGTCCTCTCCACACTCCCGGTCCCCTAAAGGCGAGACGGCAGTGTGAGATCCTGTCTTGCCCTTATTTATTTTCCCCTTTGTGGTTGTGCAGCTAAGGGCATAAGGCATATATATTTCCTTGGGTAAACTCAACCTACGTTGAGCATCCAATGCCATTTTCATTTCGTTTGCTAATAATAATACCTGAATATCACGGGTTTAAAAAGGGGAATGAAGGCTATTTCAAAATGGATGTGCGAATAGGGTAGCATTTTTTTCCATCACCTGAAAGAGAAAACAGTGGAAATAATAAAAGTACATCAGACAGCGATCTGCATTAAGATCAAAGAGCTTGAGCCATTGTACAAAAGTCCAAACATGTTTAATCGTAAAGCAGATGGCCATAGCTTGCAGCCTGAAGAAGAAGCTGTTGTCGAGTGAATAATGACATGGTTAGTAAGCCCAAGTGTAAATACGCAAGTAAACACAGGCGCCTAGAGAGCAAAGCAGCCACGCTAGCACCAATGAAAACGAATCCCTTTTTCATGTCACACTGACCTTTTCCAGGCCAGATGAAATCAGTCTTGGCTTAATACAAATAGCCACATTTCATCTGCTGTTACCCTTCAGACCGGGCCATGTGACCTTTGAACTTAATTTTCTATCTAAACCCATTTCCATGTGCCACATCCCCCGCTCCGCTGTGATAAGTGTCTGGGGTCCTGCACCGCAAAACGGTGATGTTTAAAAATAGTGTTTGAAGGGGGAGGCTAAACTCTACCTTTACGTGAAGTTACAGGATTGCATTTTTAGATTCACTTTCTGACTTTTGAAATTAGGTGCAGTGTAGGGGAAGCTACTAGCTACTCATAATTTAATTGATTGTCAAGCTAACATTTTGAAAATGGAATTTCATATAAACTATCAGATGATATACAGTATTTGTTCACTGTTTAAAATGAACACTCAAAAAAGGGCCTAAATTTGCATAAATATATGTCCTTGAATTGCATATAAAATTAACATCTATCTATCTATCTATCTATCTATCTATCTATCATCTGTCTATTTGTCTATCTGTCTATCTACTGTATCTGTCTTTGTGTCTGTCTATCTATCAATTGTAAATATAGTTTTTCAGAAATGTCAAGTACTGTCACATTTTTTCATGCTAATCATCGGAAACAGTTGAGCTACTTTTGGTACTTTTAGTTAACATTCTAAAAATTATTATACATCATAATTCATAATATATCAAATAGCAAAATAATAATTTCTTATTTTCTGAAGTACATGGTTTGTTCTCAAATAATTGGGTACACACAGAGGCGAGATTCTGTGAAAAGCAATGGCCTTCTAAAAATGTAGACAACAAATATAGAAAATTCTGTGACTGGGAATGATAAATAGTTCAAATCTAGGCTTCTAGTATTGGTATTTCACCTTAGAAGAGTTCATGGATAAGGACGGATACCGTGCACTCTTTGATCGCATATTCGCACCAAACAATTGAAACCATTCTAACTATCCACTAAATTTGTATGTACTTCAAAAGAGGTATGAGCTGGGTGCAATTTTGTGCAACCACACGTGGCAAATGCGAGTCCTACATTTATAAAAAGAATATGAATTTATAGAGAGCATTGTGGCAGACAGCGCGAACCTCAAGGTTTCCAGAAGCGGCTTGAATAAACAAACAAGGAGAAGCTATCTGTCCCCCCTATCTCTAAATACACAGACAGCCACTTAGGTCACTTGAAAGGCTAATTTTCTGGAAATGTCACGTTAACTCTGAAGGCCTCACAAGGCATGAGAAAAAGAAGATTAGCCCAGATGGAGACATTTGCAACACCAATCGCAAAGGAACTTGGGATTAGGCAAGCACCTTGTCTCATCTTCAAACATATGCACACATTCACAGACACACAAAAAGGTCATTTCATACTCATTTCCCCCAACTCTCGTTGCACTTCAGTAAAAGCGAGGATGCATGGGCTTGAATATATTTGACAGACACAAGAGGATGCTTATCGGCACTCTTAAAAGTGCTGCGTCAAAAGCCATTTCATGTCACCACGGCTTCACTCCTTCCTTTGAATTTGTTTGATTGTCACACTTTGCATTCGGTTTTCTCCTCTGAGATGGCTCTCGCAATGGCTCACAAACAGACAAACAAAAAAAATTGACTTTTGAGCTTGTGAAAAAAACATGGAATCATAAAGCTGTTTTACCCTGAACTAGACTAACATGAGACCACTGGTGCAGTGAACCCTCCTACTGAATAAACAATCCAAGTCTTAGAGTAATATTGAGGGTATACTTCCATTATGAAGAATGATTTGTAAATACAGCAAATTGGTGAAAAGGGTAAATGAGTTTAATATAACAGAATGAATTCAAATTGGAGCAGGTCCATGCCTTAAGCTGTTCATGTTTTCCATCCCAAGGTTAAGAAAATAAATTACTTGAAGAGCAGCAAAAAATAAAAAAATCTTATCCTGTTGTGGATCAAATTTTTGTGTAACCTCCGAAGTTGAGTGAGCATCCAGAGCATCCACAATCCAAGTCTTAGAGTAATATTGAGGGTATACTTCCATTATGAAGAATGATTTGTAAATACAGCAAATTGGTGAAAAGGGTAAATGAGTTTAATATAACAGAATGAATTCAAATTGGAGCAGGTCCATGCCTTGAGCTGTTCATGTTTTCCATCCCAAGGTTAAGAAAATAAATTACTTGCAGAGCAGCAAAAAATAAAAAAATCTTATCCTGTTCTGGATCAAATTTTTGTGTAACCTCCCAAGTTGAGTGAGCATCCAGAGCATCCATTTCAAACAAATTTATTACGGCATTAAATTAATAAATAAGAATATCACAAGAGGTGACCTTCCCCAGCCATGCAAAAATAAATGTCTGCCGCACTGTCCTTCAGCTGTGGGAACTCACATCAGAAATATTGCTATTTTCTTTCAACATTCCTCCATGCAAACTGGATTAGCGCTCCCGCTGCTTATTTAACCTTTTCAAGTAAACAAGATTATTTATTTCAACTGGCCTCTCCTAGTTTTATCTTCTGGTTAAGAGAAAAGAGAATGAAAAATAAATGGGTGACTGTGCAGCGTTCCCACGCTTGGTAGTTCTATAAAATCTGTTGTAGATTTAATTGGAAAATGAGCAAGAACTTTTGGGACAGAGCTGTTCTGTTAAGAGTCAATGTAAACATCTTAATGTTTGGCCAGCCGATGACTTCACATGTAGATAGACTAATAATGCCCAGCACAAGCACAATTTTCACTGTTATTGCTTTTGTGACCCTTCATTAGACCAGATGGCATTATTGGCATTGCTCTGAGTTGAGCAGATGAAGGATTTGAACTCGTTGGTGGGGTCCATTTGAGTTTATTTTCCTCAAACTTTTGCTCTGACTGTAGTTGGAGAAAATTGACTGTAAAAGAAGTTCACAGTAATGTTCGCTATACCGTCTGTTGAGGCAAAGCTAAGAATACAACATTCATGTACACAATTGATTTGTACTTGAATTTTTAATAGCTAGAATCGTCTCTACTTGAGTAGATAGATAGACAGACAGACAGACAGACAGACAGACAGATAGATAGATAGATAGATAGATAGATAGATAGATAGATAGACCAACAACAGAATGATTGATAGAACCATTGATAAATAGATGGAACGATTGAACAAGTGAACGATAGATAGATAGATAGATAGATAGATAGATAGATTGAACAACTAACATTCCCATTAAGTCCCATAAAATTATTTATTTATTAACATATTTATTTCTATATGATCTCTGAACGTTCAAAATGTCGTTTTTATTTATTATTTTTTTTTATGCACTCTGAATTTTCTGAAACATGTAGTAACATTTAAAAAATGTTAGAGGAACATCCAACTAAAAAGTTTCGATAAAAACGTTCTATGAACATTCTTTTTTTTTTTAGCTAATATTTTGAAAGCATTATTTATATTAAAGACCAGATAATTCTGTACAACCATTCTATACATTTTTTTTTTTAATAGTCACTTATGTGCACCGGTAAATGGTTATTACTAGTACACACTGTGGTGTGTTGATTGTTCCGAGTCAAATAAGAAGATGTGAAAAGAGACCTGCGGGGGCAGTCGGAGGTGGGTGTACTCAAACTTGGGTTTGAACCAAGCCATCAAAACAAATGTGAAGCTGCATTACCACTAACGTAACACTTTAACATATAGCATGTTGCATCACAAATTGCAATCCATCACTTATAGTCTTGTCATATATTATCCTACTGTTTCACTTTTTAATATGATATGTTTAACATTTTAACACACCAAAATAATTAATGCTTAATGCTAATCAGACTTAGCATGCACACCTACTGCCCAGAACTGCATCTGCAGGTTCATTTCAGAACGTATTGATCTTTACGTAAGGTTTCACTCCCCTGACAGTCATCAAGTTACCTGAGGCAGCTCTGTCCAGCGCTCTATCCCTGGCATTCGTGTGGATGCATGTGATTGTGTGCGTGTGTGGGTGGAAACAGTGTACGGATCAGAGATGCGCTGACGTGCCCTGAGGCCCACTCACTGACATAGCTTGTTTAGCACAGTTTCAAATTATTTTAATGAATCCCAGTTTGATGTTGTTTATATATTAACACTAATCAGACAGTCACAAACAGGCCTATTTGTGGTCGCTAAGCACTTCTACCCCTGTATATTTTGATACGCCACATACTACTTTTTGAAATTAACCAAATAAGACCTCTTGAATATTAGAAAAGAACTAGGTCAATGTGAATGTTTGAGACAAGAATGGAAAACAAACTTGGGGGTGAGAGCAGCCATGATAGTGTGGGTTGATATGAATAATGCAAACACACAAGCTTGTAAGGTTAATACACGGTAGGCAAACACAATCACCCTTCCCCTTTTTAATAGGAATGTGCTTATTGAGACACTTAAAGGGGTGGCAGGTGATGCCTGACCTTTTATACACACAGTTCAAACATTCATTATCATACAAATATGAGCCTTTTCACTAGACCATCGATACATGGATACGTCAATAAGTTCAAGCCTGGAAAAGCGCAGCAGCTGATTGGTTGGGAAGAAACAGTGCTTTTCTAGGTGATTAAGCGCTTTCTGAATCACCCTGTTTCAGCTATATTTGGCTGTGTGAATGCAGACGTATTGAGAGAGCGTCGATCAGTAAGTGCATTGTAGTGCATGTATGGTTGTTTGAAATTCATTTACAAAAAGAAAAAGATTTAAATAAGGTGGTTACTGAAGGTCCCTTTATTTCAGTGCAATTTCAACCACGTTTGCATAGGTTTTTCTTATAAAAAAGGCAATCAATTGAATCATTGAATCCAGATATACATACAGTAAGGTTGAAAAAGTATGACCATTCAAGATAGATGAATCCAGATATACATACAGTAAAGTTGAAAAGGTATGACCATTCAAGATGGATAGATAGATAGATAGATAGATAGATAGATTTTAATGAATGTCCTATTGATCTTACTGGAAGAACATTCATAACGTTCATAAATTGTTCACGAATGTTGGTTCATAACGTTCTAGGAAGGTAGAGAACTTTGCTAGAACATTAGCTAAATTCTGAGAACAGTCCCTGTTAGCTAAATAGATGTAGACAGACAGATAGATGAATGCTCAGCTAACAAAAATGTATTCTAAAGACATCCTGTTAACGTTTCCAAAAAGGGATAGTTCACCCAAAAATGAAAATTCTGCCATTAATTACAAAGTTCCTCTTTGGAAAACAAATTAGGATATTTTTAATGAAATCCGAGAGCTTTCTGACATGTTCAAGGCACAGTAAGGTGGTAAAAACATCGTTAAAATAGTCCATGTGACATCAGTGGTTCAACAGTAATGTTATAAAGCTACGAGAATATTTTTGTGTGCAAAAAGGAAACAAAAATAGCAACATTATTCAACGATTTCTTCTCTTCCGGGCACCGCCTTTCACGAGAGTACCACGATGCATGTGTGTGCATTTCTCTGCTTGTAAACAAGGCGCAGTGCAAATTGTTATTCAAATCACTGAATAAAGTCTTTATTTTTGTTTTCTTTGCACACAAAAAGTATTCTCTTACGAGGGGTTTGGACCAGCATGAGGGTGAGTAATTAATTATATAATTTTCATTTTTGGGAACTAACACTTTCAGTTATAAAAATATTAATTCTGAATGTTATTTGAACATTTAAAACGTCCATTTTTTTTTTTTTTTTAGAAACAAATTTTCTTGGTTTTGCAAATGTTAAGTGAATGCTCTCTGAACATTTTGAAACAAATAGTAATGTTTTAAAAAACTCTAGATGATTATCCTACTAGAAAGTTTAGAGAACCTTGCTAGAACGCCAAATTCTGAGAATGTTCCCTGTTAGCTGGGTAGATGTGGACAGATAGATAGACAGACAGATAGATAGTTCAGCAAAGCTGAGAGGCGATTACACAAAGTCCTTTTATTTTAGTCCAATTTCAGCTACATTTCTATAGGGTTTTCTTATAAAATTGCGATCAATGGGTGTGCTGAGTTTACGTAAATGTATTGAATCCAGGAACACATACAGTACTGTACGAGCACTCAAAATGTAATTTTAAAATAAAAGCACAGTATTGAGCACCCAACGACAATTATCTTAATGTTTTTGATGCTTTTCCATAGATCGATAGGAGATGGTAACAAAAGCAACATCATTACATTCACGACCCGACGTTCAAAAATGGCTGTGGTATGGATCGCGTTCTCACTGTAGCCGGAGCAGGCACCGGTCTCAACCTTTTTAAACCTTCCCTAAACCTTCCCATTTTTAACAGGCACATTCTCCACAAAGGGTTAATTCAATCACGTCAGGGCTCTTTGCTCTGCCGCCCGCTCTCTCCCATCATACTTTAGACTCAGCCGAGCGTCCCCTCATTGATGGCACCTTTGGCTCCACAATAGAAGCTAATTTGTTAGAATCTTTCACAGGTCAGGGGCTGCGTGAAGGCGAGAGGAGGGCGCCTCGGCCACCGGGAAAATAAAGCCATCCACTGAGGTAGGGGGAGCCGGGATGGGAATGATGGGGTGGGGTGGGGGGTATTGAATTCCCACCTCTCTTTATGATCGTGGATATCTAATATATAAATATCCATTTCCCTCTGCTGTCAGGCAAGGCTGTAAGCTCTCTGCTTCCCCCGTCCCAGTTAACGCAGGTTAATAGATTGATTCCAGTGACATGGCTCATAATGAACAGTAAATTGTTTTATCTCTTAAGTCTTATTTGGTCAGCCGGGAAAACATATGAGGTAATATGGCTGGGGCTAAATGGGGCGTATAATAGATCTCTAGCTAAGGCATAAGGATAAGGGCTAAGGCAGGGCTATGATTAATGAAAATAATAATGCAGTTGAAATTGAAATTTTTCTTCTTCTTTTTTCCCAGTCTCTTTTAACTTTTTATTTTTTTTAATAGCCCCTCTTTCACCTCTGGCTCTGACCATTCATGTGCGCTGTGATTTGTGGGTAATTGTAGGACATCATTTGTTTTAAGTTCTGCACACGGCATTCGGAGACAATACTTCCACGCATTACTTGTGCTCAGCTTATTCGGTAATCCAAATGACGTGACGCACACAACATTCCAAATGATGCGACGCAAGGAACGGATGCAATTATGTTAAAATCAAGGTCATTAACCAGTGTGCTGAGAACTGATCCTCTTTTCTCAGTGCGGTTCATGTGATGACAGCGAGGCAGGGTAAGGAGACAAGAGGTCACCTCTGTTTCATTGCTCTTACATTTGTTGGGTTGGGCCACAAATCGCTTTGTTCTTAGCGTAGCCATTAATGCTGCTGTATATCTTGGGCATTCTCAAGCATCACTTCCGCTCAGCTAAAACCACCTCTGTCATCTTCTGACATTTGGAGTTGACTGTGAGCAGTCAGTTGTGACATGCTGCATCTGGTGGATAAACTGTATTCTTTGTCTTTTCTGGTTCATGTTCAAAAACAGAGTGTTTATTGTTGCTATAATAATTTGTTCATTAATTTAATTTTGAAGTTTTGCTTGTATAATTTTATAAGAATTAATGGTGTAGCCTAGAATTACCCTGCCAAAACTGTGGTCACGTTAATAATTATCAACAAAACCATTGCCATGTGAATAATTGTCATAAAAGATAAAAAGCAGTAGTTTTTTTTTTTTTTTCATTCTATAGCCCTGAGCTTTATTTCTTTATAATAAAATTAACACAAAAGGTCACAAACAGCAGACAAAAGCAATGTTAAATGTTAATATCAGCATGGGCAGGTCCCAATTCACAAACAAAACTATACAAGTTAAAGAAAATACAACACAGGCTACAATAATTGCACACTGAAATGAGGATAAATATGGCTTTATGCAGTGAATTATTGGCTGCTCAGAGCATGAAGCCATCAGAATTTAAAAAAAAGACATTTAGATATGGTTTACAAATTTAAACAATTAATATAAGCAATTTTCCATATTTCAGAATCAGAAGCAGAAAGAGCTTTATTGCCAAGTATGTTTGCACATACAAGGAATTTGTTATAGTGTCACAAGCTTCCAGTACACGGAGACAACAACAACACACAGATAATAAAAATAAGATATGGATAAAATACACATGCATAAATATAAACCACAAAAAAAGAATAAATTGTATGTACAGGTGTGCTATAGATAGAATAGGAATAGAATAAAATAAAATAAAGTTGTAGGGATGTACTAGGATTTAGGATTTTGGTAACACTTTAGTTTAGGAATCAGTTCTTACTATTAAGTAGTTGCTTGCTTATTAGCATGCATATTACTAGCATATTTGCTGTTTATTAGTACTTATAAAGCACATAGTAATGCCTTATTCTGCCTGACCATATTTTATATCCCCTTAAACTTAACAATTGCCATACTAACTATTAAATAAGGAGGGGGAAAAAAGATGTCATAGTTAATGGTTAGATTGTAGTGAGAATTTGTCTCCAAACTAAAGTTGGACCCATATTTTTGGTCCAGTGCAGTTTGTGGTGATATTAGCATATTTCAGCATTTTTGTATTGTGTTGGGTCACCACTGCAAAGTTAAAACTGGTTTCTTAAATACAACTAGCCAAGAACCACTATGAACCCCAGTTAAAACTCAAAACTGCGTAGACAATCATCAGTTATTACAGTTTTCTTATTACAATATGTGAAAACAATTCAAATGTTAGGTTGCTGGTTGATTAACTTTATTCCCATGAGAAATCATATTATCAGCCTTCTGTCCACTGAAATATTTTGCAAGTTAGAGTGCTGGTCTCAGACACTAGAGGGAGAGCTTGGTATCAGTGCTAAGAAAAGGGAGTACATTTCAACTCTTTCAACAGTTGTGTCTTCAAAAGAAAAAAAAGTTGGATTTTTAAACATAGAAATTATATGTCATTAAATGTAAAATACATAATGAAGCTCTATTTTTAGGTAACTAATCAAAGATGTACATTTGTGACATTGATCATGCGACTCAGATGGTCAGATGTTCTTCCAGTGAAGCATAAGATGCTTTTTGGATCATTCTCAAATTGTGCTGGAAAATATGATCAAGTCTGACACAAAGTTACAAAGTTGTGGGGTTTATGCAGCTTAAATGTTGCATATATATATATATATATATACACACACACACACACACGGGTAAGCATTTCACTAGTAGACTCTGACAGCACTATTGTAGATGTTCATTAACTTTTTCCAAGTTTGCAACAAGGTATGGCAGTTTAGGAGAAAAAAAAACACCTATGTAGAAATCAATGGCTTTTAATTTAATTCTATTGATAAACCTTGATAATGCAGCAGTTGAACTGGGCCTCTGTCAGTAGTCATGGCAAGAGGCAGATGAAGAGTAATTGTGCCTTGACCCATATAAGACCACTGCCGCCACCTTACTTGATCTTCCCGTTCAAGCCGTACCCAGCCTGCACTAGGTATTTTATTATTATATTGCACAATATACCGTATTATACTGTAATAGAATATATTATAATTATATTTTATGTAAATTCTAAATATATACTTTTATATATTTTTTGAAATGTCAATTATAATTGAAAAGACCTAAACCTTATTATTATACCACCATGTGACAGGTCACATGCAAATAAAAACACTGTTGTTAGTCTAAACCGAAGCCCTTCGATTGTCACCATTTTTCCATGTCAATCATTTCCATCACTTTTTTTGGATTGCTGTCATCAGACCTCAAAAAAGTGTAAAGCCTGTTTGTCCCTCCTTGTAAAAGAAAATATGGGAGCGAAATGTGTACCAGTCTGGCCAACCTGTTCGTTCACCCGTCAGTTTGAATCAGTTTTGACACTCCTGTCACTTTCCCTGACCCCGGAGAGACTTCTACTGACCTGGACCATCCTATTAGGGTCAAAAAGCAAAAACTCAGCACCAATCCAAAAACAAAAGCTCTAAACCCCTCATTAGAATAAGGATAATGTCATCTCTAAAGGAGAAGTGCCAGTTGGAGAGACTGGGAGCAGCTGTCTAAGAGATTGCCTTTGTGTTGACGTTTTAAGGCAGGCCCTCGGGCAGAGGTGTGCCCTGGCAGGTCAGTATAGCTCGGGGGTCCGGGCTTTTTGGCCCTGCCGTACCGCAAGCAATGGTGTTCTCCCAGAAAGGGCCTGGCACTGCTGTCATCCACAGATCATGTGAATCTGCCAAAAGTCAAGTCTAGTATCGAAGGGTTAAAAGCCTGCACTAGACCTGCTTCCACGCAGCCCTGCCTGTGGCAAGGTGATAAATTACACTTCTTAACTACCATTGATTACTTTGGGCTTCTCCACTTTGTGTGACAACTGTTCAGTCGTACCGAATAGAGCTTAATAGCACATTAGAAGGAGGAAAGTACACAGCCTCTCCAGCTTTGATTAAACCTGCTTGTTGCCTAATAAAGACAAACTGAAGTGTGTTGGGTCTAAGGTGGCTGGAGACCACATGGCTGAAGATATGAGATGCAGGCCCGGCATTCTCTGGATGCATTTATTGAGGGTAATTAGGTTGTTTTTCTTACAGAAGTAACAAAGACAAACACTTTTTAAAGGTGTTCCTTAGGAATCCAAGACATATATATATATTGATCTCAACCAAAGTAACATTATATTTTCAATAATTTCGCTTGAAATAGAATTAGTAAACAGTGTTGCTGTCTTGAGAATAAAGGTGAAGTGGGGATTTGACGAAGTATTTTGTCTCAGTAAGCTTTTTTTTCTCTCTCTCTCTTGAAAATATGCGTAATTGTTCATAAACTATAATTTTATAATATGTAGTTTTCAATTATAATTGGTATTTCTTTATATTATATTATATTATATTATACAAATTATCTTTATTCAATATATATACAATGGTGTTCTCCCAGAAAGGGCCTGGCACTGCTGTCATCCACAGATCATGTGAATCTGCCAAAAGTCAAGTCTAGTATCGAAGGGTTAAACTGATTAGCCATGCACTTGTGCTCCCTGGGTCAGAGTTGGAAGAACAATAGTTTGATTATGGAATGGAGATCTCTTTCATTGCTTGCTTAATATGGCCTCGCTTTATTCGCGCTTGCCTCAAAAGAGCAAAAGTCAGATGATGACAGTCTTGCAGGAGTTGGGTGGTGAATGTTTCCGTTCTTTTGCAGCCCTACCCTTCCTCATCGCTCTGCTCCTCTAGCTTCCTGTGGCTATTGCTCCCATTTGGATAGCCGCGCTACCTCGCACTCGCTTTCCGTCCTCGGCGTGTCTCTCGAAGAAGGCGCTCTCTGTCTTTCTTTCTCTCTTCTCTCACTTTCGCCTACACTCCTCTCTGGGAAATGTAGATCTTTTCCTGACAAGTTCCTCGTAGACTGGAAAAGAAGCAAGGCCTCTGGAGATCATCAGGAATTTTCTGCCAAGAAATGCGTGGGAATGGTCTGGATGGGAAGAAGAAGGGCTTTTAATTGTTTTTTTTCTTATTTTTTTTCTTCTGGAATTAGTCAGTGGAAAAAATGCGGTGATTGTTCATTTATTTATCTTATGTAAAAGTGGGGCTGCAGATTTGTGCCGAAAGGCTATGGCCGTGTATATAGGAGAGGAGAGGCGAGTTTATGACTTACCCAAGAATTTACATCCTTTCCTTAATTAAGACGATTAAGCGACCAATTGCCTCTTTAGCTGACTGCGTGATTATGTGCAAATGTGAAGTTTATGCTTGTATACAATCAGTTGGCATTGAGTGCGGTACATTGGATTAATCAGGCCATATTTACAGCACCGGTGAATATTTACTCACTGTGTTTATGCACTTTAGAACCTGCTTCAGAACACAGCTGGAATAACACAGGCTGTACTTTTGGGTTCATTAAATGCACAATCAGGTGGTTTCCTGACTGGAGAGTGGTAGAGTTCAGCTGTGAGGTAGAGGCCTCTGGAAGTTCATGGATGTCTGGAGACAGATGTTATTTTTGTTGGCCTGTGCGTCTCCTGATCTGTAATGATTATATCCCAGACATCCTTCTTGGCGAAAAGCATTGCAACAGCCGAGAGCTGAAATCTAATGATTGATTTATTTATAATGTGGATGGACAGATTGTTTAAGGTCATAGTCCATGAGAGAGTTGTGAACGAAAGTGACAAAGTGCACAAAAGTTGACATAAGAGATGAAGTCCATCTCATCTGTGTTCTTTATCCTAGATTATTCCTTGCATAAAGGAAAAAAAAATGTTTTTGCAGTAAAATTATAAACATTTTTTGTTATTATTTGCACCCAGAAATAAATAAAAAAATATCTGAAAATAATTTACTGACCCTCATGTCATTCCAAACTCATACTCATACTTATACTCAGACTTTCTTTTTTCTGTGTATTCCAACTCTTCATAAGCCATACAAATCATTCTTTTGAAATAAATATTTTAAATTAATTAATTGTTTTGGTTCACAAAACTGGACTAAATTACTCAATGATCTGGTCACAGCTCACTAATGGAGAAGATATCCAACATACTTTCTAACTATTTTAGGTTTGGCGAATTGGTGCTAATTCTTATGAATTCGTACAATCTCATTTGTACGTTTTGGTACGATATGCTTATGCCCCATGATGATTAGGTTTAGGGGTGGACCTTCATGCTTACATTTTTCTAAAAAAAAACAAAAAAAACTTTTGCTTCCATGCAAATCACATTCTAAGAATTCATACGAATTTGGCGCCTCATAAAAAAGTTACAATTTCTCTTGAGACTGGGTTGGATTATTAGTGAACAACAAAATAAATTATCTTTGTGTTGTTATATGTTGTAATACAGTGCACAACATATTTTTAAAGCTTGAAAGTCCTTTTTAATTGTAATGGCATATAAACAAGCTCAATGAGTTTGTGTGGTGACAAAAAAGTAATCAAAAGAGACATAATTTTCATTTCTGGATGTTAAGAGAGAGGGAGAAGGAGTAGAAATAGTAAAGGGTCTTTCCATATTCCCAGACAAGACAGAGGAACACTCATTGAGACCTAACTTACACATCGCTTTCAAACGCTCCTCACAGCCCCTGTAGTCCTACACCCTGCAGGGGATCACTGGAGGTCAATCTCTTGTTGAACAATGTCACTTACCATCTTTGTTACAAAATGGACTTAAAAGGGCCTTTATTGCAGACGCACAATCAGGCCCCTTTCTTATATTAAAGGCACATGACACATCAAAGGTGGGGGGCCATCAGGAGAGTTGAGGGGAGATCAGCATCCAAGCAACTGTATTAGCACATTGTCCAGCGCTATGAATGAGAAGGAATGGCTCCTGATTTTCAGCTGTCAGTTTGCCTTCTTACAATGATTGAGACTGTTATTGTGAATGTCTCTATCTCCCAGGTGTCCGGTCAGAGAATGGCACCTTCAGAGGTGGGAAGAATGTATACTGTGTGCTATTAAGAACTTTATAATCACTTGGATTTTAGCACATTGGCTTGGCTGAAAGGTTTTCGTCATCAAAGGGGTATAAAAACATAAATATCTGAAAACAATATTGCTTATTTCAGAGCACACAACAACCTTTTATTCTGCCCTTTCCTGATTTTCTTTTAGTGCAAAATGTCCATTGAGAAGGTCAGCAAACGATGTAACCGAATTATTGAGTCTAAACAATGGACGAGATTTTCATTTAATGATAGTTTTATTGCAACATATGTAAGTCTCTACTCATGGTACAATGAACAGGCCTTGATATTATGATATTTAATGTAATGCCATATGAATGGGACCATCTTTTCTATTGCATATTATTCAATAAAGTGTACACATATCTGATTTAAAGAGATAGTTCACCCAAAAATGAATATGTATATGCTTTTGTAACAGGAAAAAAAAAAGTTTACCTTTTTTTCCGTACAATAAAAGTCAGTGGGGCCAAAAAATCTTCTTTTATGTTCCACAGATAAAAGAAAGTCATACATGTTTTGGAACGACATGAGGGTGAGTCCATGATTTTTAATTTTTGTGTGAACTATCCCTTTAAATAAATAAGTCAGATTTTGTCAGAAACGGCACTTTTGGAGCCGCTTGCCATTCAAGATGTGTTGTTAGCCTCTAACACGGTAGGCAGTGAGGAGTGAGTGCAAATTACTAATGTAAACCCGAGGAAGCCAAGTGCTAAGCCTGTGCTATGTTTTGACACGCTTACCAAACAATAGCAGAATCTTCATCAATCTGAAGATTGAGGCCGGAGCTAAAGCCTCCACATGTGGCTGCACGGTATTGAGTTTAATCCAGAGAGTTTGAGAGCGAATGAGACCAATCAAAAGAAGGAGAAAGAGAGAGAGAAAAGGGGCCCTGTAAATTCTCCAGGGCCATGGGGTCTCAATCTGTGCACGGCTGGAAGCTTCACTGGGTGGTTTGTTTAGCTGGATGTGATTTCGAGTGGCAGGAGGGGGTGTCGCCCAGTCATGAGGAGCACAATAGGGCATACTTTCTCAACACAGTTAATAGGCAATAATGACATGGATGGCATCCAAGCACCTCCATGGCCCACGTCTTCAGATTAAGATACCCCTAGGCCCACCGCTCACCCTTTCGTTTATTACCGCACTTCATTTATCACACAGTCCCGCTTTCTAGTGGTTGCGGGAGAATTTATGTGTGCATGGTGGGATTTTATGTGAATGCGCTGTTTTTATTAATGTGTATTGTTTGACCTTTGTTGAGAAAATTACTGTTTCAGAAACTAATGTTGAGTAAGGTAACGTTTCACATTGGCTCACTCATTGCGGTACTTAGTCAGATCACAAGCGTTATTTTACAGGCTGGCCATTAAGCTACACTATGATTAACAGGTAATTGAGGTCATGAAAGTAATTTTACGAAGTGAAACAGTTCCAACTGCTTCCAACATACAATCTCACCCATGTTTGGCAAAACATTCGGTTAACATATTGTACAAACATAGAAAAAAAAAGAAAAGGCAAAAGAAAAAAAAGAGCTCAGGAGTATCGCGTTGCAGGAAATAAGCACTCACCCTCTCTAAGTAACCGATTCCAGGAAAGGTTGGTAGAGAATGGAGGAAAGGAAAAAAGATAGGGAGCCAGGGCCTGGGATTTTCGAAACACTGAACAAGATAGATTCTCTCCAAATCCTAATTGGAGAACAGTTGATTTAATTGGTATCCATTTGGCTGACAAAAGAAAGCAAGGGGTTGTGGGCAGGCAGGGAAGGCCCCTTGGGGGATGTGAACATGGAGTGGCTCTGCCGAACGCTCGGGGACGGATCACTTCCAAAGACAAACCGTGGGAGCTGGCAGGACAGATTGCAGCGAGAAGGGGAACGGAGGGGGAGGGAGCGGCGGTGAGGGAATGTAGAGAAAGCCTTTCAGAGCAGAGCCATCTTTATTTTAGAAGGCTGAGCTGTTTGTGAAGCTCTAAAACCACTCCGCCGCGCTCGGGGAAAGAGCTTGTAATAGGACTCTGACCCAAGGAGGACAGAGGTGTTACGGTTCACCGGCCCCTGCAACCTGAGGCCTCTCGCCGCCCAGACGACTAAATTAAAGTGATCACAACAAACTACAGAATACGCTTCGGATTAACTCGTCCACTTGGCCTTTTACGTTCACTCTCCACTTTCTGATTAAAATGGTGAAAAAAACATGAAGTCCCTGTTATTTAATGGGCTTGACTTTTCACACCGATCTTGAAGGGATAGTTCACCTAAAAATGAAAATCCTGTCGCCCTCATGTACGTCCAAACCTGTTTGACTATGTTCCTTCTGTGGAACACAAAAGAAGATATTTTGATAAATGTCTCAGTGTTTTCTCTCTCTTTTTTTGTGCATGCAGTGCTGTTTATTTTGCGTTCCACAGAAAAACAAAAAAAGTCGCACAGGTTCGGAACAACTTAATGAGGTTCGGTGAGTAAAAGATAACAGATTCTTCCTTTTGGAGTGAACTGTCCCTTTAATAAATAGTATTGCTTTACCTTGACAAAGGTCTTGATAAAAATACACTAATGCAAAAGTTCTAATGATCATTTGATATAAATGACATTTGAACAAAAGACAAAAGCTCTGATTAGGTACATGCTCTCTTTATAAAAAAGGGGGGAAAAAATCCTAAATTTAGAAAGCTCTAAGCATGTTTCATGGGCTGTGCATCTGTGTGTGTGGGATAAAGAGAGTGCATCTGTGGGCTGCCGAGGCCCGGATGTGTAGACAGGGGGAGACCCAGGTGCTGCACTCTTTTTATGGCCTCTGTGGAGAGAAAGGGTGGGGGGAAGAGGGATAGAGGAAAAGAGAAAGAGAGAGAGAGAGAGAACGAGAGACAGAGAGGAAGAGAGAGCAGGGATAGATGACCTGAGGCCAGGCAACATAGACCTTCACTTCTGCCACTAGGGGACCCAGTCACTTCTTATCTCTTCCTCCACTTTCACTGTTCTGCCATCTACAATCCTCTCTCCCCTCTCTTTCTCTCTCCAGCCCCACACCACCACCACACACAATTCAGAAATAATCTCAAATCACAGTTGCAGATGCTGTATACACATAGGAAATAATGAATAAAAATAGCAAACCTAAAATAGTCTATGGGTAGTTCAAACTGTTTTTAAATTGAACAGTACTTTTCTTAAACTAGACTTTAAATGTCGACCCAAGTAACAAGGAAAAAATAATATATAAAGGCTGAAGTCTGAGCTGTTTGCTGTTTTATATATATATATATATCATTTTCTTTTTTAAGTTTTTTTGCATGATAAACAGTTTTAGCAATGAAATGTATAGTAAAAAACAAACATTCAAATATATACTATGAAATATATTTATTAATGGAAATTCATTAACAAATACTTCATGTTCTTAATTTTTGGTTTCTAAATGTTTTTTGATTTATGATGTTTTCTCATAAATATATTTATCTTTATACATTCAGCACATTTTCATTAAACACACTGTGGTCAACTGTTTTCTCTTTTCATGAAAGTTAGTGTGTCTATTTCTTCTCCAAATTATCTACGTGTAATTGCCTTTTATTATTTGCATTTAGTATTATGTTTTTTCCCCTTTTGTCTGTGACTACAACAAACCTGTAACTCATTTTGGGGTTACTGCCCACCAGTTGAGACCCCTGCTTTAGTGTATAATCCCAAGCGCACAATGTACCAATCCATAGAGTCGAGTGTTTTAAAGCGAGTTTCACTCCGAAGCGACTCTCTCCATCCTTCTCTCTCTTCTCTTCAGTAAAAGGAACATTGTTAGATTTATGCTAAATCAGTGTAAGGCAGCGGCTAGGTTTAATCCCCTCCTTACAGTATATGACAGGGCTGCCCTCACCTTGCCAAGCACTTAAAGAGGCAATCTCTCAAAAACTCGCCTTTCAATTAAAGCCCTGCGAGTGTGCGTAGGAGTTGTACAGGAGTTGGGGGTTGTGGCGAAGGGGCAACAAGCCCATTCCTGATGTAAATGAAGAGATGCATATCAGCGTTAATCCATTGCTTTGTAGTCACAGCCATACCTAAAGTCTGTCTAATTTCCCTTGCCCTCCCCTTTCCAGCCAGAAGTGTATCGATCGGCTGTAATTGAAGTGTACTTGATAATCCGCAAGGAAACAGGGGAGAGGGAGACCCTCTGTGTGTGTGTGTGTGTGTGTGTGTGTGTGTGTGTGTGTGCTGGCGCTGTGAGGGCTCTTAGGTATGGGCGGGTTGGGCAACACCCCTTTTACAATTTTTTCTCAGCTGATTAAACTCATTGAGAGGCAGGCAAGTGGAACAAATGGATACAAAGGTCTGCCAGGCAGCCAACAGCAGCACGGATTTCTTCATTGAAACTGCCAGCTCCAAATCTCTAAGGTTGTCTCTACACTATTACCCTGCAGGAGAGCCCTGCCCCGAGCTCCCTTAACTGTATGAATAACCACAGCGAGACCGTTCAGACCCGCAATGTAGATTTGGAATCTGTAAATCCAATTTCATACAATTTGATAACACAGCCACTGCTAGAATTAAATTATGTTTTATTCATCCCGGTAAAGGGAAACTCAATGTATTCGGTAATGAGTTCAGTGTTGGATAAATACGTCAGCTCACTTCGGTAACTGGGTAAGTAATTGAAGGAGCATTGTTAAAATACCACCTTGCAAAAAAAAAAGTCAATTGCATAATACGTGGAATGCAGGAAGAAGTCGTTTCAACAAATTTTCCACATAGACGTTACACAAATAGAGGATCAAAGCCATTTTGCTTGAGTAGCACGTCATCTGCCCATTGTTTGTTTGTAAGCAGGGAAGTGGTGGTCTGTTTCCTAGCAGACTCTCTGAGAGGTTGCCCAGGATAGCTGTCTGCCTACCTAGACTGGTCGGGCTCGATTCTGCCATTTTAATGCTATGTATTTTGACCAGGTATCTGTGTTTGTTTAAAATAGAAAGGGAGGGGACAGAAGATCGGCCGTGATTTGGAATCTAAAAATGTTGTTTCTTAATATTTGATAAATAGAAATATATGCTCAAAAGACGTGCCAATAGCTTATATAACTTGTATACACATGCTCTCTCTGTGCTATTCTTCTTGGCATTATGCAATATGCAAAAAAAAAAAAAAGTTTGCCTTCTGCATTGCACTTCTTTATTATTCAGATATCGAAATCAATGCATATGCGGGTGTGTGTATGTATGTACATATGAATATAGGCCTATACATATATCCTGCTTCTACATTATTAAGATATGGTAATCTGTGTACTGTATATATTGTATTTGGACCTATATACTGTGCATATATATGGACCTATCAAAAAGGCTCTATAAAAATCAGATATTTTATAGAGGTGAGATGGTCCTCACTGCAGAACACAAGATCTAGGAGGTGTGGTTGGATCCAGATCCAACTCCTCCCAACTTACGTATACCTAAACCTACACGTCTCCACTCCCTGATCCCTAAACCCACCCATCTCCACCCCTAAACCTACCAATCTCCACCCCCTAGATGTGGATCCAACCACGCCCCCTGGATCTTGTGTTCTGCAGTGAGGGGCTACTGAACAGGTGCAGGGACAAAACAAAAAACATAAAAGTAATCAAGGAAAATCCACACACTGTTCAACTTTTCCCTTTATTTTCAAAATATTCAGAGATTTTTGTCAGGCCTTCATTAGTAAAAATATGGGGAAAAAAAGGTATGTAGGTAGGTAGGTAGGTAGGTAGATAGATAGATAGATAGATAGATAGATAGATGTCAACAAAGTGAATTAGACGACCTAAACTGTAGCCATGCCAGACAGTTATGTCAGTGCATGATGTGTCAGTGTCCTTGATCATCATGCACTGACATTTGGCCATGAGGACAACAGGAAATGGCCAGGCCTGAATGGGAGCCACTGTGCATCATGAAAGTGATAACACAGGCTTTGTGCAGGAGGGGTTGCTTACACATATGACTGATTTTCATTAGCAAAATGAGAAGGGTAGAAGGGAAAGAGACACTTGTGTTAATATAAAAGAATTCAAGTTCTCTCTCTCTCTCTCTCTCTCTATATATATATGAGAGAGAGAGAGAGAGAGAGAGAGAGAGAGAGAGAG
>NW_015653168.1:847539-849122 GCF_001515625.1 Sinocyclocheilus rhinocerous | reverse complement strand
ATATATATATATTGTATATATATATATATATATATATATATATATATATATATATATATATATTGATTGATTGATTTATGTATTTCTGCATGTAATTTTTATTCAAATAAGTTTTTAGAAAATTAATTAATTAATTATTTTGTTTTTTTTAGATGAGGAAAAAGTGATTTACACTTTTAGTATGAACAAAATGTATAATAAATAAATAAATAAATGTTTATTTACTTTCACTTTCACTTTATTTTCACTTTATTTTAAGGTCCAATTCTCACTGTTAGCAAACCATTAACTATGATTTTTGCCTCAACCAACAACCAATTTGCTACTTATTAATAGTTAGTAAGATAGTTGTTAAGTTTAGGTATTGGGTAGGATTAGGGATATAGAATATGGTCATGCAGAATATGAGCTTTATAAGTACTAATAAACTAAATAAACAGCCAATACCCCCATTTTTTTTTACAAAACCAGTTAAACATTTTAATATGAGAGAGAGAGAGAGAGAGAGAGAGAGAGAGAGAGAGCGAGAGCTCACGCACACTTTATTAAAACTATAATTTTACAAAAATATTTGTTTTGATTTATAAAATAATAGATGTGCTTTTCAAAAAGTATTTGGAAAATTTGTGGTTGTCAAATATTTGCAGGTCATGTTTTCAGGTAATGTAAAGTATACCTGTGGCTGACTTCTTTCCTTCACCAAAAAATAAATAAATAAAAATTCTCAAAGTTGGTTAAAAGAAATGGCAAAGGTGGGTGAGAATGCAGTCAATAAATAAATGTTTATTTACTTTCACTTTCACTTTATTTTCACTTTATTTTAAGGTCCAATTCTCACTGTTAACAAACCATTAACTATGATTTTTGCCTCAACCAACAACCAATTTGCTACTTATTAATAGTTAGTAAGATAGTTGTTAAGTTTAGGTATTGGGTAGGATTAGGGATATAGAATATGGTCATGCAGAATATGAGCTTTATAAGTACTAATAAACTAAATAAACAGCCAATACCCCCATTTTTTTTTACAAAACCAGTTAAACATTTTAATATCTAAAAGATAAGAAAAGAAAATACAATACAATACAATACAATACAATAGAGAGAGAAAGACACATTTGACCATGAATATATTTTGTTCTGTAAACACACTCATACCGCTCTTCTAGCAGCCCGCACCCTCCAGGTATCACAGTGCCCTCTCCTCATTAACAACATTACCAGCACCAGAGACCTTAGACTTATGAGGCCTCATGCTTCCTCACAGCATGTTTTTGCCCACTCATACACACATATACGGCTAAACAGACACGTACACGCAGAAATGCTCACATGAAAACACACAGCAGGTATCCAGACGCCCTTGCTCCTTGGGAGGGGCCGAGAAATAACCATAACTCCCGTCTCCCCTTCCTCCGCCCGGCTGACCTCTGTTTTAAGTGGGCAGCAGGTAATTGGTGAGGCGGTTGCCCATCAGCCGCCACCTCTGCGTGCTCCGTCTGTGTCATCTCTATTTATTATATTCTGCACGCACCCTGGGCTCGAGTAATCAATTTCACAAGGATACAGGCCTGATATCCGCC
>NW_015653168.1:828839-845934 GCF_001515625.1 Sinocyclocheilus rhinocerous | reverse complement strand
TAACTATGATTTTTGCCTCAACCAACAACCAATTTGCTACTTATTAATAGTTAGTAAGATAGTTGTTAAGTTTAGGTATTGGGTAGGATTAGGGATATAGAATATGGTCATGCAGAATATGAGCTTTATAAGTACTAATAAACTAAATAAACAGCCAATACCCCCATTTTTTTTTACAAAACCAGTTAAACATTTTAATATCTAAAAGATAAGAAAAGAAAATACAATACAATACAATACAATACAATAGAGAGAGAAAGACACATTTGACCATGAATATATTTTGTTCTGTAAACACACTCATACCGCTCTTCTAGCAGCCCGCACCCTCCAGGTATCACAGTGCCCTCTCCTCATTAACAACATTACCAGCACCAGAGACCTTAGACTTATGAGGCCTCATGCTTCCTCACAGCATGTTTTTGCCCACTCATACACACATATACGGCTAAACAGACACGTACACGCAGAAATGCTCACATGAAAACACACAGCAGGTATCCAGACGCCCTTGCTCCTTGGGAGGGGCCGAGAAATAACCATAACTCCCGTCTCCCCTTCCTCCGCCCGGCTGACCTCTGTTTTAAGTGGGCAGCAGGTAATTGGTGAGGCGGTTGCCCATCAGCCGCCACCTCTGCGTGCTCCGTCTGTGTCATCTCTATTTATTATATTCTGCACGCACCCTGGGCTCGAGTAATCAATTTCACAAGGATACAGGCCTGATATCCGCCAGCGTGCGCATCATGAGGCCAGCCCTCCTCTTATCAAGTGCAGAATTGCTGGCTAGAGGTCAGGAGCAGATAAACAGGGGTGTAAAGCCACTCCCCCTCCTTATTCTAACCCTACCTCCTCACAAACAAAAAGGTTGGGGAGGCGATGTTGGCCGCTGCTGGTAGGGTGGGTGGGTGCATCAAGAACAAAACACACAGCCAGCGAGAGGTCGTGACCCCTGTAAGGTGCCTCTTGTTACGGCCGACCTTCAGAATTTCATCATCAGTGTTCCTGACCGCTTCATAATTTGGAGGTAGTGGCGAGCTCATCTTTGCAGAGGAGTTTGTATGTGTGTGTGTTAACCTACAAACATGCTCTTCTGATTATCTCGCTGCAGACCTTTATAGACCAAACCTGACTCTATCAATCATAGCTATCTTTATCAAGCTCTTCTTTTGACCCATGTCCCCCATTCTCCACCACAGTCCAACCATTTATGTATATTTAAATTAATTATTATGAAATGTATTTATTTATTTATTTGTTTATGGAAAAGTAATATGCAAGTAACCTACAAGTAACAAGTAATCTACAAGTACAGACAGACAGATAGACAGATAGATAGATAGATAGATAGATAGATAGAATGCAGGTTAATTAGGACACTTTTGCCATTGAAATGTACACCATTTCTGTAGAGTACTTTACGAATAAATAAAAAATGACATAAGTAGATAAATAAATAAATAAACAAACAAACACATGTGGGTTGTGGGTTAAAATGAGGCACTTACAATGGAAATGAATGGGGCCACCCCACTGTTTCAATTGTATAGCCACAAGACGTAAACAATATGCTTGTTAACATGATGTTAGTGTGTCAAAATTACTTACTAACCTTGTCTGTGTAAAGTTATATCCAATTTTCAAACTCATTGCCATGGCAACATATTGTAACACCTTCAAAAATTGGCCCCATTTACTTCCATTGTAAGTCTCTCACTGTAACCTTGAAATAAATGGGGCCAATTCTTTGAAAGATTTAAAAGCAGAAATGTGAACCTGATCATTTCATAAAAACATGTACATCGATTCTTCTGTTACAACTTTTGTATTTTTTTTTAAACCATTCTAATTTTTGTGGCCTTTTTAGTTGTATATCATGGCAACAATGTTGAAAAGTGCATGTAACTACACAAAAATATTAGTATGTAATTTATTTCACACTAAAATGATATTAACAATCATTTATGTACATTTTGTGGATATACTATTGAAACAGTGAGTATTCTTAACAGTTACATGTCTGCCCTGTTTACTTTCATTGCAAGTGCCTCACTGCAACCCAGTTGTTGTTTTTTTAAGAAAAGGAGAAACAAGGATAGATTAATTTTCATGGTCTATTTGTCCATCAAGCTGCAGATTCTTATGAGCACTCTGCATGTTTCACATCAGACACTATTAGCAAGACATTTTTAACAGATCGCTGGGTTCTCAACCGCCCAACACTGGTAAACGCCGGTTAAACATCACAATGATGCAATGTTCGAGAATTAAATGTTAGTGTAGTGCCATTGTTACTTAATTTACCGCAACTGTTATTGGCATAATCCCTAATATCCGTTTAGAATTCGGTAATCAAATAAAGTTCTTATAAGATGGAAAGGTCATCGTGCCATAAGTGGTCATTAGCCATAGACATAGCGATGTTTAGGGATCAGTGGGTGAGTCCAAATCATGAAAATGTCATGCAGTTTGAATCAGCTTGAGTAAACATTCATTAGGTTGTGAGGCTAGCTGTGTAGACACATCCCAGGATTCCTTGCAAGCAGCTGTGTGTATTTGTAGAGGGGAATGAGGCCTGGACGAATATGTTTATGGCTTTACATCACTTTTTGATGCTTTGTTCAAGCACTGACCGACCTGCATGAAAATTGTCATGTTTTTTCGAGAAATACATTGCATTGTAATTATGAGTATATGGTAAAGCACTGAATTTCATTTCAATTCTACACTGTTTTACTGAGCCAAAAACAACTCCTCCATACCAGCAGACAAGGAATCTGCAACATTTCATCCCTTTTTATGCTGATCCCATGATGTCTTTTCAGGTTAAAGAGTTGATGAGAGTTATGCTTGCTCTCTCTCTCTCTCTCTCCCTTTTATCTATCTCTCTGTCCCACAGCATTACCCTCTGCCCACTATCCCTCATTCTGCCTTGACCATCCGCTCTGTCATTAAGCCATACATGCACAGGCTTTAAGACACAACCATATGGTGTGGTTTCATTGTGGATAGGAAGGCTCAGGATGACCGTGATCTGATGAATCTTTCTTGGAAAAAGAGGTGTCTGCTCGGCTGATAAACCAGGGCAAACTGTGTGTGCATATGTGTTGTGGTATTATAAGGTTGAGGAGAGAGATTCACTGATGTGGCACCACCTAGGGGACCTAATAAAACACAAAATGTGTGATTTATTTTTCACTTAGACGTTTACATACAGCATACTTGTACAAATACATACATATAAATATATATTAGTTTAGTATTCTGTTAAATTGTGATGTGTAAATTGTCTCAATTGAGGGTTAAAGTAAAAAAATAAATAAAAAAAAACAACCTTTGCATGAGAGTTTGCAACAAACAAATCAAAGTGATCTGTCTGTTGGTCACTAAGGGCCGTGAAACTCACAAGTCTCCATAGCGGTAAAGAGCTTAGCCACATGTATGGAGGGAAAGCTGTTTTTTAAGCTGTTAGGTTCCCCTCAGAATCTTGACGAGCATGTACAATGGTGGGGCAAACAATGCTGGCCAGCTCTGCTGTTAAGACGTTTGGTCTGTCTGGAGGCATGTTTAGTATTCAGCTAGCAGAGCGTGGAAAGATAAAAGAGGAAATGTCTATCTCTGAGACCAAGGAAGCCCAAAAGAAGCCATCAAGCCCCGAACATACAAGTATGAATAGACTCCTCTGGCAGTGAGGAGATGGTATCGGCATCCACAAGCAAATTCCCCAAACTGATAAGGAAGCACAGGGCAACCAGTGAAGAATTTATACGCCACAGGCACGGTACATGTGATCTTAACACATATAGTCCTCAGGTGTAAGCATGTGTGATGGCACATGTCCGTGTGTACTTTTGTGCATCTCTGTGTGTGTTTGTGTGTGTGTTTTGAGCATGATTTTTTACAAACATTAAATTGTATAGGATGCTTTTTTTTTGTATTCTACCTGTGATATATATTTTTTTAATTGTTGGTTTAATGCATATGTAAACATACTGACTCTTTTGTCTCTGCATCATCTGTCTTTTATCTCATCTTGCTGTTTTTTAAGCACCTTACGCCATGAGTGTTTTTTTTACAGTTTGAAATTTAATTTTGTATTTATTTAATGAAGATATACTTATTTGAATTAATCTGACACCCTTAATAAGAAAATTTAAGTTTTGTCAAGTAAAAATATTTTAATTTTAATAATTTTATTTTAAAAATGAAATATTTTTATTTTATTTTATTTTAATTTCAACAAAACTTTGAAAACTTTTCCATTTTGTTGCTCCCATGGAAGAAGAATTTCTAATTGCATTTTTTTAAATCAATTTATTTTGAGAAATGTATATTCATTATAAAATTATTCATTATTTTATTCACATTTGTATTTATTTATTTGTGTGTTTTTTTTTATGAATCTGACACTTCATCTCACATTGTAATGAAACTTCCTGCAGACTCAACATCAGTATGACCACACACTTTTATTGTCGGGGTCAGAGAAGAGACATGTCTACATTTCTGTTAAGCCTGACACAGAGCAAAAAAGGCTTGAAGTGGTTGAATTTGACACAAGTCCCGTCTGATAACACACGGCTCTCACAGAATATTTCATTTGATTTGACTAGTCCTTTTTCAGGATATTAATCTATTTGAAGTGACCTACTGACCTATAAAACAGCAAAGCCAACTGCAGGACTGAAGACCATAAGCTCATTTACTGTTGAGAGATATGAAAAAACAGATTAGTCCTGTAATTACATTTAATGGGCCAAAAAAAAAAAAGATCAAATGTTCAAATACATGGAAATATGAAGTTTAATAAATTTTCTGTGGGATTTTTTTCTGTTTCTGCATTGATAATATGTGTGTGTTTTTGTGAGGGTGACAGAAGGGTCCACGGTTTTGGATCAAACATTTTTTGGCACACTTTTCTCTTTAATGGGCCTCACTGAGCTAACATGTAATCACTATAAATGCCAACTTTATGTACTGATCATATTATCGCCACAGGCAGCTAAAGCCTACTCAGATGAGTGCTGTAGATCACACAAGCCTTGTGCTTTCACTCATCTGAACACCAAAAACATTTAACACCTCTTTCTATATAGGCAAAAATTTACACCTCTTAAAAATTAAGACAACAAATGTCAGTAAATGTATATGTAAAAAATAAAAAAATATAAGAAAGAAAGAAAATAATCTCCTTTCAGATGTTGAGATCAAGCATTCTCTTTCTCCTGGTTCACTGAAACAATCCAAACTCCCACCCACTCATCCACACCTCCAGCTATTACACTTTCATGTGTTTTAATAGGCCTCCAGGCCTCTTGACTTCTTCTCTTCGCTCTTTTGTGTGCACAAGCGCTTCATAAGGAGGAGAGAGAGAGAGAGAGAGAGAGAGAGAGAGAGAGAGAGCATGTGAGAGAGGGAGAGAGAAAGAAAGAAAATCATTCTTTTCACTTGACTGTGGGGCTTGAAGTCCCCGGGCTTTGGACAGATCCTAGTCGAGGGTCCTGAGTGTTAAATGTCAAGCCTTGTAGTGAGCTGTCAAAGAACAGAATAGGCCCGGAATGATTGATGACTGGAGGGCCCAAAACCCAAACCCCCGATTGCAAATGCTACCTTGCGTCAGCCTTCCAACACAACCCCTTCCCCCACAACGATAGATTCTTGCCTATTCAAGGTCAGCTTGCATACCCTGACATCCCAGCATTCTGGCGTCGCTTTAGGCCTCTTGACGGAAAGAGCCGGCCTTTATTTACACATGGAATTGCAGGGCACTCTTGCCAGATCTTGCACCACCATTTAATCCCAATAAGAGGCGAGAAAAATAACATGGAGAGCAGGGCCTCTGTTTTTCCACCCCGGCTGCTTTTTTCCTCATTTCAGGCAGTTGTGCTCTTTACTGTGGCCTCTTGCAGAAATCCTCAGCTTTCTGACCCTGACAAATATGGTGTGGCTGATATCGGGAAGATGTGTGTGTGTGCGTGTGTGTTTTGGGGAAGAGGGAGGGGAAAGCTAAAAGCCCTCCAATCAGATGACAAGATTATTAATGGGGCAGGCTGCATCGTATCTCCCTGCATGCATATTCATAAAGAAGCTGTACAGATGGCACAGTGCTGGCCGATATGGAGTTAGAGCTTTTCCAAAACAATCGCATACACATTGTAGTAATAGGTGTGCATAATTTAACTAGAGTCTGTGGGGTCTGACTGTATGTTCTTATTCCCAGAATCCTACACTGTAGGCTACTATGCAGCAATGCATGATATGTTCATGACATCTTCATTATTAAAGGTGAGCACTTTTTTTCTGCACCTGGATGCATGTATTAAAGGGGTCATATGATGCGATTTCAAGTTGTCCTTTCTCTTTGGAGTGTTACAAGCTGTTTGTGCATAGATAAGATCCCTAAAGTTGCAAAGACTAAAGTCTCCAACCCAAAGAAATATTCTTTATAAAATTTAAGACTGGTCCACGCCCTCCTAAAATGCCTCGTTCAATCACGACCCCACATGTCTACGTCACGATGTGGGAAGATTTGCATAACGCCGCCAAATGTTCACGCAAAGAAAGAAGGTGTAACTTTTATTCTCGCTGTAGTATAGGCGGGGCATAGAGGAGAAACAATAATGTACAGTATGTGGAAAATAATGTGTTTTTTTAACCTTAAACCACATAAACACATTTCATTACACCAAATACACAAAATAATGTTATTTTTAGCAGCATCACATGACCCCTTTAATATTTACACTGTATATGACATAAGTAACTGAAAGGTGTTAGTTTTGCTTGAAGTGGCATCCATTATCTGTATAAATCTGTGATCCTTTTTTGAGCGCCTTATCAATGTAAAGTAGACTAATGTTTTTCCCTATCTGCTTCTAGAGTGATCAGTCACATGACATGTGTGGCTCACCATCCATTATCTGTATAAATCTGTGATCCTTTTTTGAGCGCCTTACCAATGTAAAGTAGACTAATGTTTTTCCCTATCTGCTTCTAGAGTGATCAGTCACATGACATGTGTGGCTCATGTGATTGGCTTAAACAGCTGTCTCAGTTTGAATGGCTTGAAAGCAGAGATGGCAGCATACAGGTCAAAAATGTACCAACTGAGCAACTGGCATTGAGATCAATAAGAACTCTAACAAGATAATTGGAAAGAGTTACTTTTTTCCATATTTAACAATTCACAATAATGGTTTAAAATAATTAATAAATGAAACATTTGACATGTATAAATTATATTGCAATAAAACATTTTTCTATGTCCTCTGTAATGAAAATTAGTGATTTGTTAAAGGGGTCATATGATGCGTTTTAAGTTTTCCTTTCTCTTTGGAGTGTTACAAGCTGATTGTGCATAGATAAGATCCCTGAAGTTGCAAAGACTAAAGTCTCAAAACCAAAGAGATATTCTTTATCAAAGTTAAGACTCTGCCACGCCCCCCTAAAACGGCTCGTTCTAACACGCCCCCACATATCTACCTCACTATGTGAAAATATTTGAATAATGCCGCCCAAACGTTCATGCAAAGAAAGAAGGCGTGGTTTCAGGAACAGCAGTTAGTGTTGAAGCAGTGAAGCTTGCGATTATGGTAAGGGGCGTTACATTTCAGACAAGTGCTTGCGGTTTTCGGCCAATCACAATGCACTGGGTTAGCTGGCCAATCAGAGCAGACTGTGCTTGTCGGAAGGAGGGACTTTGTAGAAAACTAAGCGTTTGAGAGAGGCGGGGCATAGAGGACCTACAATAATGTACAGTATTTGAAAAATAATGTGTTTTTTGAACATTAAAGCATGTCAACATATTCTGTTACACCAAATACACAAAATAATGATCTTTAAAAAAGCATCATGTGACCCCTTTAAACTTGGTATATCTTTGAGGGAGAAATTTGATTTGCTCACTTGTACACTGTTGTTCTGTTTTTGTTGGGGTTTTTTGGACCAAAATACTGATGTGAAGTTACTAGGAATACAAAATGTGGTAATATGCTATCTAAAACCACTGTTATCAAAACTGTATTATATGTCAATTGTATGTTGATATGTTTGAAAAAACACACCTTAAAGTTTGCCTGTGCTAATTTATGGACATCTCAACAGTTTGGTTGATTTCAAGCAATTTTTACCCACAATATTTAATTTTATTTAATTTAATTTAATTTTATTTTATTTTTATTTGTTTATGAACAAGTTCTATTAAACTATATTGCATAAAGAGAGAACAGAGATGCCTCAGTCAGGTTCAATTTAGTACAAGAAGTTTATCAACAGGATAACCTAAATCCATAACAAATTACTGAAAGGCCCGTTAAAGGTTTGACATGCCTTAAGTTGCCATTCGTGTTGATGATAGTTTGTGTGCTTGTCACTCTGTTGTGTATCTTATCTGATATGAACCTTTAACATATTAGTTAATAAGCATTTGATCTCAAACTACTTATAAAAATCTACAAAAGAACAGATGTACCTAGGAGAGCTATCTTCTCATCCCTTTTGTAGATAATCTTAATGACCACTAGAAATACATACAACTGAAAAACGTCATTATCCGTGAGGCTTTCCACTAACAATGGCAACATTTGTCTGCACGTACTTGTCTGCAGGTTAACCACATGGCTTGAGTGTCACTCAGGGCAGATCCTTGTGAGGTATGAAGAGGCTTCAAAAGGAGAGTCTGCTCACATTACTTTATCTGTCCTTCACTCCAAGCTCGCTGATACTATCAGGGCCTTGAAAGCCACGCTCTGTGTTACAGATCAAAGACCCTCTTTTCAAAACAAACCATGCTGATTACTGTTAATTCGCTACAATAAGTGGTATTTAGACTTCATTATTTCATTATATCATCACCGAAAGAAAAACGTGTGTACAAAGTTAGACATTGAGAGAAAGTCAGGCTGGGAGAAAGGGAAACATGCAAGCTTTTTCTTAAGGATATGAGCGTCCGTAGTGTGTCTCACTCTGTGGATTTTGAAGTGGACAGGGCTTTGAAAACAGAAATTTGAGACTGTGCTGCACCTGCCTATCTGACCTGCTGCAGCAAGTCAAGATCTCTTCACTGCCATTAATATTAACACAGATAAACATAAAGCTAAATACCAGGCCATGCTCTGTTAACTTTATGTGATTAAGAATGATTGGGTTCTTGCTTCACCACACAGCAAGGATCAAAGAGCATGAAACGCCTATGAAAGCGCCAGTCTCCCAGTGGAACCCCTTTCCTATTTCCCTCTGCGTTTAATCCATGTATCTAATGCATGTAAGCATCAGCGTTTACTCCCTGGGCTATCAGAGAATATGGAGCTCTGTTACATTGAATGAATGCGTTTGCAAGACGTGTATTTAAGCATAGGCTGCAATTTATAGCTCTGGATGAATGGGCCTGCACAGGAAACTTGTAAAATTGCTTTCTGCGCTTGAAAGGTGAATAATTTGACATTATAAATGGGATGGAAACATCTGATCTGTGATGTGCATGTGATGTAGCGCTACAAAATAATGAAGGAACATCCATTTTATGTTAAGACTGACGTGCGAGTCCTTGTCAGATGTTGTAAAGTGATTTATTTGCCTTTATATTTTGCAGATCTCTATTCTATCAAAGAACAAACACAGACTTTTATTTTCTGTCTAGTGATATTACTGGAAGTGCTTGGCCCGTGTTTCCCTTTCTATATATGTATAAGTTCCTCTTATTTGTGTGTATTTATTTATTTATTGTGTGTTTGTTTGTATTCCATGCAAAAAGGTCCTGCACTGTGTTACTCCCCATTATACTGATAATCTTGTCAATATATTTAGTAAATATTGGCTTTAACTGGTTGACACTACCATTCAGTAGCATTTTTTCCCCCATTTATTTATGGAAATACTTTTATTCAGTAAGGATAGTCGAAAATGACCAAAAGTGATAAACATTATAAACATAAAGATTTCCATTTTAAATAATGAATCTGTTCATTAAAGAAAAATTGCACCGTCAAATTTTTTTAGCAGCACAACTGTTTTAAACATTGATATTAATAAGAAGAGTTTCTTGATCAGCATATCAGCATATTAGAATGATTTCTGAAGGATCATGTGACACTGAAGACTGGAGTAATGGCTGCTGAAAATTCAGCTTTCCCATCACTACAATAAATTACATTGAAAAATATATTAAAATATACTGTATATCACATTACTGTTTACTGTATGTTTGATTATGTAAATGCAGTCTTGGTGAGCATAAGAAACCTTAAAAATAAGAATAATTATAAATAAATAAATAAAAATATTATCAACCCCAAACTTTTGAATGGTAGTGTATAGTGCATGAGTCATATGGTATATTTTATGATTCCTCTATGGTTCCTTAACCTCATTTTTAAAGCTTGATAATGTCAGTCACCATTCTATGGTGCAAGAAAACAGAATTGTAAGACATTGTAGGCTTTTATAAAGCAACATGTGGAGTACACTACTGACTATATAAAAAAAAGGCTTGATGCAAATTCTCCACGCAGTGACAGGTACACAAATAGCACTTTATATTCAGTAAACCTGACCGGTGATTGAATTGGTGTGTATCTGCACTTTGAAGTGTGGATTCCTGTAAGTTAACTGATATGTCTTATAATGTATAGCCGTTATTAATGGAAATACTCAAAGTGCCAACCTAGAAATCACTATATTTTCTATATAGACCTGTCAGTTTGATAGCACAAAGCAAACCTGACATCAGTTTTGATGTTGCACAGCTTATAGTGTATAATAGGCCTAATAATGGTTTTTGAGATGGTGAAAGATGACTTCTTTAGCAGAATTTCACAATGGATTTTGCATAATCTTTGATTTCTTGAAAAAAAAAAGTTAATATCTTCCTACTTGTATGTACAGATGAAATATATAATGAATGCATATAATAAAAGCATAATTAAGAAATAAGTTTATGTAATTGGAAACTATCACTTATTGCTATTTAGCTACTTCTCCCTTTCATAGAAAAATTCAAAAGTCATTTGATCTAAAGAGGCAAATCAAAAGTTTTTAACTGCTTATCTACTTCATTCCATATTAAATAACTAACATAATAAATTAATGTTTGTGCAATTAGACTCACTTTTCTGTCCACATACCGTGTACCATGTTGATTTAATGTCACCTTATATCGATAACCAACAATGTCAACACAGACTAAACCAGTTTTTGTGCCTGAAGGCTGATTACTCATGGATTTTTGATGAAGTCCATCAAGCAGGCTGATGTATTGCTCCTTCTTCCCTGACTACCTGCTCCAGTCTCAACATGTTGCAATCTGACAGTAGTTGGTTGGAGACTCTTGGCTCATCTCCACGGGGCTATCAGATGAGAAACAAATGAACTGAGCCAAGACACAGGAGACAGCACCAGAGTCTTGGACTCCGATACACTTCCTCCTCATGTTAACCAGCCAGCAACAGTATCCTTTCCACATTCAGTGAGTGTAATTGTGTGGTTTACGTCTGTGCTTTTGAGAAGAAGGGACAAAGAACACAGAGGAAAGCTTGACAAAAATATTTTCTCCAATTGTTTTTTCTTTCATTTGCAGTGTATAACATGGTGAGTTCCCCTACACAAACCAGGCTTTAATTGCATGCCATCATAGCTGTTATAGTTTCATGTGTAGTGGATGGGAAACCAAATCAGACACCATTAATAATGATTGCCAACTTAGCATCAAATCATCAGAGGTTAGTGGTCAAATAGTTAACAGTTCATTGCTGACCTGGAATGTAAGTGTTTCAGACAGCTTGGAGGACATTCTACTTATTCCAGTCGAGTGAGCTTTAGCTTTGTTGAGGTGATTGAGGCTGTACTCTTTGGTTGTTTCTTCCACTACTCTTCCCTCTTCCCAAAACACACACACACACACACACACACACACATAAATAGCAGAACACAGAAAGTGAGGAAAGTAATTGTCTATAATCACAGAAGCCACCTGCTAAGAGCCACAATTGTTGTTTGTTTGTTTGTCTTTGGTTCCTGTAAGTACTCTGGTTTGAATCTAAGTGAATCAAGTTACCAGCACTAACGTTTGGTAGCAGATTACATCAAATTGCTCACTCAGAGCAGAAATGACCTCTGCTACTAGGATCATATCACTTTCAAATCCACGATAAACAGCACAAATGCTCAGCCCAACTTAACATGCATGGTCTCCATGCAAAGCCTTCTGTTGTAATGAAATTTGACATTTCCCTTACTGGCCGCTGGGATGCAGAGAACAAAATTGTGCTTTTCTAGATCCATTCTTGTTGCAGAATATGCAGCTTATATACAATAATAATAACAATTTATATATATATATATATATATATAATTTTATTTATTTATTTGATTAAATACAGTAAAACAGTAATATTGTCTAATATCACTGCAATAAAAAATGTCGTTATAAATTTTAAAATGTAATTTATTCCTGTGTTGGCAAACAGCATTTATTTAAAATCCTTTGTATCGACATACATTTCTTTAATGTAAATATTGATTAATTAAATGCATCCTTTTATTAAATAAAAAAGTATTTTAAATTTGACCATCCCCACACTTTTGAACTGCAATGTGTATGCATGCATACACATTCCATGCATTTATTTACAGTTTTTTTCAACTGCTTACACACATTTTCAAAACTTTGCCTCTTTCTTGTTTTTTTCAAAACTTTACACACAAATCCAAGAATGGCACACACAACATGCAAAGTGCCTCACATCTCTTGCAAAATGAAGCACTGCATTCAAAATATCACAAACACATCTCAAAAAGTAAACATTTGCAAACACCTTTGCCATAATATTAATTCCTGTCAGATTTTTGTGTGTTACATAGAGAATCGTGTGTTGTGTTTTGAAAAAAAAAAAAGTGTTCTATGAAATTTAAAACTGATAATTATTCAAAGGCGGAGAATTAGCGTATGTTTTGCAGATTTGGTGTGTGGTTCTGGTGTTTGAATGTCAGGTTTCAGAAATGGTGTGACACGTAAGGAATTTGTGTGTAAGCAGTTGAAAAAAAACTGTAATATATAATATATGCAGTTTTCTAGGTACGTTATGTTAACCTTCTTTAATTTGATGCAAAAATGCAATTTATATATTATAGTATGACCATATATCAGAGTCAGTTGTTGAAATTCAGAAGTTCTTGACATCTGATATGTCCCCATTTTGCTTTAATGCCAGCATGTACATATATTTGAAGTAATCCTGACATGTATCCATTGAGCTCTTGTAGCTGAGGTCCTGAATCAATCAGAGTCAGACGCTGAAGCGCTGGCCTGCAAGTTGTAATCGCGCCACCTCTAAACCAGCCCCCTTAGTGCGAGCACGATCTGGCCCTTAGCCTGCTCTTGGTTATCATTTATTTTTTCCTTTCTCTTCTCTTGCCCCCTGGAGCCATTACTGTATTTAAATTTAGACCAAAGGGCACATGTGAACCAACTGACTGGGGTGCTAATCTCTGGACCTTGAAGTGCTTCTTTTTACTTTTTTCTTTTTGTGAACATATATATACGAGAGATCAATTACACATGGCTGAGTGGTTGTCTGACAAAAGCCCTGCAGTGAACTTCACCTATGGATCGACAGGGCAGCTGCAAAGTTATGGTGACTGAGCTGTATTGCGCTGCCTTATGGCTAAGATTTTAATCAATCTGGCCTCAAAGGGAGGGTCACCTTATCTGCAACGGGGTCCTGTGACATGGGCGACAGGTGGAGAATTGCGCTGGCGGGTGGAAGAGAGACAGAAGAAAGTCTTAATTTCCAAATCTAACAGGTGGTTTAAGTTTTATTTGAAGAAGGAAAGTGATGGACATTCAGTGCTTATTATTTTTCAGTTTATTTTACTTTGACAACGTGATCTCTTCCTGATGACAGACTCTGGCCTTCGTTCTTGTCCGAATCTGTCCAAATACTCCCTATCTTGACTTTGTCCAAAGGTTAGCGATGTGAAGCAGCTGTTTCCCTCCTCTCAAAGGTTGGACTGCAGGGCTTTTCCGAATGTCATGTTTGACCCAATATCACAAGAATGGAGAACAACAGAGATGTGTTTTGACAAAACATGTTTCAAAACACTCATAAAAAGCCATACAAGGACAACCTTTCATTGAGTGGTGCAGCTTATAAAACTTTTTGTTTTGTGAGGAATATCAGGGGTTTAATACAAATTAGGACCAATTAACAGCATTTGTGGAATAATGTTGATTACATAAGTAAAAAAATAAATTATTCAGACTCTTTTCTCTCTGAAGAAAAAGGTTATAGTGCAGAATTTGGAATGAGGCCTATTTTTGGAGGATTTAAAAATAGAAATGTGAAAATTCTAACTTAAAGGGATAGTTCATCCAAAAATGAAATTCTGTCATTTTTTTGGCTTGTTTGTTTGTTTGTTTTGAGAATGTTTGTAACTAAGCAGTTGATGGTAGCCATTGACTTCCATAGTAGCAACTATTTGGTTACCTTGGGGGGGGGGAAGGGGAACAAAAAACTCATACAAATTTGGAACAACAATGTGAGTAAATGATAACAGATTTTCATTTTTGGGTATACTATACCTTTAATAAAAATGTTTAACATTAATGTTTCTGTTAAAACTTGTGCAATATTTTTCCCCCTCTTTCCCAAAATCATATTAACGTGAGTATTTTAACATTTACAGCTTGGTGAAAAGAGACGATGAGGGCAGCTCTACCTGTTGACAGGAGAGCGGAGAGCTGTCTAAACAACCATTCCTGGTAATGACAGTTAATGAAGGACCTCCCGTGACTGCACAGGTTAAAGCAGGAGTGGTATTCATAACAAACATGTCGACAGGAGTTCAGCGGGCAGGTTTGATTTGGATGCTAGCTTGCTTGAGGCTGTAATAGGAAATTGTTGGGTGTGCTGATATTAAAAACGTGCTGAAGAAGTATTAAGTGTTACGTATGCACATTTTGGTCACATTTCAGCAGTATTGTCTCCAAATCTAATTAATATGACTAATTAACTCATCAGCTTATAAAGGTGAACTTAGGCAATCACATTACGTTTGACATACTGTAAATGACTAATGAACTGAATTGAAATCTTTCACTTTTTGATTCAAATTAGTGTTCAGAGTGGCAAAATAGTGGTTAAGACATGCTGCACGTTGCAGCAAGAGTTCGAATCGTCGAATTTCCCGATGTCATTTTCCCCACCACTCCCTAAATTTCCATCTCTATCCATATAAAGACATTATTATTATTATTATTATTATTTACTTTTTATTTGGTTGTTTACCTACTTTATTTATTTATTTATTTATTTATCACTCTGTCCACCTGTCTATCCATCCATTCATCCATCTATCTACACACTATTCTTGACATTGTCCTCCTTAAAGTTATTCGATTCTATCTCATGATGTAAAAACAACTTTGACATATGTTGTCTCTTCCATCAGAAAGATGGGAAAGTTAGGAGGGCAGGGAGTGCTGGAGAGTAGGAAGGGGGAAGATTATGGAGATGGAAAATGGTCAGCGTAACTTGCGTCTCTAATGGACAAAACCCTATGAGGAAATGTTATCTTAGGAATGGAGAAAAACAGACTCCAAGAGGGTATTCTTGTTGACATTATTTAACATATAACCCTTTGTCTTAATGTCCTCTAAGAAAAAAAACAACAACGACGACTTGGCGATTGGAGCAGCCGAAACCCTGTGCAGGAGAGAGAAAGGAAAGGGGCAGTAGCTGGTGCTTTAAAGTGTCAAAGCCTTTGTAGCTGTGACTAGTTTATGATGCTGATGTCAAGCAGCCCACTCAATGAGGTCTTTGTCCCGGACTGAGACCAGGGCAGTGGGAAAACTGCCCACATTTAGTCGGCAGGCCCATCTATCTTTCTGCTAGGCCTTGCTGTCCCCTTTGTACCAAAACTCCTGTGTATTAAAGATCTCCCGGGTTAATGTGCTGGAAAATTGGCTTGCATTTTTATAGGAGGAGGCCAGCTAAATGAAAGAAAAACAACTTAGGGAGGGCAGAAAAGGACAAGAAAAAATATCTGAAGGAGTGATCTGAGAGGGCAGGCCCTCAAGACTTGTATCCTGTGACCTCGATAAAAGAGAAGCCTCTATGTCACACTGGAGACAGTCCTGTAGTCTGCCAGAGTGTGTTTCCATCCATTTATCATCAGAGTCATAAGCAGTGGTTGTTACTGTAGATGTGTTGACCCGGTCACAATGCACATAGAGATACATTACACATAAATCTAAAGGGAACACCAACGAAGGATGGAAAAAGGAGGGGTGGGGGGACGAAGTAGTATTGTGTTATACAGTCAGCTAGAAAGGAGAAACAATCATCACCGCAGATACTTCATCCACCAGGTCACTTCATCTTTGTCCAACTCATTTTCGCAGAAGCTTCCAACAGACATCGGAACCAGAGCCTGTCACCTGCCCGGCTGCTCGTTGTGAAGTTGCACATACACAATTGGACCCATCAGTTCAATCAATAAGCTCTGGGTGTCCAGCTCATTGGACATGTTTATGGGTGTGGGAGGCTAATTAGGAGAGTCTTCCCAGGCTTAGAGAGAAGAGCCCACTCAACAGCTGGTCAATACTGGACTCCTGTCCTTAGGTCAATTTTGTGGTAACCCCAGAGAACCACCGGGACAGCTACAGGTCCACAGAGGCCAATTGGGTTAATAGCTGGCCTGAAGGTCTGAGATTTCCAAGAATGCCTCGACTGAGGCTCTGAAATTTCCCATGATAGCAAGATACATATTGTGAAAATAATAATGCTAAAATTAGTAATAATAAGAAGAAAATGAAGAAGTAAATTAATAATAACAGTAGTAAAATGAATAATAAAATTATTTAAAAATAAATAATATTATTAATAATAATCATTTTATTTAATTATTTTTTTTATTTATTATGAGTTTTTTTATTGTTGTTATTATATTAATTATATTCATACTACTACTAATGCTGAAAAATGTATATGTACAACAACAACAATAATAATAATAATAATAATAATAAATGCATTCTTCATGCTAATAAATAGTTGATAATATTGTTGGATGATGATAATAATAATAATAATAATAATAATAA